>NC_086018.1:21339530-21651121 GCF_029281585.2 Gorilla gorilla gorilla | reverse complement strand
CACCTCCAACACAGGGGGCCTTCCTATGGTGAGTCTCCCTGCCAGTGGCCTGGGGACTGCTTTGCAGGAGATGGCCTGAACACAGCCATTCGACACTGCTGGGCCCAACCCATCCCAGAGGCCACGGAGCAACTCACCAAAGGCACCAATCTCCATGGTCAACCCTCCTGGGGTTCCCCCAAACAGTGGTATTCTGGTAAATGTTTAACAACTGGCTCTCAGGGAAAAAGAAAGCCCTGATTAATAGCACTTACTGATTTCTGCAGTGTAAATATTCCCACCGTGGCAATTTTCAAGTTACCAACGTGCTGTTGTCAAATGTGGAGTTAGGAAGAGATGCACAGTAGCCACCACTATGTAGTTTTTCTACCATATAAATATAACAGAAACAAATGAAGTGGGAAAGAATTCAGGAAACATTTTTAACCTGTTAGTAAAAGCCAGGTGTGATCTGGGAGAACTCTAGATCTCTGGGAGCCACAGATGTAAAAGGAGTTTGTACTCACTCACTGGCTGCCTTCTTCGGACCTTCACAGGTGCTCATGAGAAAGAATAGGGGCGGGGCAAAGAGGGAAGTTGAGGAAACCTTCCTGGGAGTAGTGCAGATCTGGAGGGGAGGAGTAGTTGATGCTATGGAAAAGGTACAAAGCCTACCTGGAGGAACAGAAGCCTTCAGGCATGGAGGTGGGGGAGGAAACCTTGTTGCTTTCAGGGTACAGGTGAAGACCCACTGCAGCTGGGGAAGGGAAAAGGAAAAACCTTCTATTCTAAGGGAGGGGCAGGAAATCATCTAGGGTCCAAACATTAGAGGTCTGCTACCACTGAAGGAGGGGCAGAATCACTGAGAAAGCACCACCCCTGAGATGCAGGGACACAGAGCCCACCAAAGTCTGAGGCTGGGACCAAGACAACAGAGAACTACCCCAAGTCCCCAACCCTAGGCTGGCATGCACTGAGTAACAAGCAAGGGAGTCTACTGCAGGGAGAAGGCAAGAACATGGAGGAGTACCCTCCCTGAGGTGCACACAAAGGCCTAAGGCTGAAGGTGGAACTGGAATGTTGAGAAAAACCTTGTGGCAAACCAGCTCCCCTACTAAGCACAAGGTAACATCAAAGGAATTTGAGCTTGGGAGGTTAAGGCTGCAGTGAGCTATGATTGTACCACTGGGACACTCAAGGTAACCATAGCAACAACAAAACCCAAGCCAGCTCAATTTCTGACTAGCCTAACTCAACTTTCCCTACTAAAAGCCTAGAAACAAAAGAGGGAAGCCTATTCCAGGCATAAATATTACTTATTTCAGTTTCTTCTGTCCTACACGTGATATCTGGTATTCAATGTAAAAATTGTAAGACACACAAAGAAAGAAAGAAAAAAGTACATCGTCAAGAGACAAATCAATCAGCAGAACCAGACTCACAGATAACCCAGATATTGGAACTACATGTCAGGGAATTTAAAATAACTAAGATTAATATGATTCATAAATATGATTAGTATGTCAAAGGCTGTAGTGGAAAAGCTGAACAACATGCATGAAGAGACAGGAAATTTCAGCAGTGAGATAAAAAAAAGCAAGAGTCAAATGCAAAGGCTAGAAATAAAAAACACAGTAACAGAGATGAAGAATGCCTTTCCCAGACATTGCAGCCAACCTGACACAGCTGAGGAGCAAAAGGAAACCAAAACTTGAAAACAGGTCACTAGACATACCGACAATCTCCAACTTACAATGGTTCAACTTAAAATTTTTTTGACTTTACAATGATGCAAAAGTGATATGCATTCAGTAAAAAATACACTTCAAATTTTGAATTTTGATCTTTTCCTGAGCTAGTGATATGCAGTACAATACTCTTGCATGAGATATTCAACACTTTATCATAAAATAGGCTTTGTGTTAAATCAGCAGTCCCCAACCTTTTTGGCACCAGGGGCCAGTTTCACGGAAGACAATTTTCCACAGACTGTGGGGGCTGGAGGGGATAGTTTCAGGATGAAACTATTCTCTGGCATTAGATTCTCACGAGGAGTGCACAACCTAGATCCCTCACATGTGCAGTTCACAATAGGGTTCACGCTCCTATAAGAATCTAAGGATGCCTGCCACTGATCGGACAGGAGCCAGGGCTCAGATGGTAGTGCTCGCCTGCCTGCTGCTCACCTCCTGCTGTGCAGCCCAGTTCCTAACAGGCCACGGACTGGTACCAGTCTGTGACCTGGGGGTTGGGGACCCCCGTGTTAGATGATTTTGCCCAACTGTAGGCTAACGCAAGTGTTCTGAGCATGTTTAGATGAGGCTGGGCTAAACTATGATGTTGGTAGGTCAGGTATATTAAATGCATTTCTGACTTAATTTCAACTTACGTTCGTTTTATCAGGAAATAACCCCATTGTAAATTGAGGAGCATCTGTAATCCAAACCGAGAGAAAAAGAGTGGACAGGAGGAATCAGAACAGAGCATCCAAATGATCCAACATGCTAATTGGAGTCACAAAAGGAGATGAGGGTGAAACAGGACAGTAGAAATATTTAAAGACATAATAACTAAGAATTTCCCAAAAATAATAAAAGACATCAAATCACCAAGATTCTCAGAAAACACCAAGCAAGGGAAAGATCCCTCCACACACATTAAAAAAAAAAAAAAAAATTCACACCTAGGTGGGCCATTTTGAAACTGCTGAAACCCAAAGATACAAAATGTTGAAGGCAGTCAGAGAAAGATACATCAGATACAGAGGGACAAAGTTAAGAATCACAGCAGACTTCTCATTAGAAATTACACATATCTGACAATATCTTTAAAGTGCTAAAAGAATAAAATAATCAACTCAGGATTCTATACTCAGTGAAAATATCTCTAAAAATTGCAGGAAAAAAAAAAGGTTTGTTTTTTTCCAGGCAAACAAAAACTGAGAGAATTCATTACCAGCAGATCTGAGTTACAAGAAATGTTAAAGGTAATTTTTCAGGTAGAATGAATATGAAGCCAGATAAAACTTGGATCTACATAAAGAAATGGAGTTTCCCAGAAATGGTTAAAGTTATGGTAAATATAAAAGATCTTTTTATGTTCGATTTTTCTAAAACATTATTGTTTACTTTCTAAAGCAAAAATAGTAGCAATGTATTGTGGGCTTAGAGCATATGTAAAAGTGAAATGAATGAAAACGAGTGCAAAAGATGAGCAGCTCTTCCACTGCCTACGAAGTAGTACAGTATCACCTGAAGGCAGACTGCAATGAATTAAAGGTGTATTTTGTTAACCCTAAGGCAACAACTACATTTTTTTAAAAAAATGATACTATAATAAACCAATAGTAGAGATAAAATAGAACTTAAAAAAAATTTTTTTTGAGACAGGGTCTTGTGTTGCCCAGGCTGGAGTGCAATTGCACGATCTCGGCTCACTGCAACCTCTACCTCCCAGGTTCAAGCAATCCTCCTGCCTCAGCCTCCTGAGTAGCTGGGACTACAGGCATGCCCCACCACACCCAGCTAATCTTTTGTATTTTTAGTAAAGATGGGATTTCACCATGTTAGACAGGCTGGTCTCAAACTCCTGACCTCAGGTGATCCACCCACCTCGGCCTCCCAAAGTGCTGGGATTACAGGCGTGAGCCACCACGCCTGGCCGAGAACTATTAAAAAATAAAACTTTGTCTTGAACTTTACATACCTCGAGGTGAAGCTCAATAAACTAGCAACCAAGAGAGCTAAGTTCAAGTTCCTCTTGTGCCATTTACTAGCTGAGACCATGAGCAAGTTAAGTCCCTTTCGCACCTAAAAACTGCAACCACATATCATCTCACAGAGGTCCATGCCACACTGGCCTCTTGGGGAACACAAGGAGAAAGGCAGACACAGTCCCCTAGGGTCCACCAACCCTTTGCTCAGCTACCTTAAAAGCCTGGTATTGGTCCATGTTTTAGTGCTAATCAGCTGGGTCCTACTGGTAGGATAGGCATGAGCTGCCTGGTAAGCAAACTTGAAACAACATATAAACTTGTTTTGGCTGGGTGGCTCATGCCTGTAGTCCCAGCACTTTGGGAGGCCAAGGAGGGAGGATTGCTTGAGCCCAGCAGTTCAAGACCAGCCTGGGCAACATACGGAGATGCCCGTCTGTACAAAAAATTTAAAAAAAAAAAAATTAGGCAGGCGTGGCAGTTACTTGGGAGGCTGAGGTGGGAGGATCACTTGAGCCCAGGAGGTTGAGGCTGCACTGAGCAGTGATCATGCCACTGCACTGCACTCTAGCCTGGAAAAACACAGCAAGACCCTGTCTAAAAAAAAAAAAAAAGCAAAATATAAAGTTGTTTCAAAAAAGTTGAAAGCCTGGACTCTGGAAGATCCAGGCTGATAGAACTGAAATTCTGCTCTGTCACCTACTATCTCTGAGAGCCTCTGTAAATGCCATAATTATTTACACTTCAGTTTCCATGCATGTAAAACTGTGATAACACAAGCACCCACTTCACAGAACTGTTATGATTAACTAGGTTAATACACATAAAGTGTTTGAATCAGTGCCTAACAAACAGTAAAGGTTCACGAAATGTCAGTTTATCAATACTATTATTTCAGAGAACCTGGGCATGTTTTATCTCTTATGTCTCAAATTTGCCATTACAGCTTTAGGTCTGAATGAGCAGAGGGTTTTGCTGATGCCATATTGGAGCCAATACCTAAGCAGCACCATGTAGATGGGGGGGTAACATTGACACAACAGGCCTGTCAAAGTGGGATGGCCTGCACAGAGGATACTGAGGATCAGGTCTGTGCTCCAAAGGGTGCCCTGCTGCTCTGGCCTCTTTACCCATGTCTCATCATATACCAGGGTTTGGGGACAGTGACCTTGTAGGCATCCCTGCCATAGCCCTTCCTTCATAGCTGCCTTTGCCATGTCCACTGCCCAGGAACTGATGGATCATCAGCATCAGCTGGGCTGACAGAACAATGAGAAATGAGGACTTGGGACGTGTATAAGACCCGAGTGGAGGAGCACAGACCTGACCGGAACCTCTGTCTCACGCTTGTGAAAGGCTCTTCCCTGACTTACAAAGCCAGAATACAAGGCTCCATGAGCACTGAATGGCAGTTATGAGCAGGCCTGCAGCCCCCACAAAATGTCCCAAACTTGAGTCCCCAGCATGAGGGGATCAAGAAGAGGTGGGGCAGCCCATTTGCTGTCTGTGTGTAAAGGGAGGATTGGCAATGGGGACCCTCTAGAGGCCACTCAGGGTCGTTGTAGGAGCTTAAGAGTTGGGCTCCCAGACCCACATTCCCATCCCAGATCTGCCACTTAGGGGTTGGGTGATCTTGGCCAAATGATTTTGCTGCTCTAGGCTCCCATTTCAGGTTTTTTTTTTACATGATTGCCATTGTCTTCCTACCTCTGTCCCTGACACATACATGGGATCCCACAAAGGCGTGGCTAGTGCCCTGCACACAAGTGACAGCCCTGCAGCATTCACTCTGGCCCTGACAGTGAGAACACCGATGGCTTAGACAATGCTCGTGAGGCCTCAGAGTCTCTGAAAGACAGCAGGCCATGCCCCGCAGTTGAAGTCTCCCTGAAAGACAAGCTAGGGCTGGGTCTCCTCAGCCAGCCTGAGACTAGCTGAAGTCACTGCACAGCTCAGCAGCACATCCTGCGGCAAGCTCCGGGAAGCAAGCCTTGCTGGGATGATTTCACCGACTGGCAGGCTGCCCCACGAGCTCACCGGCTCACAGGCTCTTTTGGGCTCTGGGCCTAAAGGAATTGCCAATTTGGTGGAATCCCAGCTGTGATCATTATGAAAACTAAGGATTGGTTTAGGCAAGTAGATATTTACTCTCAAAGTGCTAACACCCTCTTGATGCTGCAATGTGAAGGAACCAGGATCCATCCAGCAGGTAGTGAAGGTGGCCAGACCTCACCAGGAACTGTGTGGGCAAGAAAGGACGGCATGCTGTGCAGGGCCTTCTGCTCCCTGAAGAACGACCACCAATTGAGTGGGGACTCTGCTGAGACTCTTAAAATAACATCCACAGCAGTGGAACAGGACAAGCACAAGCCAAGGGACCTGGCAGGGACAGAGGGCTGCTGACTACACTTTGCCAGGCCCTTCCTGAGCCTCTCAGACACAGATGTGAGAATCTGGAACTGCCAACCATCTAAAAAACCAGAGAGCAGAGATTGGTACTGGCCCTGGGGGGCATTGTGGTGATTCTAGACAAACCCTTGTTTAAGGGGTAATCAAGGTACCTAAGTGGCCCCGACGAAGGCTCTGCTAATGGGGCTCACCACAGTCTTGGGTGCCACCTGCAGGTCATGATGCGGGGGTGGGCTGCTGGGGCAGAGCTGGAGAGGAAGGGGCTATGTACACAGAGATGAGATGCCCAGCTGGCCTGTGAAGCAAGCAGGTGGGGGAGGTGCTTGCCAAGGTTCCCGCCCACTCCCAAGGGGGCAGCACCACAGGAAGGAGTCCAGGGATGTGTTATCTCTTCAAATGAGAGCCACCAAAAGGGACTCAAGGCCCGAGGCCCACTTTCTGCTCCTTTCAGATCTTGTGTGTCTGAAAGGGTTGGCACAGCCTATTTAAAATGACCCTGATTTCAAATACTAAAAGTCAACCCAAGGTTTCATACCAAGTTGCAAGCCAGTCAGTTTCAATTCTTTCACATCAATAGGGCAAAACGGATGAATGAAAAAGCTCTTAAAGAATGGCTCTATCTACCTGGGCAGACAGTGCCCCAGCCTCCATTCCTCCTCTTCTGGGGAAGCAAACTTTCTCTGGTACAGCTGACTGAAGACCTCAGAGAGGCCACAGACAGACAGAAAGACAGACAGACAGACACGAACAGTGGGGTAAGTTTGCCAGGAACATCGCAGAGCATGTGAAAAGGACCCTCATCCTGCCACCAGCTGGGCTGCTGTGGATGGGACAGCCCAGGGGCTGGGTGAGTCAAGGTAGGGAGGACAATGTGCCACAGTGCTGGGAAAAAGCTCTTGGAGAACAGGACCCCTGCAGTTGGATAAGCTGGCAGGGCAGGCAGCAGGGAGGGTTGTTTGGACTGCGGTGTGTAACCCAGAGCCACCCCGATTCCTGAAGCAGGAAGCCCCTGCTCTGGGAGGCCCCTGAAGAGGGGCAGGAGGAAAAGGAAGGATGCTGCTGACTACTGTCATCTCCCTACTCCCAGCAGGCCCCTCTGCAAGGTCATCTCTCAGGTTACCAGACCCACAGCCAAGGAAGGGCCAGTGTACACAGGGAAGGCTTCTGGGAGAAGAGGTCACAGGTCAAAGGCTTCTTCTCTGGGGTGGGACCCCCATCCATCAGCCATGTACCTTTGGGCAAGGACCACTCCCTGAGCCATACTCCACCTGCTTCCCAGACAGCTGAACGCAGCCTAGCACCATAATGCACCACTCTCATGCTGCCCAAGTGAACTGGGGAGTCTTTGAGTATGTGTGCAGAGGGGATTCTGGCCTCAGGAACAGCCTACAGGCCTGGCTCCAGTCCTACCTCCTCCACAGGATCTTTGGGATCCTGTGGCCCTAGGTTCAAATGGGCTGACATGCAACTTTGTGTGCTAATGGCCTGTGCTGAGCCCTCAGAGGACCGGCTGGGTCTGCCTATGCTCTATAGACAAAAGCTGCCAAGCCTGGCGGCAGAGGCATTCTGTTCTCCTGCCTCGCCTAATAGAGCAAGGCCAGATGGGAGAAGTGAGAGTCAAGCTGTTTTTCTGTGGAGGGGCTTTTGGGTGAGGAGGGGGTTCTGGGCCCCCTGGTTCTGAGGCAGAGCAAGAGACAGATGGAAAGCCTCTTTGATGTAGGAGAGCCAGACTTAGCCTAAACTTCCTATGGGGCTGGGTGGAGACAGCCTTCCAGGGAAACAGGCACCCTGGATGGAACCTCCAGGGACTGTCCACAGTCCAGGTATCTAGCCTTGAGACTCAGGAGCTGAGAGCTGATTTCTTTAGGGAGCTACTTGGAGGACAACAGGAAAGAAGAATGGCACTAGCAAGCAGGCTATAGGTTGGCCTTGCTCTTTTTTTCAGAATGTTCTTTTAAAAATCTGCCCACACAAAACCTGCTCATACTAATTAATATTTGTGGCAAGATTATAAATATTTTATTGTTACTGTTAATTACTGGAATGTTTCGTGTCTATGCATCTGGGCCACGCCAGCCTTCCCTCTGAATCCTTAGGGGGATGTGCGTCTGCCAGCCAAGTGCTTATTAAACTGCCTCCCTCTAAGCTCCAGAACCTTCTACTTCCAGGGTGGGATTTGCAGGATCAACTGTAAAGGAATGACAGCTGGCAACGCAGAGGGAAAGAGACCTGGCTCAGTGACAGAAAGGCTGCCTGTCCCCACTCAGTGTGAGAAAAGACTCTGTGTTCTGAGTCCTCCTTGTTCAGGTCTGACTCAGCTCAGATCCCTTGGACAATCCCAGGATTCCCAGGCCAGCCTAAAAGAGCTCTTTAATTACAAGATGCAACTTTCCAGTGTCTCTTTAAGTGTGTTTCCTCCATTTGCTCCAGCAGTAAGACCAGAAACAGCTCACAGCCATTTGTTCCATCAGCCTGGGGCAGTGAAAGCCTGAGGAAGAAGATGTATGGTTGTGCTACTGCAACAGCTCTGACTAGTGCCCCAGAGAAGACCACAAATGTCCTGCCGACCAGGAAACAACAGGTTTCTAAGAACTGTAAACTTGGGTGGAATTAATATTTTGAGAAATTTTCTGACTAGACAAAAGCTGCCTCAGTCAATCCTGGCCAACCACAGGAAAAGAACACGTCCACCAGAAGCAAGGCTGGCCCGGGAAATCGGGGTGCCCACTGTCAGGCTGAGAAGACTGGATGGATGCCAAAGAAAAGTGGTACCAGAAACCTGGGGGCCCCTGAGAGAGAAGAAGATACACAGCAGGCAGCAGGTGGGCACGAGGGCATTGTGTGAGGGCCAGGCTGCACCACTTGTCCATTCTTTGCCAGTGCCCACAGGTGAGGGCCAACTGAGCACTGCCAGGCACCTCGAAGCCTGGCAGACATATCAGAAGCCTGATATGTGTAGACACCATGGTGCTGCCTTGAAGGGGCCTGATGCTCAGAGGCCTCATCATGTATCTCTCATCCTGCCCTCTGAGCCAGGAAAGGCACTGACCAGGGAGGCCTCAGGAGGCTTTAAACATTTTCCTGACCAAAGGCAGAAGAACAGCCCCTCTTGATACAAATGCCAGAAGAAGCGAAGCAGTTCTGTAAGGTGTGAGGCTGGCATCCCCCAGCCATCTAGTGAGCTTCCCAAGAAGGCTCTTCAAAGGATGATGGGGGGAAAATTGTGCCTTCCTTAGAGCCCAGAGAGAGAGATCCTGTGACCACATCACTCTCCCTACTGCCCACAGGAAAGAGCCCAACCCTCAGAGCCCAGCTGCTTTCCCAAGCTCTCTCCCCTCAAAGTCTCTTTTTCATCCACCCCAGCCATCTCAGTATCCAAAAGCTGTAGGACTCTCCAACCTCCATGTCTAAATGGGCCTGCAGGCCTCTCTAGAGACTCACCTTCTCCAGGAATTCTTCCCAACCCACCAAACCCCAGAACTTGCTCCCGTCTGCCAGCTCATGGCACTCCTCCTTGGCACCAACTACTGCCCCATGATACCATGGGACATCAGATCCAACCTGGGAGCAGGAATCAAGGCACCATCATCTTGACTTTCCCCATGGCACCCTTTTCCATGCCTGGCACACAACAGATGCTCAATAAATGCCATGACCAGCTAACTCCTAAAGGTTTTCAAAAAGCTAAGAATGAAAGAAGAGAACAAAAGAGGTGAGTGGCTTTTCGCTGACAGCCTCCCCTGTCCCCTGCCCATCAGGAACAAGCAGAACAAACTGAGCTCCACTTACAGTCTCTCCCACTTTGAGAAGGTCTGTTTAGAAATGGCATTCCAACCAGAAACTGACCTCCCCTTAGCCCTAGGAGGGGAGGTCACTGAGCAGAGGCCAGGGTGGGCCTGCCCTGTAGGACTGACTGGCATTCACAGCTCCCCGTCCTACATAGCCTGGCCCTGGTGGGCTGAAGACACAGGACCCACCTCAGAGTATCAAGGCTACTGTGCACAATTTGCATTTTTACACCTTTGTCCTTGTAAAGATAATTTGGTATGTTAGAGTCTGTTGCCTTTGTTGTTTATTTTAAAGCAAGAAAGAGCAAAGCAATGGAAATATAGGACTGGGCCACCTGCTGGAGGTGCAGGCGGGGGGCAGTGGAGAAGAGGCCCCCACTGCATCTGCCTCTGGCCAGAACTGGGAAGATAGGCCATCAGCAGAAGCCAAGCGCATCAAACACACTCTCCAAATCACAGGGCGAGCAGACATGAAGGTGCTCCTGGTCACAGGGGTAGCAGGGAGCCGGACTGAGAGCTGAGCATGCGGGTCTGCGCTGTTCCCTGAAGCGAGCCGTGACAGGTGCAAGCAGAAAGACAAAGCCTGGTGAACAGAGTGTGGTCAGGGTTAGGGGCAGCACGGGCAATATTGGTGGAGGCAGCATGGGGCGAACAGGCGAAGATGAGCACAGACGGCACACGACACAGACGGTGACAGCATGGAGGTTGAGGATGGATGGCCACAATGGGGGCTTGGCACAGGGCACCCTGGGCTCTCCAGTAAGGCCCACACCCTACAACCTGGGGCTCAAGGTAGCCTGAGACTCCTCAGTGGCTCTGTGCATGCTGTCAGTGGGACTAGGTAGGCATCACCACCCTTGGTGGATACCAGCCTCCAAGGCTCCCACTCTTCTGACCCTGGCTGCTCCCTCTCCCCAACCCCTCAAGAGAAACACCGACACACCCCTCGGATCTTGGCTAAACTTTGCCTCCTCAGAAAGGCCTCTTACCCTACCAACAGGCCCAGGTTTCTCTGGGATGAACAAACCCCACCTCTCTGGTGCTGGCATCAGTTGACCCCCAACCCTCAGCTATGTAACTGACTGATTTGCACCAACCTCCTCTACAGCAGGGACCAGTGCTGTTCTATGCACCTGGCTCAGCACTGATGGAACCACCTGGATGGGCATGGCTACAGGTTGGCCAAAGACCATAGAGAGGCTCAGCCCCAGACTTACCATAGCACAAGGCCTCCAAGCTCTGAGGCCTTTTCTGGCTCTGGCGTTCTGAAGTGACATGGAGCACGACAGGCAGAGAGCAAGGATTTTAGTCCAAGAAAGGCACTATCGACACATCCCAAAGCGGGGCTGAGCCAGGCCAAGTGACGAACCAAGCCATTCTGTAATGGCCAAGCTCTCTGGGCCCTCTGCTGAAGGACAAGGGAAACACACACAGATTCAGTCTCTGCCAGGCTGGCCAACCACGGGGCCTTCCTAGTGTCAGTCTCACCTCTGGCTAGGGGTGGAGGGAGATTCAGACCCAGTATCTCTTGGCTATACCCTGACTATAGCAGGCAGTTTTGGATTAGTGCCTACCTGCCCTCAGCTCAGGTTCCTCTTGGGGAAACAAGGGCATGAACGAGCCTGCAGGGCAGTTATGAAAATGGAGACATGCTACTACCCTGCAGGTACCTGCCCAGAGCCCAGCACAGAGCAAGCACATAGCATTGAGTGGTAGGGCATAATTACACACGGGCACACACACACACACACACACGCATACTGTACACAGGGTAGGGGTAGAGGTCTTGTTCAAAGATCTCCTTATGTTGCTTGAATATGTATAAAGAGTAATCACTGGGAACCCCCTGAAGGTCACAATGTGCTCCTCGGGTCACCTCGTTTTCCTGGTCAGGAAGCTTCAACATTAGGGATTTCAGCCCTGTGGGCAAATTCCAAGAGATCGATGGAAGGGAGAAGTTAGGCAGATGGGGAGCACAACCAGCCAGAGCTGCCAGCAGCACAGCAGAGGACAAAGCTTCTCTCTCTGTTGTTCTCTCTCTTGCTGTCTTTCTCAGCTTGGCCAGAGGTCAGCTGTGATGCCCTCCTGGCTGTTCCGTGAAGGGCTGGCTTTGACACCAGGCTGCGGTAGAGTCAGTGACCTGAGGGGCCGATTCCAAAGGCTTTTAACGAGAGTTATGCACAGGCTGCAGGATGCTCCCCACCCTAGTGCAGGTGACACAAGGTTGCAGGTGAGGGTGGTTCAGAGAACAAATTTGGGTCCTATGAAGCAGCTATTATCAAATGTCAAACAACCCACATATACCTGGAGCTATTTTTCTAAATCTTTTCTAAATCTTAAACCAAATCAGAATTGATCCTAGCTGATTTCTGGTTTTGAAGCAAAGGCATACTAATGTGGGAAGGCAGCTCCAATGCAAGGTCTCCTAACCATGCCCAAGGAAAGTCCTGACGCCTGGCTCCCTCTCCCACTGCTGGAAAGTTAATTGTTCTGTGGGGGTAGGAAACCGGGATCCAGAAAGCCCCATGCCCAAGCCCACTCAGGAGCTGCTGCTTCAGAGGACACTACCTCCACCTCTTGTGAGGTCATGCCACTAGCTGGAGAGAGGTGGGGTGCAAACTGAGGGGGACTGGCCCCAGAGCCCAGGCTCTTCCCTCTATGCAGTGCTACCTAGGTCTTGCCCTAGTTCCACCAATGACTTGGAGAACTCCATCCAGGAGGTGGCTGCAATGTGCTAGCACTTTTGTTTAATACCCATAAGGAAGACATTACCCCATTCAACAGGTGAGGAAATTGAGAAGTGAAGTCCTTTGTCCAAGGTTGCAGAGCACATATGCAATGGAGCTGGGACTGGAAATCAGATCCTTTGACCAGGGCCTGCTGTGCACTTGCCTCCCTGTCTGACCTCCCCATCTGACCTCCCCGTGACTGCTTCTCCTCAGCTGTACCAGGGCTAGAAGCACCCATCACCCTCCTGGTAGTATAAGGGCTCAGCGGTGGCCTGCAATCAGTGCTGACGCCCCTCTCCTCCCACAGTAGACCCAAGGCTGGTCTCAGGCCAAGAAGCTGAGTGGAAACTAGGAACTACATGTTCTCCTCCCAGGAAGGAGAAGCAGGAACAGAGGTGGGCAGTGTGGCCCCTTGAGGCCACCAGCACATCCCCTGACACCAGCAATCTGCTGCTTCTCCCTGGAACCTGGGCCTTCCCCTAGGAACTAGTATAGCTGCTGAAAGGGCCACTTTAACATTCTAAGATCACAGCTATTTTAGGACCCCAAACATTTTCATGTTGCAGACACTGCTTTCTCTCAGAGGTGAGGCAGCTGAGTTCTGAAAGCATTACGCAGCCAGGCCTGGGCAGAGCACACAGGTGGCCAGTGCGGGGCTGGGACTGGGCAAAGATGGGCCATGGGATCCTGATGGCTTTGTGTCTTTGACAGGAATCACTTTGAAGACATTTTTTTTAAACAAATGTTCAAAACTGTGCAACCACTGAAACCATATTTGAACTTATTTGTATGGCTCCCTCTGCAAACTTCCAGAACAAATAACTAGCATGTTGGCACCCAGGACCTGTCATGCCCAGTTGTCATGCCTGAGTGATCTGCAGTGGCCCACCAACAGCTTCATGCACACATATGTGCCAATATGGGACAGCTGGCATCATGGCCCCCTTCCTGAGGCGCTCCTGCCTCCCTCCTTTCCTGCTTCTAGAGGCATACTCAACCCTATCAACCCTAATGGGCTGACATCCAAGCACAGTGGCGCATGTGGCGTGACCTCAGTGCGAGCCTGCAGAGCTGCAGAGGACAGCGCTTGGGTTCCCTAGCCCAGGTGCATGTGAGCACGGCCACATGGCATGCGGACAACCAGGAAAGGCATTCCTCTCCTGAAAACTTTGGCATAGTGCTTCCTCCCAGGAAGCAGCTGGCAAAAACTAATTCCCTGAGCAGGGGTTTGCTGCTAGTATGTTTTCTCAATATTCTCAAGAGTAAAAGTTTGGGAACAGGGTGATTAACCTAACTAAGAAGGGGAGAGAGGATCTTAACAGGGAAAGTCTGCAGAACTGAAGATTGCAGGAGCAGGTGGGTCAGTTCTTCCCATATCTGCTTAATACTCTGGGGTGGGCAGCGAGGTGTCAGTGCTGAGACTGGGAGTAATGACATGAACCTTCTGGGAGGTAAGAGACACAGCACACACTCAGATCCTCAGCCTCTCTCAACACGCATGCTGTAGATCCAAACCAAACCCAGGAGGGGACACTGCAGGTCTTTCCTTTCCTTTCTTGAGAATAGCAAATCCTGCCCCCAGAGAAATGGAGCACTGGCCCCCTTGTCATCCTTCTCCAGCACTTCTTTAAACCTGCTCTCAAGCCCTACCCACTCAGTTCAGAAAGTTGGAGGCAGATGCCCATGCTATATCCAGGAACCCGAGCACTGGGCAAGGGCCTCAGCAGGGCACTAGAGCGAAGGTGATGGCCCCCCCCAGACCTGTACTGGGACTGAACTTCAAGGCTACCATGGTGCCCTAGAGTGCCCATTCTTACTCCAAGGAGCCACTCTATAAAGACTACCTGGCAGGAGGCAGAGCCCTGGGACCAATTCTACCCACCTACTAGCATCCCCATGCCTTGGGGAATGCAAAGCAAGGCCTGTTTCCCCAAGCCCAGATGAGATGACATAGGAGTGAGGGCCCAGGTGTCTTTCAGCATTGTCACTACCTCCCAGGACTCCACTTTAGTGGTCCTCTTAAATCACCAATTTGGCTTATCCCAGCAAGTACTTTGTCACTAGCTTATCACTATAAAAATGAGAGAACATGAAGAAATCGAGCTACAGGCCAGCATGCAAGCCTCCTAATGTTAGTAAGGAATGTGGTTGAACAGTCGCCACCTGCCCCATCCCACATGGCATGGCCACACATATGGTCCCAGGTGACCCCCATTAACAACTTATCTGGATTCTCAGGGGTGACAGACTTAGAACTAATCACGGCCTTCCCTCAACCTTCAGAAGGACAGAGCAGTAACAACATGCTGCTGAACAATGCAGGAATCACTAAGCTGACTGCACCAGGAGCCCCTCCAGGAGGCCACACTCTTCTAACTTCCTTTCAAAGTAGATGTCATGTCCCCATTTTGCAGGCGAGAAAAAGAAGGCTCAAAGATGTGAGATGCCATAGCCTGGCCTGCCCCTCCCCTGGCTCCCAGGTGGGCAAGCTGGCAGGTGGCGACCCTGAGCATGTCTCGGAAGCACAAGAATCACTGTGAATCCATGAGGTTAATGAGCAGCCGCAACATTGCCCGTGTCACCCCAGACCCAGCACCCCCCCTCACCAAAACGAAGCGACAAAATGAGTCGTCCGAGCACCCCCCCGTGATTGATGTGCCGCCTTGGGCTGGCAGTAGGGAGAACAGGGACTGTACCGTCCGGCGTTGCCTGCTGGTGGGGTTTTTTACATTTGACGTAATCGTGGTCAATCGGAGTGGCTGTGTAAGGTGGGGATGTCAGACCTGGGCCAGAGGAGGAGGGGAGGGAGGCTCCGGGGCCCGGCAGTGTCCCAGCTGAAGAGTGGGAGTCCTCGTCCACCAGGCAGGCCTTCTCCCTGTGGGAACAGAGGTTTGGGGCACAGGTCAGAGTCTCCACCTCACATTGAAACAGATGTGTGCTGGTAAGGGTGAATGCCCTTCCCAGGGCCCACTGCTCCCATGCACCTCTGGTGGCCCCCGCCCCATCTGCCTGGTGTCACAGAGCCCATAGTTGCCCCCACAGCACCCACACAGGCTCTGGCTCCTAACTGGACACTGCCTAATCTTTCTGGCAGGGCGCGACCTGCATCTCTGAATTTCAGGCCCCAGGAGGCTCTATAGAGGAGCCAACGAGTCTTTCTTCAGAAGCACCCTTGCATCTCTCCATGCAAAGTCTATGCCTTCTGTGTGACAGCCTGACAAACTTAAGACCTGACAAATGGGCCGACAGAAACACATCTGCATTTACTGCATGCTCACACATGTACAAGGATATGTGCTGCAACATAGTTGAGCAGAAACATTAGAAACACTCTAAATGTCCACTGGAGTGGTTACATAAAACATGGTACATCCATACTATGGTATAGTAAGTAGCCACTAGAAAGAATGAAGTGACTGGGGTACTATCTCCATGGACTGTGCCCAGACCCACTGTCAGGGGAAAAAGCAAACTCTAAAACAATACCTTCTGTAGTTCATTTTTATAAAATAAAAGAAACCTTACAATTGTATGTGTGCATTTAAGTGTTATAAATATACAGAAAATGATTTAGGAAATTAAACTGTGAATAGTAGCTAACTCTTGGAAGGAGATCTGTCACATTTTAGTCTGCATGTTTATATACTACTTGAATGTTCTATAACAAGAAAGTATTCATGTATTATTTGTATAATTAAAAAAATTTTAACAGAATTATAATCAATGAAAGAAAGTATCATTGTATGCTGGGGGCCCTTTGTGACTAAAAAAATGGGTAGCTATAACTTCTGAGCACAGCGGCTGCCCACCTGAGTGGCCTGCCATGCATGGACCTGAACCTCCCCATAACCTGAGGGGCACACCGACTGTGGAGCTGGCTCACCTGTGGCGCACATCACACAGGCTATCTGTGGTCAGAAGCAGACAGCCCTCAAGCACAGGGCCTGGATGCAGGCCTCTCTGGCACTCAGCTGAACCCCGCACAGTGCCCAGTCAGGCAGAGGTCAGCTGAATTTCGCACAGTGCCCAGCTAGGCAGCGGTCTCAGAGATCGGGTGAGCTGAGCCCTCCCCTGGCTCCCATGTGGGCAAGCTGGCAGGTGGTGACCCTGAGCATGTCTCAGAAGCACAAGAATCAGCATGAGTCCATCAGGCTAATGGGCAGTTGCAACATTCCCCATGTCACCCCAAACCCATCTTTCTCCCTAGGACTTGCCCCTGAGGATGGGGCGGCACCAGGACCTGGGCCTGGAGTGAAAGAAGTCTGGGCTGTGGAGATGACTTACAACCACAGGGAGACTGGGGTCAGTCCAGGCCCACTGAGGGGACCACACCTGAGCCCCAGTCTCTCCGAGCTCTCTGGCACCACAAGAGAAGCCCACACTTCCCACACTTCTCACTGCTTCTCAGGAGAATGGGCAGCAGACAAGGCCTTGGCAAAGGACCCAGGGGTGAGAGTCTGCAAAGCAAAAACTGACTTTCTACAGCGTTCTGCACAGAACAGAGCTGTGCCCCAGTGGAGAGGGCAGGAGGGCATCAGCTTCTCCCCAGGACTTCCCCTTAGGGTGGGGTAGCACCACACATGACCACAGGGTAAGGGGACTCACACTCACCCTCTCCTTCTCAGACTCAACAGAAATACCTTGGCCCAGCAAATGGGAGTTTCCAGATGGGTCCTAGGGACTCCATGAGTTCTAGTTTACTGTTTACTGTGTAGCAACCCTCTGAACAACACATTGCAGTAAACGAGCCATCTGGGATGCAGATGGGGTAAGCTGCTAGGGGTCGCCTAAAGGGTGCTACTCACTTTTCTGAAGCTTTGGGTGTGTTCTTCTCCTCGCCCCTGGCAAAGGGTCCTTCTGCAGCCTCCTTCATAAAGTTGACCAGGACCTCTGCACCAACCCCAGAATCGGGCTTCCCCAGGAGCTTCAGGATGGAAGCATGGAGCCGAAAGTACACCTAGGAGAACGACACTTCTAGTGTGAGCAGCCTTCCCAGTTGCTAAGATTTGTTCCACAGGCCAGTCAGCCACATTGGAAATGGGCCCATGACCAGGGCAACAGGCTGCCACACACTGCTTGTTTTTGTTAGCTTTTAAACCAACCATCCTACAACTAATTTAAAACAAGCTGTGAAAATTAAAATGTATATTGTCAGCATTCCAGCTTAAATGTTCACACAGTAACTCAGGCACATGGTAGTGAGATGAGAGTAATAACCACTCATTATGATAACCCTTCAGCTCCGTTCACTGGGCACTGCCTCCCGCCACAGTGCTGCTGTTCTCTTTGCGCCCTTCAGTGGGCACCCAGAGAAAGTGAGTTTCTACATCTGTCTCCCCACTGAACTCTGGACTCCCTGAAACAAGGACTAGGTTGGATTTCTGTTTATAGCCCAGCCCCCAGGCAAAGCCAGGCACCCACAGGCCTCGAAAACGTCTTCCCTGTGGGTGTGGTGGGGGGGTGGGTGGGCAGGCAGCTCATTGCATCCATTGGGCCCTGTGCTTTCCTCCATTTCCTCAAGTCCTTACCACATTCCTCAATTTAAAATGGGTGAAGAGCTGCCCAAGGCCCCACAGCCGGGAATGCCCAGGGCCAGGTTAAACCCAGGTCTGCCCTGATCTTCTCATGCAGGAGTGGGTGTGAGGCAGGCTCCCACTTGGAGGGCACAGTGGGTGGTATGAGGGCTGAGAACTGCCATTGCAGGCCCTGGCTAAGTGGCCCCCCTCACCCAGGTGAGAACCTGCTGGCAGCACTCTCAAGGAGGCATCCCAGACAGAGGGGGCTCACATCCAGAGCCCCTCCACCTCTAGCCCACCTATGAAGCCCAGAGAAATTGGCCCAGCAACTCCATTTTTAGATGTAGGAAACCACTCGAGGCACCCATGCACAATCAGGTGGCCAAACTTGGGGGAGGGCAAAGCATTCAACTGGTAAAGTTCATCCAAGTGGCGAGTAAAGATTCTTGAATGAAGGCACAATAGCAGAGGAGAATTTTTGTCAGGACAGGGTTAAAAATCTTCAGAGAAATGTCATTTTTAACACAAGATATACATATTTACCAGCTGACTCAAAGTTACATAGCTACAATGGTTGCATGGAATGGGATGCCCCCCAAATTAACCATGTGTGCTTGCTCTCCTTGGAGCCAGCACTGTGTGCTGGGAGAGGGTAGGCCACACATCTAAGGCCTTGGTTCCTCATATGGAAGCTGCTGGTACCCCTGGGGCTACCATCCTGCCTGCTCATCTGCTCTATCAGGCAGTAGCAGAGGCCAAATCTTGAAGAAAAAAACATGGAGGAAAAACAGAGTTGACATCATCTTCCTGAGGGCCACACGTAGGTTCAGTGGCTTCCCAGAGGTGCCATATGAGAATGCTGAGCTCAGTGGGCATCTGACCCAGCTCCTCTCTGTTCCTGCAGGTGACTTAAGGCAAGTCACATCACTCCTCTGGGCCTTACCCTTCTCACCCCCAAAGTGGAGTTCTTCCAAGGCACATGCCCCCAGGTGGACAGTATGAGCACTATGACAGGGAAGGACGGAGATCCAACGCTGCGAATGAGAGCAGCCAAGCTGCTGCTCCTGTGATAGAGTTCAACAGGAAGCTGTGTTTCCACACTTCTCCATGAGCCCAGTGAATATGGCCCCAAAACAGGCAAATTTAATTTTTTTTTTTTTTAAGACAAGGTCTCACTCTGTCTCCCAGGCTGTGAGTGCAGCGGTGTGATCACAGCTCACTACAGCCTCGACCTCCTGGGCTCAAGCAATCCTCCCACCTCGGCCTCCCAAGTTTCTGAGACTACAGGTGCGTGCCACCAGGCCTTGTTAATCTTTTATTTTTTGTAGAGATGGTGGGGG
This sequence comes from Gorilla gorilla gorilla, assembly GCF_029281585.2. Classification (NCBI taxonomy): domain Eukaryota; kingdom Metazoa; phylum Chordata; class Mammalia; order Primates; family Hominidae; genus Gorilla; species Gorilla gorilla. The sequence continues at coordinate 21,631,648 of NC_086018.1, read as the reverse complement.
GTCTCATCATGTTGCCCACTAGTCTCTGAGATCCCCAGCTCTACATCTCAAACTCCTGGACTCAAGCAATCCTCCCAAAGCAGTGGGATTATAGGTGTCAGCCACCATGGCTGGCCCCAAAATTTTTTTTTAAATGAGTTTTTTTTCTTTCTTTCTTTTTTGAGACAGGGTCTCACTCTGTCACCCAGGCTGGAGTGCAGTGGCACAATCTCAGTTCACTGCAACCTCCACCTCCCAGGCTCAAGTGATCCTCCCATCTCAGCCTCCCAAGTAGTTGGGACTACTGGCCTCCACCACCACACCTGGCTAATTTTTAGTAGAGATAGGGTTTCACCATATTGGTCAGGCTGATCTCGAACTCCTGACCTCAGGTGATCCACCCACCTCGGCCTCCCAAAGTGCTGGGATTACAGGCGTGAGCCACCATACCTAGCCAAAATGAGACATTTTTGTTTGCTCACAAAATTAGCAAATATTAAAAAGAGAACCTCATCAATATGGCTGAGGGAAAGCAGACACTCTCATCAGTCAGTACGACCTTGGGGCAAGTAGCCATTGTTGATCAGAATGCTAAACAACCTGGCAATTCCACCTTTGGACTCTAGTCCTTGGAAATACTCATGATGTGCTCCCTGCTACAAGTACAAAGACATGCACTGCCTGTGCCTTGTCATAGCAAGAAGTGGAGAGGAAACCAAACCTATTAAGGGGCCGTGCAGATAAACAAACGCCCTGCTAAACTACAGGGCACTAGGGCAGGCAGGGAAGCTCACCACACCTTCCATTAAATTTTGTCCAGCGAAAAGGCAAGCTGCAAAATCATAAGAAAATGTTACTATATGTTTATATGTTAATAGGAAAAAATTTGGACATACAGGGACATAGCAAACTGTTAGGGATTATGGAGGGGCATACTGGAATCACTAGGGGCCTTCACATTCACACTGTACACTTCTGAGTTGTTTGAATCTCTTTAAAACACACACACACACACACACACACACACTTTTATAATCAGGAAAAAAAATCACAAAGGCAGAAAAAAGCAAGCAGCAGATTCTGTCCGCACTCCAAGAGGCTTGCTGGGCACGTGAGACTGGTAGAGACTGGGCACATAGCCTCAGAAAGGGCAAAGCCAATGTGCACAGGGCCTTCAGAAGCTTCAAGTCCTGGGCTGAACCAAATGGTGGACATCTGGATCTCTACCAATGTCCTTGGTTTTCCTGCCTACAAAATTGACAATCGTGGCCGCCCAGCCTGCCTCACAAGACTGCTATGAGCAACAGTGACAGCATTCATCAGAAACACTCTGGAAACCATGAGAGAAAATCCAGGGAGTAAAGAACTGCTCTTTTCTTGAACAACAATCAGAAGACTCCAAATTGGGGGTCAAGAGAGCAGGCTGCTCACCCTAGCTCAGCCCCTGCCAACCTGGGTAGCCTGGGCACAGGCTGGGCTTTGGATGTCTCATTTGCACCCTGGAGGCAATGGTGCCTGCCCTCCCTCCTGCCAGGCTACAGGGTGTGAATGTCCTGGGCCTGGGAGATGCTATGTGGCACTGACTGTCATCACCAAGGTCAGGTTCTTAGAACCTGTGTTAGTGAGGAAAGACAATTTTCTTCTGAGAGATAAGAACAAAATGGTCACTCTCCCAGAAAGGATGATAAACACCCGTTGGGAAAAGAGAGGAAATGATGTTTTATTCAATTGCACATGAAGCTGCTCAACACAGATAAGTTTGCGGCAGGTTGAAGGGCGGTCACTGGAACCTTGAGCCCCATGCCCAGGGAGATAAAGAAACCAGCCTGCCCCTGCCCTGCTTCCCCGCCCTGGGCCAGCATGATGTCACCTCCAGGGCCTCCATGGCCAGCTCAGGTGGGTTGTGGTAGTGGATCTTCTTGGGGTAGCGGGCAGCCTCCTCATGCAGGTAGTGGCCAGCCTGCCTGTAGTGCAGCAAGTAAACGGTGGGTGGCTGCTGCTGCTTCTCAGCCACCTTGCCCAGCATGTAGTGGATGAGCCACTCCTCCTCGTCACCATCACCCTCGCAGCGGGCTGCTGATGTGAAACAGTGCTTGGCTGTCTCTAGCATGCTGTCGCGCCGGCCCTCCATCTGTAAGAAGATCATGAGACTGGGCTGGCCTTATGCCTGAACCTGCCCAGGGATCAGACTTTTTCCTGCACAAAGCTCTGCCGACCTATTTGCAAGTTTATACTCCTCTTAACAACCAAGACACAGAAATGCCCTCACCATTTCACAGCTGGTAACACCGAAGTGTAGAAAGGCCTAGGGGTTTCTCAAAAGCGCCCACCAAGCAAGGCACAGAGCAGGACTTAAACTCAGGTCACCCCATGTCAACCAGGGTACTTTTTTCTGCTTTCCCCCTGCAGCATCTAATGCAGATTCACCTAGCATCCTGCTCCACAGCACTGGAGAGGGCATTTACTAACACTCAGCACCCAGCCCTGTGGCACTGAAGAGGGCATGTATTTAGCACCCAGTTGCACTGCACAGGAGAGGGTGTGTACCCCTGGGGTACAACAGGACTTCCCAGCATCTCCTCTGTGCTCTTTAAGACAGATGTGGAGTACTTGTAGAAGGGCAAATTCCTGAGCCCCACTTAAGAGCCACTGACTGGGAGTCTGCATTTGCAGCAAGCACCTCCAGCCACCCTCTCACAGCCTGAAGGAAGGAAACAGCTAGCTAGGAAGGAAGGAAAAGAGGGTCACCTTTTAAGAGGCACTACTTTCCAATACTGGTCAGCTGCCAGCCAAATTCATGCCCCCTCATTCCAGAACTCTGGGCTGGAAGCTAGAGAGAAGCCTGCATGTGCAAGCCCACAGAGCTGCTCTGAGCAGCCCAGGTCTCTGATCCCTCCTCTCTGTGGTCCTGGATTGATGGCAGGGAAGCCAAAGTCTCTTCTTGCCTGACCTCAGGGGCCAGTGAGAGGGGAAGAGGCTGCAGGCACTAGTCTCTGGCAAGGGCAGCTGCTGTGGCCTGCAGGAAGTGCCTCATGTTCTCATCCAGCCAGGTTGAGCCGGCCCTTGGATGTCTCTCCAGTGGGTGCTTGTTTATGTGAAAACCCTGTAGCAATGGCCCCAGGACTGAAATAAGGGAGCAATGTGCTACCCAGTGCTCTGTTAGACACTTCTCAGGAAAAAAAAAAAAAATGACCACACAGGAAGTGGGAGATCATCAATGGGTGAAATACAGTGGAAAGGATCACAGTGCAGGGTCAAACACGGGACCAACCAAGTGACTCCATCACATCCCCTTCAAGATGGGATTCTGTGGCAAATGTGCTGAAGTAAAAGGCAATGGCTAAAAGGATGTCCTTCTACTTGAATTGCTTTGTAGCTGTGTGACGGGGACCAAGTCACTAGCCCCCCTGCCCACCCTGTTCTGCCACTGGCACCTGTAACAGCCACCTGCCAAGAAAGAAAGGGTAGCTGTGAAGCGGCCCATCTGGGCTGGCATCTGGTACCATGCAGACCCTTGGGAAGAGGCTAAGCCCCCACCCCTTCCCCATACAGGGCACACCGCCAATGTCCCTGTCCTTGTGGTGTGGAGGTCACAATACCTCAGACAGGAAAAGGAGGGACAGTCACTGAGGGCCTGCTGTGTTTCAGAAGCTCTACTAGACACCATCTCACTACCTTGCCATCCTCAGAGCAGAATAGGCACCTCATTCACCTTGCATATGGGGTGCCCGTGAGAGGGGCTCAGGAAATGGCTGATGGCAGGTGTTCCCAATGAACTCTCATAATACTGCCTTGGAGAAGGAACCACAACAGGAATGTCAGGTTACTGCTTCCAGGTCACACAGCTAGAAAGCTCTGGCTCCAAAGCCTTTCCCCTTGCCTGAGAACTGACATCATGGGGAAAGCATTTGTTCTCCTACACCACCAACTCTGAGGAGTTTCTAGGCAAAAGCTGAAGCACACAGCAGCTCGAACAGCTGCCAACATGTGTCCTGCAGCCCATCCTCCAGACACAATAAACCCAGACAGAAAAGTAGCAATCAGGGGACTGTGTCCTCGTGACACATTTCAGGGTGGGAAGCTGTCTCTCCAGAGGTGGAAAGAACCCAGGAGGCACAAGGCAGCTCTGCAAGGTAGTTTTCACCCTCGGCAACTATGAAACACCTCCCCCTACCTTCCCTCCCTCCCTGTCGGGACATCTGCATTCCTGGTGGATTTCCATCTCTCTCCTGCCACCCTAACACTCCAGCAAGATGGCTTGGGAACCCAGTTTCAGGACCTGAGCTTCCTGGGCCAATGGCTTCCATAAGATCAACACTGAGTTCAGTCCCAAAGGTTATGAGCCTAAGTAGAGGAAAGAACAAAGCAAGGGGAAAAAGTATGTGGAAACTTGAGCTCAGTCTCCTTACCCACTCCCTGACTTCCCTGGCTCCCTTCCTGGGGGGACCTCTACAAACAAAGCTCTACAAACAAGTGCCAATGGCAGAAAGGGAACTCTGACTTCTCACCCTATTTATTTCCTGGAAAACTCCCACTCTGCCAAATCTCATTTGCCATCATTGGTGGGAGATTAGGGAGAAAATCCCAAGAACCATGATCAGCTCAGCCCACTGAGCCCCAGCAAAGGATAATGGTACTCCTGCTGTTACAGGGAAGGCCTCTTGGGGAGTCAGGCTCTGCATCCTAGGGCAGCAGCTTCAGTCCCCAGCCTGCCCAACTCTGGGGCCACTGCAACACAAACAGAATCCCGCAAGGGACTTTAGTGCAGAACAGTTACAATAAAATAGGGTTACAGCAGTTAAAAGGAATGTACTAGATCCACAGGAATTATCATGGATAGAACTCAACAGTGTGGTGCTGAGTGAAAAAGGAAGCTGAGTACCATACACAGTGTGATAGCATTTAGATTGGTGTTTTTTTCTAGGAGTACATATGTATGTATAAAAAGTACTTTTTTTTACAGTCTGGAAAGAAACAAGCCTAACTGTTTCTGAGGTAGTAGGGGCAGCCAGAGGGATTTGAGCTTTGCCCTTAATATTGTATACTGTAACTGATTTAGAGAAGCCTGTGTCCCTTGTAAGATTTAAGAGTAATTTTTTTTTTTTTAGACGGAGTCTCACTCTGTCGCCCAGGCTGGAGCGCAATGGCATGATCTCAGCTCCCTGCAACCTCCGCCTCTCAGGTTCAAGCAATTCTCCTGCCTCAGCCTCCCGAGGAGCTGGGATTACAGGCATGCACCACCATGCCTGGCTAATTTTTGTACTTTTAGTAGAGATGGGGTTTCACTATGTTGATCAGGCTGGTCTCATACTCCTGACCTCGTGATCCGCCTGCCTCAGTCTCCGAAAGTGTTGGGATTACAGGCGTGAGCCACCATACCCGGCCAAGAGTAATTTTTTTAAAGACGGTAATGTTAAAGAGGAGGTGGTGCTGACACTTCTTTCCCCTATCCTCTTCTAGGGTGCAGTGCTACTGCTGCACTAGCCTAAACATGTCAGTATGGCTCCTTCACTTCCATCTCAAGGAGCCAAGGGTACCCTACTGAACAGAGACTTAAGGGCCAGACTCAGTATCCTGCACTAGTGTAATCCCCTACCAAGAGAGACTTCAAAAATCCCAACCTAAGCTCAAGAATTTTACAAGGATCCAACAAGCTCCTTTGAGGGAACAGGGAAGAAATAGCTACTCCTGGTGGCCAACACCTCTCCCCTCCCTATCTCTCAACTACACTATAACTAATGGCTGACCAGCTGGGTGTAACAGTCTGTCCCTAAATTTGTCTACACTAGACTGGGTGTCCAAAGACCAGGGACCAAGTTGTCACTGACCATGGTATGGCTTAAGCCTCATGGGGAGATTCATCAGTGAGCTCCCAGCATGGATGTGTGGACAAGAATAAAGTACGAATGAGACAGAGCTTCGTTGACCTAAGGGCACTCTGTCTGGACAGAAGGATGGCAAGCCCATCTGCAGCACCCCCTCCTCACCTGCTGCACGAGCTCAGGGGGCAGCTCGCCTCTCCACTGCTTCAACTGACGTGAGGCGAATGAGTGCAAGGCATAGGACATGGTGCCATACTCAATCCACAGGGACAAGTTGGAGCTGTCAATCTCCAGGGCCCGACGGAAGCAGTTCAAGACGGGCGTGGCATGCTTCCAGATGGGCCCATCACTCTTCAGCTCATTGGAGTTCAGCTTGTCCTGAATGCGGCTGGCCCGGGCCAGAGCCATGCCTGCCCAGGAATCAAACCTGTGGTGGTAACAAAAGCACCAGCTAAAAACAACACTACATGAAAAGCATGGAAGATAATGACAGCCTAGTGGACAGGCAGATGGACCCCATGGAAACTCCCTTCCCACACCAGGGCTCAGAGCCCAACTCTGCCACTCACTAATGCCATGACCATGACCCAGACCAGTCATGTCTCTGAGCCTTCATTCCTAACCTGTGACACAGGGCTAAGAAGACCTAACTCAAGAGAAGAGCTGTGGGCATTATGAGACAAAATGTATTTTAATCACCCAGCGCCTAATAGGCATGCAGTAACTACTCTAATGGATGAGCTCTTGGACTCTGTTCCCCTGCTTTGAGGGGTTGCCCACAGAACAGCTCTGGTGGAGAGGAAAAGGAGTGCTCTACAAGGCAAGGCAGCAGCGGTCCAGCTAAAGCATCAGGAAGACCCTCAGCCAGGTGTGACCTTACCTACTTCTGTGCTGGCAGAGCCTGTCATTAGCACATTTGCCAAGCAGAATCATGGGCAGCAGAGACCCCAGGACCCCAGCAACCCAGCTTCTACCCTATTCTCTCTCTGGGACCCTGAGCAGACCCTGCCCCTTCCAGCTCAGTTCTCAGCAGTAAAATGAAAAGTGAGGGACCACATGATGGCTGAGACCCTACCATTCTGAGACCACCTGAAAGAAACTGATAGTGAGAACACAGAAACCTGTCTGAGAGGAGGAATGGCCACAGAGACACCAAGACTAAGATGATCTCTGAGCACTTGATAGTCTGAGATTTGCTGAATGCTAGTACAAAGAACAGAAAAGGCAGCAATCAAATGGACAGACGCCACCCTCACACATGCCAATCGTCCTTAATGCACTGCTAGCACAGAAGAGCAGACTAAGCACCAAGTCTCGCCTAGCACCTGCCTGTTAAGGCCAGAACGAAAGTGGCCAAGGCCTGGAGCCCAGGATCAAGCCATCAAGTGCTTTCCTGGCACTGGGGCCAATCCCACGGGAGACCACGCCTATGTGGCAGGGTTGCCTAATGGGCCAGGCTGATGGGTTGATACCCTCTAAACAGGCAGGTATGAAGGTTGGAGGGAGGCCCAGTTAAGCTGCCATGACCCTTAATTCTGTTGAATAAGGGGCTGTCAGGTGAGAGGTGCCATGCAAAGACAGGTGGGTTTTATCACCCTCACTTTTCAGATGTGGAAGTAGGGGAACAGAGGAGGAAACCTGAACTGTGGCGCAGTGAGCACTCAGCCAGACTGAGCATAGATAGGTCTGCTCTATCACACTGGTTCCCAGTCACCCCAAGAGGACGGCCAGGGCTCTGCCACATGGCTCCCTGACTGGAAGAAACCACAGGCTAAGCAAAAGAAGTTCTGTGAGAACCTTTCACACAATCTACACAAGTCTTGCAAACTGGCTTTTCCACTCACACCCAGTCCCTTCTCTTCTTGGCCAGATGGATCCTGACAAGGTGGAATTCTCTGGTTTTCCCTGAGTTAAGGTGGCTCTGTGCTCACCCATGGCTCAAGGGCAGCTATCACAGCCTGGCCTCTGAGTCCTTCCAGAAAGTGTGCCTACAGATGCTACTCTGAACCCTTTAGATGCAGGTCTGCCACAGAGGGTAGCCTCCTTTTGACCTTCACCCAAGGCTTACCTCCTAGGTAGGAAAAAATATTCCCTCTTAATCAAGTGCATCCGACTTTACAAATGTAGAAGGCCCCTTGAGAGGATCCAGGCAATCACTACACTTTAAGAGAAAGCCAAATAGGGCTCCACAGGAAGAGAGCATGAGCTTCATGTGCAATGAGCTCTTCTACATGTACTATCATGACAATCACTACTGCTACCAGTGCACTGCATCAGAGCAAAAAAGAGAACTCTGGCTTGAGTTTTTCTATCACTTGTCCCCAGGAAGGCAACCATAGTTAAGAAGCCTGCAGTAGAAGCAGCAAGAGTACACACCCTGGGGCTGTGAAAGGGGGCAGCACAAAACCAACAGGATGGAGCCAGGTTGCGCCTCCTTGCCCTGCACACCAGGGTCCAGATGGACACCTCGTACGTTCTCTAATAACCCTTTACCAATAACCCTCCCAGAGGACTTTGGAAAAGAGGCCTTCTCCTCTGCTCTTCTTTTTATGGAAAACCTGCCTGTCCTAACAACAGCAAAGTGCTAAACCACCCTCTCATTCCTTTTTCCCTGGTCTCTTTGCAATGGGCAGGGAAACCCCAAAGTGGCCCACTGAAGAGCTTGCTGAGCTGGAGTCACCCCAGTCATCCCTGCAGCCAGCCTAGCCTCATGCTCTGGTCACTGACCTATTGGGGCAGATGCAGATGTCATGCATGTAGAACTTGATGGCCTTGGACTGTTCCTTGTTTTTGAAATGATAATCAGCCAGGAGGTAGTAAAGCTCGTTCACCACCGGAGGGGAGGGGTCAGCCCCCTCTGGGAGGCAGGGTACCTGGCAGGTGAGAGGAAAAGTATGAGGGGAGGTGGAGTCAAGGACTCAGATGTGACCAGTAAACCCAGGACTGTTTAGTCACAGGACAGACTCTCCAGCTTCTCCTGCCCCTCAGTCTGGTACAGAGCAGAAAAAGAAGCAAAGGAGCATACACAGCAGTGGCAGAGGGGAAAAGTGTGACCCAGCCCTGTCCCCCACCTCCTCAAGGTTGTGGGCCCACCTCAGTTGAAGTTCCCTCAATGTAAGCAGAGACTTTGTCCAGGCTAAGCGCTGGCCTCTCTGTGCGAGGCACAATGGTGGCAATTCTCTTCAGTAGGTTGGCCAAGTCAGCAGACACGGTGCTGGTCTTATAGCTGTCAAATTCAGGAAGGGTCTTGGGCTTAAAATACTCAAACATGAACAGTGCATCCTCCCATATAAGATCCACCTTGAAAAAAAGACAGAAGGCAGATTAATAACACATTCAGGGTAAATGAAAAAGGAAAATTGCATTCCTGTATAGAAACGCACTTTGTCCAATGTAAATGAGGTTATGGCATATTGGAGAGCCTAAAACAAATCCCCATTATACTTAAAAAAAAAATCTGCACTACAAAAATTAGCTGGGCGCGGTGGCAAGCGCCTGTAATCCCAGCTACTCAGGAGGTTGCGGCAGGAGAATCTCTTGAACCTGAGCAGCTGAGGTTGCAGTGAGCCGAGATGGCACCACTGCACTCCAGCCTGGGCAACAGAGTGAGACTCTATCTCAAAAAAAAAAAAAATCTGCATGCCCACTATAATCCCCAAATCCAAGTGTCTGAAAAGCATAAGGCTAGTCTGTAGAAAGACAGACATTAGAAACCACAAGCTGCGCTCTATAAGCCCACGTGGCTGAGCCAGAGGGTGGGTTCCATCATGGGTGGGGACCTTGGGCCAGCCACAGACCCTCTCCACTTGGTAGACAAAATATTGAAGGAGAGCTGACTCCAGGGAGAGTGGCCCTAGGTTTGGGGTCCACAGCAGGGGCTCTGTCCTAAGGAGCTTACATTTTAGTGGATGGAATCCCTAAGATCAGAGAATAACTGACAGTACTGAGGAGCCATTAGATAATACACTCAACAGCGCTCTAAAAACCAAAACAACACAAAAATGGAAAACCTCTAAGGAATTATTCATATCCAAAATAGAAATAAACTATCGACAACTGCCATGCTACATTTTTTGGTTTTAGGGTAGTTTTGTTTGTTGTTTGTTTGTTTTTAGAGATGGGGCCTTGCTCTGCCACCCAGGGCTATTCACAGATGCAATCACAGTGCACTCCAGCCTTAAAATTCTGGCCTCAAGTAATCCTCCTACCCTCACCCTCCAGAGCAGCTAGAACTAAAGGTATGCACCACCATATCTGGCTCTACATATTAGTCAACATTAGTTGAATGTTAGTCAACATTTATGAAAATAAGTTTTTTGCAAGAAAAACCCTTGTCCTATGTAAACTCATCAGACCGTCTTCTCTCCTCCTTCTGATGCAACTCCAAGCAGGACTGCCAAGATGACTGTTGACAAATATGACAACCTTCAAAAGAGCTTACAGCTCCCTCTTAGCAGCTCCCAGCTTCCCTCTTCGTTGGGCCTACTGCAGCACCCTCACCTGCTGGGCCGAGTGTTCCTCCAGGTACCTGGCCTTACTCTTCTTGCTGGGGAAGCTGTACAGGCAGTAGAAGCACTGCTCCAAGGCTGTCTCCAGCTCCTCCTTGTAAGGGTGCGTGTCTTCAGAGGTGGATGCAGCCAGTTCCTTCTGGAGTACTCGCACCTGTGGTGGGCAGAAGAGATGGCCTGAGGTGAGGGCCTGTAGCCACTGCCTCCCTGTCACAGCAGGGCCCCAGAGAAACCACCACTCTATCAACTCTTTTAACCTGAGGTGGCTATGTCTGTTGGGCTCCTGCATGACTTGATTACAAAAACACCTGTTTCCTGGAAAAGTCTTGTTATCCTAATAGGAGTAATTCTGGTCCCACCTCTGGGCCCAACAGTAGCCTCCTGATGGGTTTACCAAGCTGCCTTTCTTTCAGCACACCTAGCCAATTTCTACCAGCCACCAGAAGAAGATATTTGCCTCCTGGGAACTTCACTCATTTATTTAGTCATTTATTTTCTCTACGAATATTTACTGAATACTTTCTTAAAATAGGTATAGTCCTTGCTTTTTAGAAGTTCAGATTCCAGTGGAGAGAATAAAGTTAAACTATAAACAAATAATTATAACATAAGATGATAAATCTCATTAGGGCTAAGAGAATCTCCCTCAGACAAAACATAAATGAGGATCAGAGAGGATGTGAACAACATAGTAAACAAGTTATATCTATGAATATGAGAGCCGACGGCTATTGTTATGCCCAACTATTAGCAAATACACATTATTTTCAAGCATTCATGAGATTTTTGCCAAAACTGGATGAAAAGCAAGTACAAAGACCAAAAACTAGATATAATACATACCACATCCTCAGCTGAACACAATTCAATAAAATTAGAAATCAATTATATAAAAATAGCAAACACCAAATATCAGAATATATGGGAGTCAGATAAAGATGTATCTGGGAAAACTTACAGTCTTCAATACAGGCATTAGAAAAGTGAATACTGGCTGGATGCAGCAGTTCACGCCTGTAATTCCAGCACTTTGGGAGGCCGAGGTGGGAGGATCGCTTGAGCCCAGGAGACTGAAACAAGCCTGGGCAACAAAGTGAGACTCTGTCTCTACAAAAAATTTAAAAATTAGCCAGGCATGATGGTGCACACCTGTAGTCCCAGCTACGTGGGAGGCTAAGGCAGGAAGACTGCTCGAGCCCAGGAGGTCCAGGCTGCAGTGAGCTGTGATCGTACCACTGCACTCTTAGCATGGGCAACAGAGTGAGACCCCGTCTCAAAAAAAAAAAAAAAAAAAAAGAGAGAGAGAGAATAAAATCAAGGAAGACCTCTGAGAAGAAAACAAATTTTCTTTCTTTTTTCTTGAGATGGAGTCTCGCTCCGTCGCCCAGGCTGGAGTGCAGTGGCACAATCTCGGCTCACTGTAACCTCCACCTCCTGGGTTCAAGCAATTCTCCTGTCTCAGCCTCCCAAGTAGCTAGGACTACAGGCACCTGCCACCATGCCCAGCTAATTTTTTTATTTTTAGTAGAGACGGGGTTTCACCTTGTTGGTCAGGCTGGTCTCGAACTCCTGATCTCAGGTGATCCACCCGCTTCAGCCTCCCAAAGTGCTGGGATTACAGGCGTGAGCCACTGCACCTGGCCCAAAATTTTTAAAAATAATAAAAATAGAAAAAAGAAAAAAAAAGAGTGAATACTAAAATAACCATTCAATTCAGTAAGTTAGAAACAATACAGAGTAAATCCAAAGAACATAAAAAGAAATATTAAAGCAGTAATGAACGAGAAAGCAAAGAAAAAATAGGTCAATAAACCAATAGTTGGTAATTTGAAAAGACTAATTTATACAAACCTCATGAAAGACTGGTTTTTAAAAGGTGGGGGGAGAAAGCACAAACTATTTTAGCAATGAAAAAGGGGCATAACTCGAGGTACCACAGAACTTTTTAAAGTATAAGCAGAAACCATGAACAGCCTTATGCTCTAAGTGGAAACTGTTAAAACAATATAATTGACTTGAGAAGAGAAAATCTAATTGGACCTATAATCACTAAAGAAATAGTAGTTTAGAATTTATTATAACACTCCCCAAAAAGAGAGAAAAACTCTAGATCACAGGTGGCAAACCACCCCATGGGCCAAATCCTCCCCTTGTCTGTTTTGTAGGCCTGGGAGTTAAGAACGATGTATGCATTTTTAAATGATTGAAAAAAAATTAACAGAAAAAAACTATTTTTTAACACATGAAGATTATATGAAATTCAAATTTTAGTGTCCACAAGTTTTGTTGGAACAAAGCTGCAGCCACTGATTTAAATAATATCTACGACTGCTTTTCTGAGGCAATGGAAGCCCTGAGTAGTTCCAACAGAGACCCTAGAACCTACAAAGCCTCAAAGATTTACTATTTGTCCCTTTACAGGAAAAGCTTTGGTGATCCCTGGCAAAGAGTATAAGACAAGGGGGAAAAAAGAAAAAAACTATAAGGATTGAAAAGGAAGGAAAAAATAGTTATTTGTGGATGATATGACTGTCTACGTAGAAAATTCAAGTCTACCACCCACTAAAATTAATAGAAGCAATAAGCAAAGGAGCTGTGCATAAGAAAAAATTATTCAAAAAACTAGTGCTCCTGCATGCTCACAAAAACCAAATAGAAAAACTGACATTTAAATATCTATTTACAACAGTAATAAAAACAAATGAAACCTAGGCAACAATCTAACAAAATATACGCAACAATTTTACAGCTATACTTTGAAAAAATGAGAGTGAAAGGAAAAAAAGTATTATGGAGAATATTATTAAGCTGAATTAAGTGACATGAAAGCATAAGACCTAAATAAACAGAGAGATATACCACATTTACGACTAGAAAGACTCAATCATACAAAAATGACAATTATTTTGCAAATTAATCTGTGAGGTCAATGTTATTCCAATCAAAATTCCAATGGCAGGTTTGCATTAGGGGGTTGGATATCATAAAACATTACAGACTGATCGTACAATGGTACAGAAGAGGAAAAGGCCAAGAATAGCCAAGAGACTGAGAGGTACGTGAGTAGATTAACCCTACCAGGTATCAAAATCTCTCAAAGACAATTCAGTATTGTCAGGAACAGACAAGACTCCTATGCCAATAAAAAGAACAGAGCCAACATGTAAGAAGGTGACTTACAAGTCAGCACAGAGAACAGACTCTTCAAAAAATGGTACAAACCAACTGGCCATGCGTGTGGAATGTAAAATTGGATTCCTGCCTTATCTTTTAACAAAAATAAAATTTAGATGGAATACAGACACATGAAATACAAGACCAAACTAGTAGACTAATGTAAAGGAGATCTTTACATAATTTTGTGAGAGGGAAGTAAAAGTACCCCCATCCCTCAAAAAATCACAAACCTCAAAGGAGAAGACTAATAAATTTGACATTCAAATTTTAAAATTCTGTAAAACAAATACCATACACATAGTTAAAAGATATCCCACATAAAGGTGCACAGAAATAGAAATAGAACTAAGCACACAGACACAATATGTGCACGTAAAACTGGTGAAACTTATGTATCAGACAAAAGACTGGAATTCAGAGTACCTTAAGAAAAAAACTGCAAATCAATAGGAAAAAGAAAAACAAACCACTAGAAAGATGGGCAAATCATGTGAACGGGCAATTTGCATAAGAGGAAACCCAAGGGGTAAACAGGCATAAAATGATATTCAATCTCACTAATAATTATAAATTATTAAAAAGAACATTTAAAGAACAATGGAATACCATTTTATGCCTTTCAGATGGGCATAAACATTTAAGTCTACTGTACCTAGGGCTGACACAGATGTGCAGGAATTCCCACACTGCTATCAAAAGTATAAAATTGTTCAATAATTTTGAAGAATAATCTGAAAATAAAATTTTTAAAGTTAACAGTGTACACACTCTGTGATCCAGCAGTTCCTTTTACAGGAATCTACACAAGAGAAACTCTCACATGTATACATAAAACAACCTCTTGGTGGACGTTAACCATAATATCATTTATAACTCCCAAAATGGATAAACAACCTTAATGCCATATTAGGAAAATTGTTTTAAAAATATAATAACAAATACTTACAGATGAATTGATATAAATGTCTAGGATTTGCTTCAGAATAATGTGGGATGATTGGGAAGGTAGGTGGGGGAGTAGACATGCAATAACGATTAACCAGTGCTCAGTATATGGAAGTGCACTATACTTTCTATTCTAATAATGTTGGGAATTTTCCATACTAAAAAGTTTAAGAGCATGATATACTCACACAATAGAACCCTGTAAAGCAATTAAAATGAATAAACTAGATGTACTTGTATCAATGTAACTGTATCTCAGTACACTAAAATAAAAGCAAGCTGCAAGAGGTTACATACTATATGATGTTTAGTATGTAAAATTTTAAAACTCATGTAACTATATACTGTTTACTGACATACAGATACATAATTAGGTATTAAAAAATGTGGACAAAAAGATACACACCAGCTTCAAGAGAGTGAGGGAGGTAGGGTAGTGAAGAGCATGCTTTCTCGTTAACTCTTATTTTTATCAGAAGACAAATTTGTGGCAAATACAGCAGATTGTCAACACATATAAAATCTGGGTGTGGTACACAGAAGGGGGGTGGGCACACAATGTAAGAGGGAATATCCAGGTGTTAATAAAGGCTCTATAGCACAGGAGCCATTTGAGCTGTGTGGAGATGAACAGATAAGAATCCATCAACCCAAGTAAAACACATGGAAAGAAATAACTCAAGAAAAGAAGAGACTCAAGAGGATTTCTCTCAGAGAACATTTCCATTCTATCTAAGAAGAGAAAACAATCCACACAAAAGGTCTCCCTGATGTTGGCCTCAAATCACTCTCAAGATGCAATCCTTTTACCTGAAGACCATGAGCCTGGGGCAAGAAGAGGTAGTAATGAAGCATTCAACCTTCATAACCCTCCATGGCACCCAGAATCATGAGTGCTCAGCAAGCATTTCTGGAGAAATTAATGAATGTCTTTATGTTTGTTCATTCATTCATTCATTCAAGAAATACAACTGGGCAGCAGTCTGTCAGGTATTGCTCAGGCCCCAGGGATGCTTCAAACAGCAAGACAGAAAAGGTCCCTGGTCCCAGGGATGCTATCTGGTGGGGGAGGGGCACATGACAGAAACAAATGGTGGGGGTCCCCAGCAGTAGACAGGACAGCATGTGGCAAGAGAGAAAAGCCTCTTTGAAAAGGCAGGAAGGAAACAACAAACCAGTCATGCAGAAGCTGAGGAATAGCATGGCAGGCAGAAAGGCACAGGGTGGTCAGGAGAGCTGCTGCAAAGGTTGGAGAAATGTAAAGGCTGGGCCTCGGGCAGGAAAATCAGGAACTACAAAATGAAACACAACAGTGCTCAACTCACTTCTACTCCCTCAAATTCATTAGCAGATATCAGCAGCTAGAATTCATGCTCCACTAGAAAAGACACAGATTAAGAAAAACGAAATAGGACCATCCTGTTGCCCCTTCAGCCCACCCCTTCACTCTTAGCACCACTCCCACCCAAGCTAGCCTAAGGTATTAACTCATTCTTCCCAATCAGCATAAGGAGGATGGCCTTGTGGAGGTGACCTTATGGAAGCAGAGACTGTCCCTGCAGAGGGTTGGTTGGCAGAGGGAAGGCAGAAAAAGGGAGTGGCTGAGTCCTGGGCAGCATTACAGACTCAGCCTGGCAAAACTCTTCCAAAAATAGTCTTGGAGAGTAGAGCTGACCCAGGGTGAGCATCCCAAGGGCCCTCAGAGCTCACGGGGTAGGGGAGACATTCAGGCATCTGGAGCTGGGGCTGGAATTTGCCTCAGACACTAACCAGCAACAGGGACCTGGGCCGGATGGGTCTCCTGGACAAATCACATATTCAGCCTAAGTGTCTTGCAAACTGTCAAGCTCTATACATATGCATACTCTCCTTTAACCCATATTTATTAAGCACCTACTATGTGCCAGGTGTGTACTAGGTACTTGGATCCAGCAGTGAACAAAACTATCAAAACCCCCTACTCTCTCTAAAGTTAATTTCAGTGGAGCAGAGACACACAATACACTTAATGAGTGTATCACACAGCATGCTGGAGGTTAAGCGCTGAGGGGAAAGCACAGGAAGATGGGGAGTACTGGGAGGGAGGGTGCAGTCGTGAAAGAGCAGGTATTGTTCCCTGAAGAGAAGGTATAGAGCAGGTGATGGCAAACGTTTTCTTAAAGGGCCAGATACTAAGTATTTTAGGCTTTCCTGGCCATACACCTCCATCACAGCTACTGCACTCTGCCATTCTACTGCAAAAGCAGCCACAGTTAATATGTAAATGAATGGGCATGGTTATATCCCAATAGAACTTCACGAATAAATATTATAGGCTGGGTCTGAGGTCCCTGTCTTGGGTATATGAAGAACACCAGGTGCTCTGTAACTGGTCTGCATGCTGCTTGGCCTCCTACTCAACAGTGAGATTGGAGACAGGGTTCGTGCTGCTTATCCCTAGTAAACCCAGGGAGCTACTTCCAGTCAATCACAACTGACAAGTGCAAGGAAGTGTATGTGCTCTCACTAATCATTTAGTAACTGAATGGATGTAATAATAGCTATTGAATGAGCAACTACTACTTGGCATTGTGAGTCATGCTTAGTAAACAGGACTCAATAGAAGGCGGTGGTGGTGCATGTGGTTATTACTCCTGAAATTACAACTACAAGGCCTAGCCCCGTGCCTGACTAGGAAGAAACTCAGTAAGGACTAGTGGATCTAAATCCACCTGCTGTTCAAGAGCTCCAGAGCTTCCTGAGCCTCAGGTACACAAGGGAACTTTCTGGCAAGAAAGTCTTATCAGACTTTCTGACAAGCTTCGGTAACTACAGTGAGTAATGCAGTAAGTCAAAGACGCACAGTGGGCCCACTGAGGGAAGGCCAAGCAAGCCCAGCGTGCCAACATGAATCTGTCCCCTTCCCATTCCACCTCCCACCCCAGCCCTGCCCTGCACTGGCAGTCTGCAGCCCAGGGGGAAGCACTTACATAGAATCGCAGCAGAGCCCCATCTGAATTGCAGCACCAGGACCTTCTGCCCAAATACTCGTGGGCTGTGTTCAGCAGCATGAGGGAGGATGGGAGCATGGGCGCCTCCGACATCCCTAGGGAAAGCCCAGGCCGACAGACACAGAGTTAGTGTGGGAACCTGCGTGCCTGCAGGGGCTGCGAGGCTCAGTCTCCTCTTTTCGGGCTTTTCTGTCTTTATCAACATGACTACAGACTTTTCCTTTCCTTTTTTTTTTTTTTTTTTTGCCTTTTTAAATAAGTAGTGACTTGACTGGCTTTACTAAAGCAATACACGCTTATCAAAACACAATTCAAGCCATATAGGAAAATATAAAGGAGCACACTTTATCCATCAAAATACCAGCCCAGAGAGAACCAATGCTGACATCTGGTGAACCTCAGTCACAGCATCCATCTGTGCATATCTGATGCATTTTGAATGAGAGAAAAGTAATTTATTACAATGGAACCCATACTACACATGCCATTTCTTAACTTAAAAAAAAAAATTTTTTTTTTAAGAGATAGAGTCTAACTGTTGCCCAGGCTGGAGTACAGTTGGCACAATTATAGCTCACTGCAGCCTCCAATTCCTGGACTCAAACAATCTTCCTGCCTCAGTCTCCTGAGTAGCTGGGACTACAGGCGCGAGCTACCACACCCAGCTAATTTTTTAATTTTTTGTAGAAACAGGGTCTCACTATGTTGCTCAAGCTAGTCTCGAACTCCTGGCCTGCCTCGGCCTCCCAAAGTGTTGAGACTACAGGCATGAGCCACGGCGCCTGGCCTTAAAAGTTCTTAGATTTAGGTCTACCTGAATAATACAGAAGAAAAAGAGTAAAACAGGAGGAAAAAGAACTACTGAATTCCAGTTACACATTTGTTTACCACTAGAGGTATTATTTGTTTATAAAGGTCCCTTAGTATTTTTGAAACTCTGGGCCATAACCCATTAACGACTTATAACTAGCATTTTTAGAGTGGATCAGGACAGAACACGTCAGAAGCCACTAGTAATACCTTTCTTTCATGAAATTTATTTTGTACTTTTTCTTCTTTTTTTTAAGATGAGGTCTCACTTTTGCCCAGGCTGGAGTGCAGTGGCATGGTCATAGCTCAATGCAGCCTCCAACTCCTGGGCTCAAGTCATCCTCCTTTCTCAGCCTCCCAAGTAGCTAGGTCTCTAGGTGCCACCACCACACCTGGCTAATTTTTTTTATTTTATTTTACTTTTTGTAGATACAGGGTCTTACTACGTTGCCTGGGCTGGCTTCAAACTCCTGGCCCCACGTAATCCTTCTGCCTCGAACTCCTGAAGTGTGGGAATTACAGGAGTGAGCCACCATGCCCTGTTACTTTCGGCTCTTAAGTGCAACCAATTGTTCCAATTTGTCACATTCATTCTGCTCCATGCTGTTTGCATTTATGACTTTATAATGGTGAGATTTAGTTTGCAGTGTTTTCCTCAGTTCTACAATTTTCCTTTTTGTTTCATTCTGTTTGTCAGCTCAAAAGCCCAATTCTGCTTCCTCCGCCTTCCTTATAAACCCTGTCTTAGTACCTGCTTCCAGAGAATTCAGTATGTGATAACTGTTATTATTTTTCCTGGGTGATAATATCCTCACCAGGCCCCTCACCACCCAACCATAGTGTGTTTTATCCCAGGGCCCCTTCCCTCAGCTCAGTCTGCACACTGGAAGATGGCAGGCTCCTGTGGCTCTTCCTGCCTCTGCCAAGGCCAAGGGTGGGATGGAGGAGGTTTCCCCTCATGCCACTCTTCACAAATGAGAATATTAATAATATTTCCCAGGATTTGGTCAACTTGCTATCTTCCATCAGTTCTCCTGCTGAGGGACATGCAAAGACAGAGCCACATCTACTGCCACTCCACCAGAATCTTTCTTTTTTCTTTCTTTTCTTTCCTTTCTTTTTCCTTTCCAATCTCTCTCTCTTTCTTTGATGTACTTTTCAAAGTTTAAGGTATTTGACTATTCCTCTATCCGCGTTTACTTGCTGGCAGTTTTTTGAAAACTAATTTCTGTTTGCATAATTAATTTTGAGGAAAAGGAGAATTTCAGTCCAGAAGCCTTTTCGTGTTATTTTTCTAAGAAAAATAACAAACTTTTATAGTTATAAACTTTAGGGTTTTTTTCACCACTAAAATCCTTTTGGAGAACAATGTGGTACC
The DNA here is from genome assembly GCF_029281585.2 of Gorilla gorilla gorilla. Classification (NCBI taxonomy): domain Eukaryota; kingdom Metazoa; phylum Chordata; class Mammalia; order Primates; family Hominidae; genus Gorilla; species Gorilla gorilla. The sequence continues at coordinate 21,612,039 of NC_086018.1, read as the reverse complement.
AGAGGTAATAATTATCAAGAGCTCTAAAGATATTCATTCCTAGAAATTTATCCTAAAAAAAAATTGCGTACAAGCAAAAAGGCATGCATGAGGTGTTCATCACGGCATGACCCGTAAGAATGAAATAGTGCAGCCAAACTAAGGGTTCAGCAGCGGGGATGGTTCAATAGTGCATGCACTTCTCATCAGCATGATGAAAACAATGGAGCAAAATGGAGCAACAGCTTTACAAAACAGAAAATAAAAGCCTTTTGCAATCTGGCCCCTCTTCCCATATCCAATCCCCATGCCCCAGGTCTCCTGTCTGACTTAAGGCTTGCTCAGTCCCTGGCCCCACTCCACCTCCCCAATGTCTTCCTCTGCCCCTGCTCTTCCTTCAGGGCTCAACTCAACCCACACCCACACCCATGGGCAGCATCAGGTGCCCTCCTCTCCATCCACCACACCATCCTGGTGTTAGATAGTTGATCTGTCTCCCACTACCACAAACCTGTCAAGGCCAGAGGTATCCTAGCCACAGAGCCCTGACATGTCGTGAGCAGCTGATAACTTTCTGAGCAGTGAATAAAATTATAGAGAGAATGTGAAGGGAAGGAGAAAAACCACATGTTAACTCTGGTTTTCTCTGAGCAGTTGGAATAGGGATGACTCTTTCCTTTCCACTTCTCTTGTTTTACAAATTATTGAGGAAAAATCTTCAATAAACTTAATTTTAAGCTAGTTGAATACAAGCATCAATAGACACATATTATTCTAACAACTGCACACAAACTAGGTGTGCATTAGGCCAAGTCTGGACAGCAAATGCAAGAAAACAAAAAATGGAAAAAAAAAAAAGATCTATCTGATAAGATTACAGGCAATCTTTGCTTTAAGTGTCATTTAGCTGTAGTACTGTCGTTTCTTCAATCCAGCACATTTTCTACCATTGCACTGACTATGGATCCACTGCCACCTCCATTAAGGGTCTGGGGCTCGCCCTCCCTGGATTCTCATCACTCAGCACCCACCATGAGCCAGGCACTGACCCACCATGGTGATTCATGGCTTTATTATTTCATTTCATCCTCAGAATAACCTTCTGAGGTAGATACTATTATCCCCAATATGGGTATGGGGAAATAGAGGCTGAAGTTATATGACTTGCCCAAGGTCACACATCTAAGAAGTGACAGTTGGGATGTGGAACCTGTGCTCGCTCCATGCTGCCCTCGGCTTACCATCCCTTCGGGTGTCATGGGGATTAAAGGAGCTAGTGGATACAAGGCCTCCTGGAGCAGTGTCAGCATTTGTCATAAGTAGTCACCTCTTGTCACTCCCTCCATGCTGCCATCTGCACCAAACATACAATGCTCACACACCCAGGCCTCCCGTGCCCACTGCACAGTAAGCTCCCTCAGGGAGAAACCAAGGACACTTCTGCCTCTGTCCAAGCGCATGCAAAATCCTTGGATTGAGAGGACTGAGCCCCACTCACAACATCTGGATAAGGTCCAGGACCCTAGGGCAGAGGACAGAGGCAAGGACATGGGAGTCAGAGCTCATCCCCACTGCACCCACTGCCTGTGCACCTTCCTCCGCTGGGTTTTGGAGCTGCTGCTGGTGGCACAGAGAATGGAAGGTGTCTTCCTCCTGCCAGATGATCCGGTGTAGAATGATCCAGGGTAGCACTGAAGAGACGTGGGGCTCCTTGGCCTCCTCCTGCACAGCCATGCTGCAGTCAATGACCTGACAGTGCGGGGTGGGAGACAGCAGAAGTGTCACAGCAGGGTAAGCCTTCAGGGCAGACTGAAGGGAGGCAGGAGGCCTCTTGGGGAGCTGGTACGTGCTGCCTGCCCACCCCCACTGCTCAGATGTGGGCACTGTAACCTAGCAGATCCTCAGCATGTCATCGGACAGAGACCCATAGTGTCCAATGATAGTCACACTACTCTCCTTCATGCCACATGCAGTTACTGATACCCTCAGTACCTACTATGTGCTGTGTCCTGTGAACAGGGCATGGGGGAGCTGAGAGCCCAGAGAGAAGAGAGCCATGGACAAGCTACACAAGTGCAAAGAGAATGCACTGCAATGAGAACAGATGCAGCCACAATGGCTCACAGAGGAGGGGTGGGGCAGACAGTTGAGAGCCTTATTAAGAAAGTTTCCAAGTGAGTGGCTGTGGTGTGTCCAACACCCAGGGAGGGCAAGGAGTGGGGGCAGAGGACAGGCATGCAGGCAGGGACCCCATGGGGTAGCCCAGGAAGGCTGCAGCCAAAGGAGCACAAGACCAGGGGGAGAGACAGGCCTGGGGCTCAGTGTACCTTAGGTGACACACAACCTGGAGGGAACATGAAGGGTTTTAAGTGAGGGAGAAGCACATTCATATCTGTTTTGGAAAGGTGCCTCTGTGGCTGGAGAGTGGCTGGAGCGGGCAGAGGAGACTGTGGCAAGTGCTGCCACAGCTCAAGCAAGAATAGCAGTGGCCTGGACCACAGCAGAAAGATGAAGACAGAGGGAGAAACAAAGGCTGGAGGGGTGAGGATATAGATTTGGCAGGACTTGCTGATGGCCTGAGCAGGAATTGAGGAGAGAGCCCAGAGTGCTTCAGAGGAAGATTCTCTGCCTTAAAGACTTCCTGGATGATGCAGGGTGCTGTGACTACCCCTCAGTTGGAAGTGCCAGGGTACGGTGGGATGCTGGAGCCACCCCGGCCTGCGCTCTGGCTCCCATTCTGCCTCTGGCTCACTGCAGGCAGACCAGGGCCTCCCCGTGAGGTTATTTCTTCCCCTCTGGGACGGATGGTCTGGAAGAATCCCATGGCACCAAGTGCTACACAGTCTCTAATCCCCAGATCCGACCAGCCCCAGGAAGGTTTGCAGCCTGCGCACAAACCCCTCCTCAGATCCCGAAAGTTCCAGCCAAAGAAGCCATCATGTCCCCTTTGGGTGCCTAATTAGCAATGAAAGCTATGAACTACTGAAGAAGCAGGATGTCAGAGAGACATACCTGCCGGGGCACGGCAGGGTGAGAAGGAGCCAGGGGTTACCTGGATGAGGTTGTTGGTGAGCCGCACGAGGCCAGTGGTGGAGGATGATACCTTCAGGATGCTACCACTGCTGTCCGCAGAGAGGGCCTGCTCGATGCCCATCAGCAGTTGGGTCACTGTGGCCACCCACTCCTCCTTGGCGGCAGCCTCACTTGAGTTCACCATCTGCTGGACAGCCTCGTTCAGAGCCACATCGGAACACTCAAAACACTGCCGATAGTCCTTCAGCCAGAGCAAGGAGTCCTAGTACAGCAAGAAGCCAGGTGAAGTGCATGGTGAGCTCAGCACATCTGGGCCCAAGGCCTGAGCAGAGACAACTGAAGGAAAACAGATGAAGGGCAGCAAAAGAAAGGGAAGAACGAGCCCCAGCACAACACAGGCCCCATGCAGCCCGGAGGTGCCTAGAAGGGCAGTCCAGTGGCCTGTGTGCAATGGCAGCAGAGAATGTCACCAGCCAGGGAGCTTTCAGAAAGGCTTCACCTCTGTACCTCAACTTCCCCATTTATAAAGTGGGGACGCTGGGAATGAGGCTGCAGAGCCAGCCAAGGTGAGACAGGGACCCCAACACCTGTCAGCTCTCCCCAGAGCCACTGTGCCCATCCAGTGCCAGGGCTCTGGAGGGGGTTCAGCAGCAAAGGGGCAGACTACCAGGGAGGGACTATCTCAGCGGAGGAGGGCCTGAGCCAAGGCCACAACAGGGGCAACTGGCCAGGCAATACTAAAGTCATCACTGTATCAGCCCCCTCCTCCCTAGGTGCCCTGATGGGGCCAATGTGTAAGCCATTTGAGCCTCAGCCACCACATCATCCCCTCAGCGGCACTGTGGGCATTAAATGAGCTGATGTGCATATTACATTCAGCACAGTGCCTGGCACATGGAAGAACTCTCAGAACACCACATTGAACTGTTACTTCTATTTTAAAAGCTTCTCTTTGGAAACCACTGCTTTTCACAAAGCTCCTTTTTTTTTTTTTTTTTTTTTTGGCCTAGAATACAACCCATTTAAATGCCTGGGATCTCCCATCACTGTGCTGGTGCATGGGGAAACACAGCCTGTCTGTGAATTCACAGATCTGGTGGGACGCTTGTTATACCTGCAGGAAGCACCTGCTGCCCGGTGACCCATTGGGCTCTAACCTCGCCACAGCCCAGGCCTGGCAGCGGCTCCTCCCAACCTTGACACGTGCAGCTGCCACTCTCTGAGGTGAGACCAACAGGTGTGGGGTCAGAAATACCTGAAACTGCCTTTGGAATGTGGTGTAGTATCTGAACACAGATCAAAACCTCCCCCAATTTACAAATCCTAATTGCCAGGAAAATGGGGCCCGTGTTTCATTAGAGAAAGCCAGCAGCCTTTACCAGGAGGCCACTGGGGTGCGAGGGTGCCTACAGGGTGCTGATGTGGGAGTCCAAAGCCTGAGCTGATGCCTCCTGGTCAAAACACCCAACATGTGAGAGCCAGAGGATTATTTTCCAGCATGATAAAGACTACTAAATGCAACCAGAGTCATTGTGAAAGTCAGGGACAAGACAAGGACCTGCTAACGGTGCTCTAAAATATGACATAATCTCCGGAGCTCAAGGCCAGACAGAGCAAAAAAGTAGAATAAACACCAATGAATGAGGAGACCAAATTACCATCGACTGGGGGCAACACAATCATCTACCCAAACACAATAAAATAAGCCAGACAGAAAACAAGAAATAATGGGAACTCAGTGAAGCACCCAGACTCAAACACGAAAAAATCAATAGGGTTCCTATAAGCCAGCAACGTAGGAATACATGGAAAAGATAGTGAACAACAAAAAGATTCTGCTCAATATAGCAACCAAAAATATTAAGGACTAAGAATCAACTCAACAAGACACAAACTATCCAATTAGACTGAAGAACATAATAGGCAGCTTGCCCACTGGAAGAAAGCGCCACTATACACCCACAGGAGAAGACTGCAAGTTCAATGCCCCACTTGAGAAAAGCTAAATGAAACAAGTTAAATGCAAAACATAAAACATTAACACTGCGGGAATAAAACAAAAGCAAATACTCTTTTTCTCTCTCTGTTGATGGGTCTCTTGTCTGCCTCCCCTCTAGAACATGGGGTCCCTCAGAGCAGCCTTCCTCTTGGCCCAGTGCCAGGCACCCCATAAAAGCTAAAGCTATGTGTGTAGAATAAATGGATGAATATTTCTCCACTCTTGGAAAGACTGTCTAAGCATAGGAACAAAAACCTCAGTGAACAATGAACAAAATCACACATGTATGAAAACATCAAAAGATCTGACAGCATAAAAATTCAGAACTTCTCTGCAATTTAAAAGCAAACAATTGGGAAAAAAATTTGCAAGATTTGTTGAGAAAAAGGTTATTATCTTTAATATACAAAAAAAGCACTCCAAATCAATAAGAAAACACTCTCAATACGAAACTGAGCAATAATCAGGAGACCTTAATTCACAAAAAGCAGGAGCTTCCACAGCATTCGGCTCGGACCTCAAGCACAGCCCTTATCACAGCTCAGCGCCTGCCCAAGCAGCAGTTCCTCCCCCATCAATGGGGTATGCTGCCACATCCAGCTATTCTAGAAGACAATAAGAGCAAGACCACATCTGAGCATTGAGGCCATCCTATGGAGGCAGAGACCACTGGCCTCTCTCCGCTTTCTCCCACCCAGCACCCTTCCTGGTATGCTAGCTGTCCCTCCCACACATAGCCATGCTGGGCCACCTTGCAGCCTGCCAGGTAACAGGTCACACACATCTCATCCGCTGATCTTGGCTTGGGCCTGACTGACCTCCTCTGCCAGGAGCTGGAGCCTCCTTCCCTCCACCCCCTTCTCCCTCCTGCTTCCCCAAACCAACTCTTTCTTCCCCTTTCCCCATGACTGAGGTGCTTCCATTTGTTCCCACAGTCGCACCTCTTAACTATTTCCCAGTTCAACAATGTTAATGATTAAAATGCTTCGTGCAATCTGTGCAAAAAGCCTGGGAGAAGACTGGACTCTTTCCAAATTGAAAGGGAAGTACCCCATAGATAAAAAACACAATGTGATTAGTAGGATGAAGCATAAGGGACCAGGACTCAATGCCACTAAGCATATTTTGCGTATTATCTTCCATGTTTATCTCGGTGCCAACTCAACCCTCCTGAGGATGGTGGCAACGATGACAGCAGTACCTCCACAGCACCTGCTAGTGCCAGGCATGGTGCCAACACACATTACCTTGTATAATCCCTACAACAGGACTCTGAGCTAAGGACGTTGGTCATCCCTATCCTAGAAATGAGGAACTGAGCTCAGAGAGGTTGAATAACTGCCCAGCACCCAGCAGCTGCCAGTTCCCTGGCAGGCTCTTGGTAAGAGTTTACCTCCTGAGGAACAGAAGCACAGAAGGATTCAGGAGGGCACACGAGGCTTCAAACATAAGGCTAGTGTTATTTTTCTTCAACACCTTGGTCTTTATTTTATCTTGATTCTTTCCACTGTACAGATATTTTAGCCACTTTTATATTTACCTTAAAAAGCAATACAAAACAAGATGGATGAATAAACAAGTGGATGGACAGATGATGACCTGACCATTCTTCCTTCCTCCTCTGCCATGCAGAAGTTCTGAGTCAAGTGTGGGGTTCACCCTGAGCCATGCAGAACCCTAGAACCTGCACTCCTTGGTTTTAACTTTCCGTTAGTCTTGACCATATCTTCTGACTAACATCTTCCTGGGGGCTTAGTGGTTTTGACATCCACTCTCTTCTAGCTATACGTTCTTAAGAACTACCGCAGAAGCTCCAGAGAATAAACACAAACAAGCAAGGAGAGAAGGTGCAAGTGGGTGTGAGGGACACCGGCAGCACACACCTGCAGCAGAAGCAGCTGGGCTGGCCTCTCAGGAATGGAAGTCATAAACTCCAGGTGTTTGGCCCGGTCAAACCCACTGGTGCACAAAGTGGGGCGGAGCAGATGCACAACAGCCTTGTAGTCGCCTGCTTCATACAGCCGCTGAATCTCCTCCAGGGACTGGCACCGCTCCAGCGACTTCAGGTTCTTATCAATCTGAAAAAGGCCCGGCAATGCTGTATGAGGGTAAACCCCTCAGCCCCTCCCCCATCGAATCTGGCCAGTGTTTGTTTTTATCAGACTTGGATGAGAATAAAAATTAGACTATGTTCCAGCCCAAAAAAAATTAGATTCCTCCTTCATACATCAGTGTTTACACTAAACGTATGTGTTAAAAGTATTTCTATTAATGGCTAGGCATCCAGTTCTTTAAAAAACAAGCACATCAAAAACCAAAAACTACTCAGAAGCAGAGGAGTTCCAGGAAAGCATCCACCAAGATAGTTGGACAGCCTTGTGGTCACAGTTCAGCGAACCAGTCTTGCAGAACTGCAGAACATCGGGTTGTCAGAGACTCAGCAAGACTGGACCAGAGGTTGTCATACGCTACATGCAGGACCTGACGAAGCCCTGGCATGTAGACAGCCCTGTACCTGCACTTGTCCCTGAAATAACTCTAGGAGAGTCTGAAGGCCACTTTCAGCCAGTGTGGACATGTCACAGATGCAGAACTACAGCAGGGTCTGGAGCTGCACAATGAATAAAGTGGCACCTGGGTGGAACTTGGCATATAGGCCACACACTGCTGACTCAACCCCATGGCCAGCCCAATACTGGTCTGCTCCAGCTGATATTTCCTTCCAGTTCCACTGGGGTGGCTGCCACACATAGCCAGGAGAGCAGAGCAATGACTGCTTCTAAATAGTGCTGGTGAGAGCTCCCACACCTGCTTTCCACCAAAGATCTGCAGTGTCCCAGTGTACTAGAGCAGCCTTTCCCAGGCCTCTCCTGTCTTCCCAACAGAGGTCCCACTCAGCACATGGGAAGCTCTCTTGTTCCTCAGAAACAGGTCAACCCTGGACTAACTATGCCAAATCACAAGAAATCTTTGACTAAAAAATACCATTTAAAACCTTTCAGCTGGGCACAGTGGCTCACACCTGTAATCCCAGCACTGCGAGAGGCCAAGGCAGGTGGATCACCTGATGTCAGGAGTTCAAGACCAGCCTGGCCAACATGGTGAAACCCCGTTTCTACTAAAGATACAAAAAATTAGCCAGGCATGGTGGCGGGCACCTGTAATCCCAGCTACTCAGGAGGCTGAAGCAGGAGAATCCCTTGAACCCCAGAGGTGGAGGTTGCAGTGAGCCGAGATTGCACTATTACTCTCCAGCCTAGGCGACAAAAGTGAAACTCCATCTCAGGAAACAAACAAACAAACAAATGAAAATTCTCACTCACCTCCTCCAGGGAAACCACAGAGTCATTATGGAGGTTGGGCAGCCGGATGACAATGTCTCTTCGTTCAGCCCCTGCCTCCACCTGGATGGCGGTGGAACTCTGGAGCATTTCTGTGCAGATGTCATAGTTCTCCAGGGCCTGCTCCATGTCTCCCTGGTTAGACGGAAAACAGGTCAGGGGACCAAAGCAGAAGACTGACTATGATGTGCCAGATGCTTTACACCGCTTATCTCACTAGACTGTGGGGGCCATGAGGGTGCGGTTTTTACCAATTACACTGTAATGTACCCCCTAAGAAAGGCCTGGCATGTAGCTTGGGCTCAATAAATACTTGTTGACTAAATGAACAGTCCACGTCAACTCTGTGAGGGGAGATATCATAAACCCCATGTTGCAGATGAAAACACTGAGGACACTTGAGCAAAGCCAGAATTAGAAGCCAGGCCTGTCCTAATTCCAGAACTAATGTTCTTCACATCAAACAGTGTTGCTTTCTTTAGACTAAATGGTTGCTGACAGGGCCCTGGCAACCTCTTGACTCATTCTACCACAGTGTACCAGTACCACCATGTGTAAGGTGCTAAGTAACAGCCAATCCATCCTGGCCTTCCAGACCAGGCTCTGAAGGGAAGCTTTCCCAGAACTCTCATAAAACAGGTGAATAATTCCCTTCTAGAAAGCTCTGTATCTGTTTATTCACTTGCTCGGGCTCTCTCAGGAAAACATAAGCAAAGAGTCAAGATGCCAAGGCAATCTTGAGTGGGGGAGGTAAAGGCAGAGCAAATGCCTTCCAGAGCTCTGTGGTTATGCTGAAGAGCTTTACAGATCGGTATCATGCTTGGAAGTCTGAGATGCTGAGAATTCCCCACTGTGTCACACTTTCTCATGCCAAGCCCAGTGCCCAGGCAGGTACTATGCATGTACACACGCATACACACACACACACACACACACACACACACATCCTCAACATGGTCAGTTTTCTGCCCACCCTGCTGGGTGTCAGGGCATGCTCCCCAAGCAGCTGACCATGGAACTAACCTGCAGCGCCAGGAAGCGAGCCTTCAGCCAGTAAACACGGACCACAAACTCCAGCCAACCATCCTCGAACAGGTCACGCTGGGACGAGGCAAATGACAGCTGTAGGAGGTCACCAAGGCAGTGGGTCCCTGGGAAGTCAGGTCCAAATCTGCCACTCACCATACCAGCAGGGCAGTTCCGAGGAGACACTAAAAACCATCAGGCCAACGAGTCAACTTCATGTGTAGCATCCTAATGCCCTTCTGCTTCTCAGAAGTTGCACTCGGCCCTAACCACACCCACCCTATCTCCAGGGGCACCCTAAGCCCCTCAGAGCCCTACAGCTCCCTGAGTGGCAGGCATCAGAGAGGTTGGACCAGTTAAGACAAAGATATGCAGCGACCCCGCCCCCTGCCGAGAGTCAGGGGCAAGGGCAAGGGGAAGCAATTTTACAGACAGCATTGAGTATATCTACATTCCACCAGGTGGTGGTTTAAAAGACAGAATGAAGCTGGGCCCAGTGGCTCATGCCTGTAATCCCAGCACTTTGGGAGGCTGAGGTGGGCGGATTACTAGAGGTCAGGAATTCAAGACCAGCCTGGCTAACATGGTGAAACCCCATCTCTGCCAAAAAATACAAAAATTAGCCAGGCATGGTGGCACACGCCTGTAGTCCCAGCTCCTCGGGAGGCTGATGTGGGAGAATCACTTGAGCCTGGGAGGCAGAGGTTGCAGTGAGCCAAGATCATGCCACTGCACTCCAGCCTGGGTGACAGAGCAAGACCCTGTCTTACCAAAAAAAAAAAAAAAAAATCCATATCACCAGAAAAATTACTGAAGCTACATAATACATAAAGCACTGCATTGAACAGTCACACCAAAACTGAGATCCCACTTCCTTCAATCTTGTGTAACAGCAAAAGCAAGGAGGTGGCTCCCTCTGGGGGCTCAGCTACTGCTAACCACTTCTTGAGTATCCAGATTTCCCTGGGACCCTGACAAGCCAACCCAAAAAATGTGCCTACTGTAGATATAAGGCTAAATTCCATGACTCAGTCTCCCCGCCTCACCTTTCTCCCAGCTGCTGGGGGTTCAGATATTAGCCTGGCCACAGAACCCATAATGCCTCCTACCTGCAGAGCTTCTGCCTTTGGTCAGCAGCCACTGGTCCAGCTGGAGTTCCATGCAGGAGAGAGACATCAGCATCATGTCCTGCAGGACAGACACAGGAAGGTCAAGAACAGTATCACAAAGCCTCTTCACAGTGTGGGGGGTAGGGGGCTGTGGAAGGAAACAAAACTATACTTTTTGATAAAAATATAATTCTTTCTATCCACTTGCCATTTCATAAGTGATAATCAGTGGCTACTCACCAGAACATAAAAAGAGCCACATGGATGTAAGTTGGGACAAGACTTGGGAGAGGCCAGGAGACCTGTCTTCAGAGTTCTTGTCCTGTTGAAGAGGCAGCCCTGTCACCTGCCAAGTGCTGGGCCGGACACTGCATCCAAATTATAGAACTCAACCCTTATAAGTTCTGGGCAGCTGGTATACCATTCCCAGGGCACTTGAGGAAGCTGAGGCGCAGTGATGAGAAGGCACTTGCCCAGTGGGCACAGCTGGAAGGTGATCATCAGCCTGCTTTGCCTGGGGATCAAAGCCCTGGTTCCTCCTGCTGTTTCACAACTGCCCCAGGGGAGCATGGCCTGGTGGGCAGAAGCTGCCAGGAGGTTGTCCCAAGGTAACTCAGTGGAGGGTGCCCACCAAGGGATGACTGACCTACAAGCTCCTCTACCTCCTGTGCTCTCAAGTCAGAAAGACCACCAGGCATCCCTGAATGTTCCTGGTGCTCCTGCTTCAGCATTCAGTGTCCCACCTCCAACAGGAGTAAGGGGCCAGAGCACCTTGTGTTCCCTTGAGCTCCAGGAGGCACCAAGTGGAGGAGGCTGGGGTGTGGAATGCAGCAGGAAGACAAGGCTCAGTGAGGCTCAGCCACCTACTGCTGGTGGCCCCCAAAGCTTCTCTAAGCACGCTATTTAGCTTCTGCTGTTTTATCATCTGTTAAAAATAGTCATAGGCCAGGCATGGTGGCTCCTGCCTGTAATCCCAGTGCTTTGGGATGCCAAGGCATCAGGATCACTTGAGCCCAGGAGTTCCAGACCAGTCTGGGCAACATGGCAACATGGCAAGACCACATCCTAACATCATAACATAGTGAGACCCCCATCTCTACAAAACAAAACAATTTTTTTTTTTTTTTGAGAAAGAGTCTCGCCTTGTCGCCTAGGCTGGAGTGCAGTGGCGCCATCTCGGCTCACTGCAAGCTCCGCCTCCTGGGTTCACACCATTCTCCTGCCTCAGCCTCCTGAGTAGCTGGGACTATAACCGGGTGTGGTGGTGTACGGCTGTGGTTCCAGCTACTTTGGAGGCTGAGGTGGGAGGATTACCCGAGCCCAGGAGGTTGAAGCTGCAGTGAGCTGTGACTGCACCACTGCACTCCAGCCTACGCAACAGAGCAAGACCCTGTCTCAAACAACAACAAAAGCCTCAGTCACAGTCCTTGCCACCTCAAACAAACCAAATGTTTCCCTTTCCTCCAGCTTCTCCTGGCAAGGCTTCCTGTGACTCAGTAAACAACCCGAGAAGCCCTCCCCATGACTCTCATTCCCTCACACATCCCATGTCTAGTTCATCCTATCAGCTCTGCAGCCACAATCCAGCACCCCACTATTACCACTGGATCTCAGCCACTGCTCCCCTGGCATGGCAGCAGCCTCCTGACAGCCCCCTGAGCCCACTCTCACCCCTAAGTGTATCCTCCACTCAGCCATCAGGGAGCTTTCTAGGCACAAACTAGGTTCAGTGACTTCCTGCTTCAACACCCACAAAAAGCCCAGGTTCCAGGCCCACAAGTAGATGTAGCCAAACACAACAGCAGCCCCACACCCATGCAAGATCCCTGTCCCCATGCCCTGGTCCCAGTTCAATACCAGCCCTTGAGAGGCTCCCCCTAACCTTGATGTGCTTGTTGCTGCAGTCCCTCAGCAGCGGGTTGGGCAGGCTGGTGCTGTGCCTCCTCCAGCTGTGGTAGACGCTGAGCACGACCTCCGCCAAGCCTGGAGGCCACCTTAGCAAGAACTTGTGGCCCATGGCTTTCAGGTAGCGCATCATCAGCTCCAGGATGCCCCCGTTGGTTAGGTTCTCCAGCAGGAACTCATGCACGTCCTGCTTTTCTGCCCGGGGAGCAAGAACAACCTGACTTGAATAAAGAGGACCTTCCATGCCAGGGTCTCCTATTTACTTTGGGACAGTAAAGACTGTTCCCTCCCTCCACCATCTGATCCAGGTGGACATGATACCACATTGTGGGGCTGAGATCAGGCTACTGGGTTCGATGCCTGCCTCCAACCCTCAGCAGCTATGACTGAGCCTCTCTGAATCTCCATATCTAAGGTGGACATCAAAAGGGCAGACCTCCAAGTGCTGCCATGTGCACTAATCTCACTCATCAGTTATACACTGATACACACTCAACAGGTGTGCTTATATATATTCAATTTGCAAAGCGAAGTCTCTGAATTTGGCCATAAGAAAGCATAGCAAGTATGAGCCTGGACATTTCAGAAGACCTCCAAGCTGACCACAGGGCTTAGGTCCAAGACTAATCCAGGCAGACTCTTGGCCACACTAAAAAACACCCCAGAACCATTCTCCCAGAACAAAACATAAGCAGGTTATAGGATAGTGGGAAGAAGAATTCCCAAAGTGAATGGTCACACTGCTCGATTCCTACCAGATTCCATGAATGTGGCTGAGTCAAATGACAGTCTTTGAGGCCCAATGCTTGGGAAGCTTTCCAGTTTGGCTTCTGACTGGACTTCATAGTTATTAAAGGAATCATCTTCCTCCTCAGGGTCCAGCTTTCTTAACCTGCATGTAACATGCCAAAATCACAAAGTCACAACACACGTTCTGACACAAGCATCTGAACTCTTCCTGTTAGAGAAACTAAATCTGAGTCAGGAAGAAGGCAGCTAAAATAAGTGGGTGGTGGGGTCCAGAACCCAGGCCTCCAGGAGGCTCTGCCTCTCTCCAGGGCCTCATGAGCCAGCATTTGGTCTGTATCCTGTCTCGGTCATTCATCTCATCAACAGATGATTACCGAGCACCAGCTATGTGCCAGGCACTGTGCTAGGCACCAAATACAGCAGCCCTAAATGTGGCAGATCCTGCCTGCAGTAAGCTTACCCTCTAGAGAGACACAGCCAATAAGCAGGTACACAAACTAACCCAAATAAGGACCACCTCACAACAGAGTGCTTGAGACTATGGGTCAAAAGGGCCCTGCTTTAGAGAGCAGGGTCAGAGAAAGCCTTTGAGAGGTGATAATGTTCATGCTGACACTGGAGGAGGAGAAGGGCTTGCAATACAAAGATGCAGGACAAGAACAGGTACAAAGGCACAGGCCAGAAGAGCACCTGGTGTGTTCTAGGACCTCATGGGAGCCCAACAAGTAAGGTGGAAAGTGGATAGATAGGTGGGAGTTTGGGGGATACATCAAGCCCATCTGAACTTGGTCCTTCCATGGCTCCTCACAAAGCTGTGGGTGGGCCCAGTCTCGGGACTGGGGATGCCTCTCCTGGTAGGCACTCCTCCCAAGGACCCATTTCAGCCAACCTTGTGGTGTTCCCTCAACCCAGAACCCCTGCAGCGTAAACACTCAGGGCATTTGTGAATGTCTTCATTCACGTATTGCACACACTCCCAGGGTGACTCCATCAGGCGAGCTACCATGTTGCTCTTGCCTTGACCATTCAAAGAAGCAGAAACTAAGTTAAGTGTGGTTGCTCAAGCTTGTAATCTCAACATTTTGGGATGTGGAGGCAGAAGGACGGCTTGAGGCCAGGAGTTCAAGATCAGCCTCGGCAATATAGCAAGACCTCATCTCTACAAAAAACAACAAATAAAATTAGCTGGGCATAGTGGTGTGCACCTGTAGTCCTAGGTATTCAGGAGGATCCCTTGAGTCCAGGAGTTCAAGGCCACAGTGAGCTATGATTGTGCCACTGTACTCCAGCCTAGGCAACAGGGCAAGACCCCATCTCTAACAAAAATAAACAACAAAGGAGCAGACACTAAACCACAAATGAAACCAACAACTAAAATAAAGATTAAAAAGGAAGTCGAAACCATTCCAGGTAAATGGGACTAGGGAACAAGACCTTGGAGTAAAAAGCAGGGCTAAGGGGAATATAGGGTCACTCAAATCTCTTGGCACCATCAACCAAAGAACAATCCTGCAGCTCTTCCAAAGAGAAACTTTCTTCTGGTATTACCCCTTAAGAAAAATTCATCAGAAGGCACTGCAGCCCCACTTTGGTTCTGCATCAAGTACTGAGAACAATCATTATTTCTAAGCATTTCACCTTCACCTCAGAAAGATAACAAATTAAGAAAATTAGGAATCTTGCTGTAAAATAAATTTACAATCCACCTAAAGCTTCTGGCTTCTCCTTCACCACTTTGATGTTGTTACCACTGAAAAAAACTGTCATGGGAAAGAACTACAGATAGTTTACCTCCTGTTTAAAGATGGCTTATCGAACACACATGGTTAGCTCCCAAACTCCATTCCAGTAACAACGAAGGAGTAAAAAAGGTATAAACTCACAAAGACAGAAGATAGGCGAGGATGCCCCAGCAGACAAAAAATGTACCAGCCAACTGTTAGAAGGCAGATGGCCCAGTGCAAATGAAGAATGGTGTCTGCCGAGAGAGGCCTCTCCACTCAGCTAAGGGAGGAGGAAGCGGAGTATTAAGAAACCAACCCACTGGCACCATAAACTCCAGGAAGGCTCAGAAATTGAGGATCCTAAAGCCTCTGAAGGAGGTGAGCGGGCAAGGACAAAAAGCAGAAGGACTGGCCGGGCGCCGTGGCTCACGCCTATAATCCCAGCACTTTGGGAGGTTGAGGCGGGCAGATCACGAGGTCAGGAGATCAAGACCATCCTGGCTAAAAAGGTGAAACCCCATCTCTACCAAAAATACAAAAAATTAGCCAGGCGCGGTGGCAGGCACCTGTAGTCCCAGCTATGCGTGAGGCTGAGGCAGGAGAATGGCATGAACCTGGGAGGTGGAGCCTGCAGTAAGCCCAGATAGCGCCACTGCACTCCAGCCTGGGCGAAAGAGCAAGACAGTCTCAAAAAAAAAAAAAAAAAAAAAAAGGCAGAAGGACTGGTGAAAATCTAAGAAGCACTGGGGACCAAGTCCCTCCCAGCTCTGGGGAGCCTGGTACCTGCTTGTCCCCTAGGCTCCTGAGAAGCACTAAGAATGAGTGAAACCCAGGAATACTTCACAAGCTCCTCCTCTACCTTCTCAGAATGCAAGGGAATCCTGCTGAGCCTGGAGCAAATCAAGTAGACATGGACTCCCTAAAAGCAGGAGGGAAGCTCCCTTCCATGGGGTTTTCAGGGCATCTGCACCCAAGGCACAGCACCCCTCTGCCTCCCAGCAACAAATAGATGTCTTGTAAATACACAGGGACATGAGTATGTTGCTTCTAGCTCTCAAAAGATGAACAAGTCACAGCTCCCGCCTTCAGGAATTTCAGAGGTGGGGAGAGGCGAGAAAAATCCAAGATCCTACTCCAGTGAGATTTGTGCTTCAGACATCTGCACAGATGTTATGGGAACACAGAGGAGGAGACCAGAGAAGAGGGTGGCAATGGAATGAGAAATGTTATTGATGGTGTATGCTGGAGCTTTGTGGGTTTGTTTCTGACAATCAGAAAAAATACACAGTACCTGGACGGCAAGAACTTCATCAGAAGCTCCTGGAAGTCTACTTTCTCTTCTTTTTTGCACTTGGTGTTTCGGACACGGGCAGACCGCCGCTTTGCTGTTTCTCCACTCTCTTCTGAAATCTTCTTCCGTTTTACCCCTTTCTTGGATTTATCTCCCCCAGAAATATCACCTTCACAAAGAATGCAAATTAAAATCTTACACGGTGGCAGGGGTGAAAAAAATGCACCACACAGACACATCAATCTCCCTCTTTTATAAATCTACTAGCATTAAACTCTTTGACATTCAAAAAATCTTCCATCTCTTCTTCAGCAACAAAGAATCCTGAGTAAAATTAATTTGAAACCCCTTAACTCTCACACCTTTCTTGACTTCACAGGACCCACAAGCCAGATTTCAAGATTACTTTCCACAGCTACAAAGCAAGCAACACCCTTACCCTCCCATTCCCTCACTGGTCGGCTGAACTTCGGAGTCTCACTCTGTTACCCAGAACGGACAGAGTGAGTGGCTATGACCCTACCCAGTACCCTCTGAGCACTCAGCAATATGATAAGAGCAAAAGAACAGTGTGAACTATATGGACAATAGAAGAATGTCATGTATGATTAAGTAAAAAAGAGACAACCATGTACATGTTTATTCAGAAACTTCTATATCTGCCAGATTTTCTTTTTTTCAGTGACACAGAAATCAAGAAAAGGCTCGGGAGCTTTTGTCAAAAATTTTTGACAACTCTAGCAATAATAAAAATCAATAAAACATATGGTGGTTGGTGACTTTGCTGACTGTTTTCTAAGATCAAAGAACTCAGGATGTACACAGTCAGCAAGAGAGCAGGACCAGAAGAGGGGACCTCTGCCAGCTTCCACATTACAAGTGGTTAAGAGCGACCTTCATGCCAGAATGTGGCTGCCAGGCACTAAATGGTCCTGGGGGAACTGTCAAGGAGCAGGAGCTGCATCCCTGATCCCCCGTCCTCCTAGCTGCAGGGGCTTCAGAGCTGAAATGGCCCTGACGGGCAGTAGCACTGTGAGCAGGCTGAGAGGCTCCTCTAGGGCTGGGGGCTCCCACTTCCACTTGAGTCATGAGCGTCAGCATGACCCTTCTCTCTAGGGAGGCAGGGCTCCCCAACAGTCTCATTCCTGCTGGGCTCAGTGAACGGGGTCTCCCCAGAAGCCAAATTCAGGGGGCCTGCTTACCCACAGGAGCGCCTGTCTCCAACAGACCAGGACTGTGCAGTGGGAAGCTGGTTGTAGCCACAGAGGTGTAGGAGACCACAGGCTCGGCGACAGCCACAGCTGGGTTGGTGCTGACAGTGCTTGGCTGTATCACGTTAACTGGCGTCACCACCATGGAGGACTCAAGAGGCTGGCTGGGGTCCTGGTAGTCCGACAAATCAATCCTCTTGCCAAGGCTGGGACGTGGGGGCTCA
Organism: Gorilla gorilla gorilla; assembly: GCF_029281585.2. Taxonomy (NCBI): domain Eukaryota; kingdom Metazoa; phylum Chordata; class Mammalia; order Primates; family Hominidae; genus Gorilla; species Gorilla gorilla. Next base: position 21,594,447 of record NC_086018.1, on the reverse strand, counting down.
CAGGTGGTGAGATGATTGTACATGGCCAGCAAGCTCTCTCCGAGGCACTTCCAGCTAAAGGGAGAGGGCCACAACACCTGATCACCACCCTGTCAGAGGAATACTCCAAGCATAGTGGAAAATGGCCTGCCTGCACAGAGGCGGCAGAGCTGCTCCTGGAGCTGCCATGTCCATGGGGGTGGGGGAGGTGATCAAGGTTTCATCACTGGCATAACTGATGAAATCTTGATTCTAACACAGCTGAACTGAAGATGCAGCAGCCAAAGCTGGACCAGGGACCTGGCATCCACCTGCCCCTCACTGCAGCAGAAGCCCCATAAGCATCTTGGCCTGAGGCACTTTCAGACTCAACTAGGCATGTATGAAATCCATTGACTCACTTCAAAAACTCCTCCTCAGGAAGGTCAAGTCTTTAAAACACTTGTGGAACTCCCCTGCTGCCACGAATCTGTTTTATGCGGAGAGCCTGTGGGGGATTGCCAACAGGGACATGGTCTATAAGAACTTGGACCATGGGCAGGGCCTATTGGGAGCAGCATCTCAGTGGATTACCAAACGGGCTGCAGCCTGCTGGATGGCAACAGGAGACTGTTGTGTGTTTCGTTGTGGTATGGTGTGGTGTGTTATATTGTGTACTGGCTATTGTTTTGTATTTCACATTCCGTGTTGTGTGTTCTGTGTTGGGTTCAAGGTTGTGTGTTGTCTACTATGCTGCGTGGTATGCTACAATGTATCCATTTATCCATCCCTTAATTGCTTCTAATGCCTCAGGCTAAAGACCAACTGCTCAGCCTGGCCTCATGGTGCTGCACAGCCTCCTCTCACACCACCCCCTGCAATCCTGCTACATTAGCTCTCTTTCAGTTCCTTAAACAAAATCACACTCTCACATCCCACTGGGCCTTTCGGCTGGCTTCCTTCTGCCCAGATGCAACGTCCCCTCCCACAGCATAGCCCTCTGCCTAGCCAATGCCTGTGCCTCAGTCAGACCCCAGCTCCACCACCCAGCCTTCCCCAACCCCTAGAGCAGCAGGAACCTTGTTCAGAGGCCTTCCAGCACTGCGCTTCTCTCCTCACAGCCCCCATCAGCTTGAGGCATGTGCTGCTTTCTCTGGGTGACTGACTACCCCTGGTATCACTTGTAGCAAGGGACCAGGCCCTGCCACACTGCACCCCTAGCACAGAGCACAGTCCCCTGCACAGAGCCAGCATCCAGGAAGTGTTGAGAAAGGAATAAAAGAACAGTGCTTCAGGCTGGGCACGGTGACTCATGCCTGTACTCCCAACGCTTTGAGAGGCCGAGGCGGGTAGATCACCTAAGGTCAGGAGTTCGAGACCTGCCTGACCAACATGGTGAAACCCTGTTTCTACTAGAAATACCAAAAATTAGCCGGGGGTGGTGGCACATGTCTGTAATTCTGATTACTTGGGAGGCTGAGGCAGGAGAATCGCTTGAACCTGGGAGGTGGAGGTTGCAGTGAGCCAAGATCGCACCACTGCACTCCAGCCTGGGCAACAGAGTGAAACCCTGTCTCAAGAAAAAAAGGACAGTGCTGGCCGGGTGCGGTGGCTCACGCCTGTAATCCCAGTACTTTGGGAGGCCGAGGCGGGCAGATCACAAGGTCAGGAGATCGAGACCATCCTGGCTAACATGGTGAAACCCCGTCTCTACTAAAAATAAAATAATTAGCCGGGCATGGTGGTGGGCACCTGTAGTCTCAGCTACTTGGGAGTCTGAGGCAGAAGAATGGTGTGAACCTGGGAGGCAGAGCTTGCAGTGAGCCGAGATCGTGCCACTGCACTTCAGCCTGGGCAACAGAGCGAGACTCTGTCTCAAAAAAAAAAAAAAAAAAAAAAAGAAAAAAGAAAAAAAAGGACAGTGCTTCAAAACCCAGAATCTAAATGATGGAGGCTCCCAGGGCTAGAAGGAATTTCTTCTATCTTTTTCCTGCCTTCAGTTAGTGTTACATTTAGAAAGGAAGAATTTGCTTACTGGCTGGGTTGTGTCAAATTCCTTAAATACACCATTTCCCTTACTCGTGCCTTGCTCTTGCTCATGCCTACTAGGCACTGAGGAAACCAGGGGTGATAAACTGTGCCCTGCAGCACATTTTATTTTTTAATTTTTTTTTTTTTTTTTTTGAGATGGGAGTCTTGCTCTGTCACCCAGGCTGGAGTGCAGTGGTGCCATCACAGCTCACGGCAGCCTTGACTTCCCAGGCTCTAGCAATCCTCCCCCTCAGCCTCCCAAGTAGCTGGAACTACAAGTGTGTGCCACCATATCTGGCTAATTTTGTTTATTTTTTGTAGATATGAGGTCTCACTATGCTGCCCAGGCTGGTCTTGAACTCTTGACTCAAGTGATCCTCCTGCCTCAGCCTCCCAAAGTACTGGGATTACAGGCGTTAGCCACCATGCCCGGCTAGTTTACACATTTTTAAAGCATTGTTTAAAAAAAAAAAAAAGAAAGAAAAAGAAGAAAATATACAACATAAATTGTACATGGCCCACAAAGGCTAGTATGTTTACTCTCTGGCTCTTTAAAGGAAAAGTTTTGCTGACTCCTGGAATAGATGGAGATTACTATAAAAGCATCATGTCCTCTGCTACCAGAGAGGGAATCTACACTCTTCCTTTAATGACCAAATCCCAAATTTAACTACTGAGCCTAACTCCCTCCTGCTTCTACTTCTCCCTCCTGCTTCTACTTAGCCCTCCCCCTACACCATGGAGGGTGGCCACAGTGCCAGTTCCCAGCCCTCTGTTCTCCAGTCACATCACCACAATCCCTTCTAGTGTTCTCAGGCCTTTTCCTCCTTCACTGTAACAGGGAGGCACCCCAGGGCCCTTCCAAAACCCCAACCCTCTGTAGTTGGGGAGCACACACTCAGATGAGAGAAGGACTCTAATCCAGCTGACAAAATACAAGAAAGGGCACCAGACAGGAGTCCTAGAGCAGCCCGAAGAACAGCCCTTTCTTTCTGGCCATCTCGGTGCTTGGGTATGGAAATATTTCTGGGAAATTCTACATGCTGAAACTCACAGCCAGTCATAATAATACGGATCAGAGCCAGCCCTTCCTGAGTGGGTGCTATGTGCTGCCTCTGTGCTAGCCCTACATGTTTTATCATTATCATGACAACCCTACGAGAGAGATGTTGCTCTCCCCGTTGCTAGGGAGTGGCTCCTAATGTCCCCAGAGTCATTCAATTCACAGCATTAGGAGTGCCAGGACTGGACCCAGGTCAGGTCAGTCTGATCCAGGCCAGAGCTCCCTCAGAGTAGGCAGACAGGGGTGGAGGTAGGGGGTGGGGAGTAGAAATGGAATGCTACTGCTAAGTCATGCTAAACTAAAAGGTTCAATGTCAGAATTTTAAATACAGAAATTGAATTCCAGAGCTCGCTAAGGGACTAAACTATCCCAACTCCAGGGAACCGCCAATACCAATTTGCCCTTCCTGGAGAGAGAGAGACTCTCACATCATGGGGCTGGCAAGGACTATATTGAGGCCCATCTCGCAGGGCTCCCCACGTGGCCCTAGAGAGAAAACATGGACTTGAGAGCGGAGAAGCCCAGACCTGGGACTGTCTCTGGGCTCCCCATTTAAGTACTCTGAACATCAGTTTCCTCCTGGCAAGTGCTTGGCAAATGTTAGTTTCCATTCGCCCTCTAGATAGGGCAGGCTGAGAAGGGCCTTACAGGAATGTGGCAGGTGGCTGGGGTCAAGAACAGCAACAGCAAAAAGGGACTGGGACTGGAGGTACTTGAGAGAGAGCTGACCTGCTTCTTAGTAATCAAGTAAGCATGCACCTCCAACCATTTGGCCACTGTGCACCCAGCCCCCATTCATACCACCAACCCAGGACCAAGCCTCAAGGTCTCTCCCTCCTGTGCAGGGCAGCATCCCACACCAGGGCCTCCTGGCCGACCCAGCACTCCCAGAGACGCTAGACAACCTACGTGAAGAAAGGAATGGGCTGCACAAGCTTCAGGTCCGGCTCCTTCTCCCGCACAATCAGTGCTTGCCTCTTTTTTCGCAGCCCCAAGGCCTCATCTACAATCGCCTGTGTCTCAGCTGCACTCACCGAAACATCGTGAATCGACATGTCACTAAAAGCATGTGAGACAGGGAGAAATTATCATGTTACAAACTAAAACCGAGGCTGAAATTTTACACACAAAAACGCATTTAGGTTAATATCTTTTAATGTGTATTTTTCTTCCTATAAATAAAATAACCACTTCAGTCTGGACTGGGTAGGGCAGTAAATAGCCTTCTTAATACCCACATACACTAGAAATGACTAATATTCTTTGTTCCTTTGACAATTCAAAACTGGGCAGAGAAAGAGTTTTCATATGTATTAACAGTATCACAATAATATCTGAAAAGCCACAGAAAAATAAAATCTTTCTCTCAATTATTATTAGAAAATCTTAAAAGAATGTAACTATCCTATACTGCCCATGCCAACAAAAAGTCATCGGAAAAGTGAAGCTCACCAAAGTGTATCACGACCCAAAAATACAGAAAGGGCAGGGGCTTGGAGGCCCTACATGTCCTCCCACAGACACACTTCTGAGGCGACCCAACCTCACCTGCCCTCCTGCCCAGACTGTCCTGGTGCTTCCCAGCAGGGTTACACCTCAGAGCTACTCATGAATTTATCTGTTTCATGTGCTTCTTATCTGTCTCCCTCAAGGTTAGCTGCCTCATGACAGATGTTCCCTCAGTTCCTATCTCTGCCAACAGGTAGTTCCTTCAGGAGAGGGACAGGCTCACAGGGGACAGACGCCAAGATAAATCACTACTAATCAACCCCTACAGGTGTGTTCCAGGGCCAAGAAAGACCAGAGGGCAAAAGGAGTTGGCTGGGCTGGAGGGCTGTGGGGAAGGGCAGCTAGAGCTCAGAAAGCAACAGAGAGGTGACCTGAGAAACAGATAAGTTCGTAAGTGAGCAGCTCTGAGGTGTGGCCCTGCTGGCAGGCATCAGGACAGTCTGGGCAGGAGGGGCAGGTATTCTTGGGGCACCTCAGAAGTGTGTCTGTGGGAGGACACCTGGCAAAGAAGGGGCAATGGCGGGACAGGTGGAGAGGTGGGAAGATGGCATGAGAGTTTAGAGCGTAGTGGGAGCCAGGGTGAGAAGACAGGATGCCAGACAATGGTACCACGCCTGGAAACTGCAAGGGACTTGGGGCAGTCTTAACAAAAGGAGCCTGGGAGGGAAAAGCAGGAGGTGAGGTGGGAGAACTATGGGGTCAGGCTGCAAAGAACCTCTTTGGTAATGCAACTGAGCATGGGCTATGTCCTGGAGGCAAGGCAGGGGTGGCACATGATCAGAGGCACGTTTGGGACACTGAACTCGGGCAGCACTGAGAACAAAACCCTGGGAAGGGGAAAGGCAGGAGGCAAGCTGGGCAGCAGGCTGCCCCAAGCATCCAGAGGAGAGCTAGCAAACACTGAAAGCTGGCAGGACAGCAGGAGAGGCGGGCAGCAGGCAGCCTGAGGAGGCCTTGCCAAGATTAGGTAGAGGTGGGTGATCAACAAGGCAGTCCAAGGTCAGTTCACTAGATCAGGGGCTGCAGCAGGGCATGAAGCCCCAGAGCACAGGGGCTCCATCCATGGGACCTGAGGGGAGAATGTGGTGTGCTCCTAACCTTCACCAACCACACAGTAAGCGTGCACACATGGCATGGGAAGAGGCAGGACTTACCATTTGAGGAACATTCTGAGAGAGTCCTTCCGGAGACAAGGCTGCTCCTCAAAAATCTTCTCCTTGAGGACCAGCCCTTTGCTGTACCGGCAATCCTTCTCCAAAGCTTTGCAGATGAAGTACAGACATGCTGGCGGGGAAAGAGACAGTTTATGACTTCTGAGACCGCACTCAGAAGCTCTGGCCTTGCCAGTTAACATCAGGAAAATCCTGCTCCTAGAATCAAAGAAATGCCTGGTAAAAAATAATGAGATACCACTTTAACTAATTCAGTCAGGTTAGTAATAAGACCCAGAGTAGACTGGGCACTGCAAGGTGAGCAGACCCAAAGATTCTGGCAGAGGACAGACCGTAGGATCTTTTTGGAGGACCATAGGCAATTACACACAGATCCTCGATGACCTGGGAATCCCACCTCTAGAAACTACTGCAAAAATCCAACAGGGCTCACAGTGATTATCTATTGGCTAATTGGAAAACAGCCTTCAAAAAATCTGGAAATAGCCAGGCACAGGGCTCATGCCTATAATCCCAGCACTCCAGAGGCCAAGTTGGGCAGATCGCTTGAGCCCAGGAGTTGGAGACCGGCCTGGGCACCATGATGAAACCGCATCGCTACAAAAAATACAAAAATTAGTCAGGCATGTTGGTGTGCACCTGCAGTCTCAGCTACTCAGGAGGCTGATGTGGGAGAATCGTTTGAGCCCAGGAGGTAGAGGCTGCAGTGAGCTGTGATCATACCACCATACTCTAGCCTGGGCAATAGAGTGAGACCCTGTTTCAAGGAAAAAAAAAATCTCAAAACCACTCTGTTCCACCATGGCACCTGGTTAAATAAAGTATGTCCAATTCCACACAATAGGTTGCCAAGCAGCCACTACATAGATGGTCAAGGAGTGTGCTTACTGACCAGAAAGAAGGCCAAGATACAGTACTGGGAAGAAGCAGGAGACAAAAGAGGTCACATAGTGTGACTCCGCTATACACATAAAACTTATTGAATTTTGTTTACCTGTATTTGCCAATTTTCCTCCTTTTTCTAAAAAAAAAAACCTATTATTAAAGCTACTGCCTACAATTTAAGACATGTACATCACTCAAGTTAATGTCATAATGAGCATCCTCAAGTTATTGATCTGGAAAGCCTGTGCCAACTCCAGCTCCTCCAGGAATGGAGACAGTAACAGGTAAACACACAGAAAAATGGGATGGCATGGATTCACAAAGCAGAACTATGATATAAATTACAAAAGCTTTCAGCACTTGTAATTGGGAACAGTCCAGGTCTCACCAGTGAACACACAGAGAAACAGAACACTGCAGCAGGGTGCCAGCTCTGCCCGGGCACTGGGACCACTATCATGCCCTGCCCAGCTTCTCAGTTTGGTGCAGGTAGACTGCAAGTCACTCCTATCAAGAATAACTAGAAAATGAAGCACCTAGGAGTGAGAAGCAACAAACAGAGGAAAACCAGAGCAGAAGTAGAAATCTGCGCATGGAAGCCTTGGGAGAGGAGAAAGTGATGCGCTCCTAGTGTGCTTGGGAGAGAGAGCAGAGACTGGCCACAATGCTCAGCAGGGCCACACGCCCCAAGGTGCACAAAGGCTGTGCAGCCTGTGAGCAAGGAGAGGTCTGTATAATCCCAGCACAGTCCAAGCTGCTCAATAGATGGTCCAAAGGTGCCTGCATTAGACAAATAAGGGACATGGTTTCTCTGAGACCACATGAAACCTGAAGGGTAGCCATCAGTGACTTCCAGAGAGAAAACCCAGAAGGCACTGAGCACTTGGATGATGCTGGTTCTCAGTAGGCACATTAGCTGCATTAAGCTAAACTCACTAGCCACCCTACAGTCCTGTAGAGGGAAGGCCTGGGAAGTCTCAGAACAAGAGGCAGTCCGCAGGCCTTAACCCAGCAGCATCCCTCCCTACTCATATCAAATACATAAAATGCCACTGAGAGTCAATTTAACATGCTGCTTTAATTTTTTGTTTTAAATGACTGTCAAATCTATCAGGGCTCTCACAGGTGTATGTATCAGTTCAGTCCCTGTTATGATTAATTGTATGTGTCTATTTGACTGGGCTACAGCATATCCAGACTTTGGCCAAATATTATTTTGGGTGTGTCTGTGAGGGTGTCTTTGCATGAGATTAACATTTAAATCAGCAGACTGAGTAAAGCAGATCGCCCTCCCTAATGTGGGAGGGCCTCATCCAATCAGTTGAAGGCCTGAACAGAACAAAAAGGCTGACCCTCCCCCGCATAAGAGAATTTTTCTGCCTGACTACCTTTGAGCTGGGACATTGGGGGGTATTTTTCTACCTTCTCACTAAAACCAAAACATCAGCTCTTCCTGGGCCTGCCAGCCTACAGACTGAAACTATACCATCAATTCTCCTGGTCCTCAGGCCTTTGGACTTGGACTAGAACTATATATACACCATCACTCCTGGGTCTGCAGCTTGCTGACTCACCCTGTAAATCTTGGAACTTGTCAGCTACCAATACCACATGAGCCAATTCCTTACAATAAATCTCTTTCTATATATGTACATACATCCTATTGGTTCTGTTTCTCTGGAGAACCCTAATACAATACTCCAACCTAAATCTTCCCACAAAGACTTGAGTTTACCAAGCATAACTTCTTCTACAATGAGAGAGGGGTGCAAAGAACTAAAGAAGTCAGTTGGGGAAGGAAGGCTGAACCCCAAAGATGGTCCCAAACTGTGGGAGGAGCACCCAAGAAGAGACTCAAAGCCTCCAGAAGAAGAAACTGCTAGAGTCAAAACACAGCCCTGTACAACTATCATATTCTGCTGGTGGGAGTGAAATGAGGGGCAATCTACAGAACGAGTGCATATGTTCACTAAAAGACATATACAAGAATGTTCATAGCAGGTTATGACTAAGAACCCAAATCTGGAAATAACCCAACTGCCCATGTACAGAATGGCTACATTGTGCAAATGCACATAATAGACCACACAAAATAACAAGACATAGAGACTGCTGTGCCCCACATGGGTGCGCTCACCGACAGGATGACAAGCAGAAGGGGCCAGCCTGAGGAAAGCACACGCTACAAGCTTCCTGACTCTACCTAGAGGAAGTTCAACAACAGGCAAAGTTCATGTTTGGTGACAAAAAGGAGAAATCAAGGTTGCCTTAGGAGGTTGTAAAAAGTGGAAGGGACCCAAAGTAACCTGCCTTCTGGGGCGCTGCACATGTTCTGTATCTTGACATGTTTTCACATATACAAACTGACAGGTCTCAGATTTATGTACCTTATTGTATGTATGTTTTGCCTCAATTAAAAAGATTTAAAAAGTGGTTATGGAGAACAAGAACTGGAGGTGAGAAGGTTGAGCGAGGCCTCATCTATCTCAACACATTCTATCCTGTTCCTATTTGTCTTTTTAAAAGGAAGAGAAAAAAAGACTCTCCAGCCTCCAGAGCTGAGAGAAATAAATTCTTGTTTAAGCTACCCAATCTATCATATTTTATTATAGCAGCATGAACTAACTAAGACAGAAAGTGGTACCAACAAGTGGGCTGCTGTCGTAACAAATACCTAAAAATGTGGAAACAATTTTTTTTTTTGAGGCGGAGTCTCGCTCTGTCACCCAGGCTGGAGTGCAGTGGCACAATCATGGCTCATTGTAACCTCTAACTCCTAGGTTCAGGTGATCCTTCCAAGTAGCTGGGACTACAGGTGTGCACCACCCTGCCCAGTTAACGAAAAAAAAAAAAAAGTATTTTTAAATGGGGTTTCACTATCCTGCCCAGGCTGTTCTTGAACTTCTGGGCTCAAGTGATCCTCCCATCTCAGCCTCCTAGAGTGTTGGGACTACAGGCATGCTACCTGTAGCTACCACACCTGGTGTTGGAAAGAGCTTTAGAACTGGGTATAAGCTTAAAGAGTTTCAAAGTGTACACTGGAAAAAGTGAATATTGGTATGTAAGGATTGTTAAAGGTGATACTGGGCTGGGCGCAGCAGCTCACGCCTATAAGCCCAGCACTTTGGGAGGCCAAGGCAGGCGGATCACGAGGTCAGGAGATCAAGAATATCCTGGCTAACACGGTGAAACCCTGTCTCTACTAAAAATAAAAAACAAAAAATTAGCCGGGCTTGGTGGTGGGTGCCTGTAGTCCCAGCTACTTTGGAGGCTGAGGCGGGAGAATGGCATGAACCCGGGAGGTGGAGCTTGCGATAAGCCGAGATCGCACCACTGCACTCTAGCCTGGGTGACAGAGACTCCATCTCAAAAAAAAAAAAAAAAAGGTGATTCTGATGAGAAGTCAGAAAGAAGAGAAGAGGTACAGAGACGGCTTCCATCTTACTATAGAATAAATAATCATGTACAGAATGTTGGTAGAAATATAAACATCAAGGACATTTCTGCTGAGATCTCAAATGGAAATACGGAACACGCTATTGGACAATGAAGAAAAGGTGATCCTTGTTATAAAGTAGCAAAGCACTTGGCTGAATTACGTCTATGTTCTAGTGTTTGGTAGAAGGTAGCACTTGTGAGCAATAACATTGGCTATTTTGCTGAGACTTCTAAGCAAAGTATTAAAGACATAGCCCAGTTCCTCCTGACTGCTTATAGTGAAATGCTAAAATAGAAAAAATAAGAAGGCATTGTTAAGCAAAAAGGAACCAGAACTTAAAGATTTAGAAAATTCTGTCTATCCATATTGCAAAAATTGAGAAAGTTTGTTCTGAGAACACTATGAGTGTGACTGACCAACAATTTTCTTATAAGATCAGTGTGGGCATGAACCACAGATTTAATCAGGTATCTCAGAAGCCAGAAAGGTGGGATTATACTGGCAGAAACACTGCTAATGGGGACTAACGGGAACAGAAAAAATGAGAAAGAATGAAAGAAAGTCAAGAATATATGTTATCTTTCAAGGAAAGGGAAGAAGAACCTCAAAGATGATTCAAAGATCATCTGAGCCGCCACTCCCATCACAGACCAAGAGGCTAGGGCTAGTTCCTTAAAGGGTGGGGCTACTTCTCCAGTTTGCATAGGCCAGGATGTCTCAACCTAGCATCTTAGGGGTAGAGCCCTTGCCCAGACAAAAGGGTGGGGCTTGTCCCTCCACCCACGTACCATGAGGGTGATGTTGCCACCTCAGTGGGCATCAAGGGCGGAGCATCAAGTCAAAGAGAATTATTCCTGAGCCTCAGGACCTCAAATTTGCCTTGCTAAGTTTGCTAAGTTTTGGGACCCATCACACTTTCCTGCTTTCCTATTTGTCCCTGTTGGAATGGAAATGTTTGTCCTCTATCTGTCCCACCATTATATTTTGGAAGCACATTAATTTATCTGTATTCACAAGTTTACAACTGGAGAGGAATTTTGTCTCAGGACGAATTGTACCTCAAGTCTTACCCACATCTGATTTAGATAATATTTATTTTTGTTTTGTTTTGTTTTTGAGACAGGGTCTCACTGTGTCACCCAGACAGGAATGCGGTTGCACAACCTCGACTCTCTGCAGCCTCGACCTCCCAGACTGAAGCAGTCCTCCCACCTCAGCCTCCCAAGTAGCTGGGATGACAGTCACGCACCATCAAGTCCAGTTAATTTTTGTATTTTTTGAAGAGACAAGGTTTCACCATGTTACCCAGGCTGGTCTCAAACTCCTGGGCTCAAGTGATCTGCCTGCCTTGGCCCCCTAAAGTGCTGGGATTACAGGCGTGAGCCAACATACCCAGACAATTTCTGCTGTTTTAGCCACCCAATCGATGGTATTTTTTTTTAATGGCAGCCCAAACAGACTAAGACACACAAAATGGGACAGTGCAGGGAGGAAATAAGATAGCCACTTCTTCTGTCAAGCAAACAAAACCTTGCAAAGCAAAAAAAAAAAAAAAAAAAAAAAAAGTAAAATCATTCAGAAAACATGCTACTTTATTACTACAAGGCATTTAACAAATCAAGAAAGAGATGCAGAATAAAGCAGAAATCTAAGAACATCGCCATTCTCCCTGACAGTCTGGCAAACCCCTTCAGTGTTAACTTTGGCTTTCAGTTTACCCAAACTGCCTTTCCTCTGCTGTTCCAAAAACCACTGGCACGTGGAAGAAAGCATCAAAGCATGGACTCACTTGTGTAATCACTGAGGGTGTACAGGACAGTGATTAGGTTATCCAAACAGGGCCAGTGGTCAGGATTGCACCGCAGCCCTTCCTCAAAAGCATGGCGAGCCAGGGGGATCCGGATGAGCCTCAGGGCCACATGTCCAATCTTATACCAGAGGTTGACATCTGTGGAGTCCAGCATCACTGCCTGGAAGCAACACAAGCAGAGGACACACACACACACACACACACACACACACACACACACTCAGATCTCTCCTTGAATATGCACCCCGGGGATGGGAGGAGCACAGCACTGGCACAGCCACTTGAACTTCCCAGGGAAATGGCAAAAGTGCCATGACTATCTTATAACTGACAAGCAATGCCAGCTCATCTTTCCTGGAGTTGCACGTTTCCAAGATCTAGAGTGATAATAGCATATAAAAAGTTACAGGGACCAAGTTATTTAACTTAGAATTTTTTTAAAAAATTTTTCTTTTTTGAGACTGGGTCTCACTCTACTGCCCAGGCAAGAGTGCAGTGGTGTGATCATAGCTCACTGCATCCTCAAACTTCTGGGCTCAAGCAATCCTCTCACCTCAGCTTCATGAGTAGCTGAGGCTACAGAGGCACATCACCACACCTAGCTAATTTTCTATTTTTTTGTAGAGACACGGTCTTAGTATGTTGTCCAGGCTTGTCTCAAACTCCTAGCCTCAAGTGATCCTCCTGCCTCAGTCTCCCCATTGTCTTGATATATTTTGTCAATCTGAATATCTGTATTCCTTACATATTTAATAGGTAAAAGGAGAAGAAAGAAAAGAAAATATGGCCAGGCATGGTGGTTCACACCTGTAATCTCACTTTGGGAGGCTGAGGTGGGCAGAATGCTTGAGTCCAAGAGTTCGAGAGCGGCCTGGGTAACATGGCGAAACTCCATCTCTACTAAAAATACAAAAAGTTAGCTGGGTGTGGTGGTGGTGCATGCCTATAGTCCCAGCTACTTGGGGGCATGAGGTCAGAGGATCGTTTGAGCCTGGGAGGTCAAGGCTGCAGTGAGCCCTGATTGTGCCACTGCACTCCAGCATGGGCAACAGACTGAGACCCTGTCTTTATAACAATTTGAAAAAATGAGAGTCTTATGGGATTCAAGAAAACTCATGTACTTTGAAGACAAACCTTGGTTCACATCCCTGCTGCAACACTGATTAGCAGAATGATCCTGAGTCTCCATTTCCTCATCACTAAAGTGAGGATAAAGACTCCTTCCTTGCAAGATGGCATGAGGATTAGTGTATGCATAGGAAGCAAACAGCGCAGTGTCTGGTGCTTTAGAGGTGCCCACAGACAGACTGATAGTAACATGAAATAACAGCAATACTATTATGACTGGAAGTATTAATATATTGAATGCTCAGTTTCAGACTTTGTTTTTGATACTATTATGCATACCAACTCATTTAACTTTCACAACTATGCTCTTTTTTATTATTACCACTATATTGGTGTAGACCTAGAGATACCAAGAGACTGAATAACTCACTCACGGCCACACATGCACTGAGCAGCAAAGAAAGAATTCACACGCAGGCCTCTGCATCCAAGCATGGGCTCTGCCCCAGCCCCTGCTCTCCAGGCCTGGTCAGTACTAATTGTTATCACCTATGGACCTACCCTAGAGCCTTGGGTACTATAGCTTGGTGATCCACCACTACAAACTCTTCTTTTTGGCCCACAAGACCCCAACCTCATCCCCTCCACCAAGAGCTTTCAAAACACCAAGGTAGCTAAGCACTGCCAAAACCACACCTCTAAGTAGAACTCCATGGCTGTCTCCAGATCCTCCCGCTGGGCTGCCAGCTGGGCCAAGTTCTTATAAGTGGAATATTTCAGTATCAGCCCAGGGTGTTTCAACCCCTCTTTCTCATCACCGGATGAAACTGCCTGTGAACAAAACAGAACAGAAGTGACAACTAGACCTTGAAGCCTCAGCAAGCAGCCAGCAGGATACTTGGCTTTCAGGCTGGCCCTCTGCTGCAGGCCCTTGAGCCAGTCTAGTGTTGTCCATCACTGGAAAATGAAGGCACTGCACCACGTGTTCTTATAAGACCACTCCTACTCCAAGCGCACAGAGAAGAACAGACCACCCTGAGGTATTAATAGTTTGCAGAGAGTCTGGGCATCCAACAGAGAGAAGCTGCCCCACCACTACTGCCATGCCTGAGGGTTCAAGCCTAGCGAATAACATTTACAGCATAGGTAGACCCAGTCAGCAGCTCCAGGTATAAGATAAAAGACAAAGTATGAGCAGGCTGCCTGGGGGCAGAAGGCCTAGAGCTTCACTGCAGGCATTCCAGGATTAGGAATCAAGAGGCTGAGCTCCCAACTCTATAACTCATCATATGAGCATAGACAATTGCTAATTTAACTAAAATGTTAGTGTCTGACCTCTGTAATTAACAAAAATAATTCCTACCCTAAATAGCAAAAGTTAAAGTGAGCTGAAAGACCATCAGAATTGCAAATATGCTTAATATGAAAAGTTATTTCATTACAGCTTTAATGCTTTAATGACCTCATATTCTAAGAAACTGCTGATTAGAAAACTATTGCTCCAACCACAGGACAAAGACTAAAACATTTTCTAACAGAAAAACTCACGGGCACCAAGAAGCTCTTTCCTGGGACAGCTGGCTTCCACACATTGCTCTTCATGTTCTGAACAGGTAAGATCTGAAGACATGCCACCCTCAGGAAGCATCCCTTGACTAATCCAAGAATCTACCTACCTTGGAGGTCTTAAGGAACTTCTTTAAGACTGAGAAGCTCAAATGAAGCCCCATTCAGTTATCTTCTACCGTCATCTGACTTATACAAAAAGGCCCCCAAGAACCAGCTGACCAGGGCTGGATCCCAGCTACCTCTGCCCCTCCAGGTACAGAACTCTTCAAAGAATAGTGGGAACAAATTTACAGAGACTAAGTGAGTCTACTTCGAACTAAACAATCAGCAATACACATGCACATGCACATAACAGTGGATGCTTTTAACTAACCTCCACCTAACAGACTACCTACATTCAGCACCACTCTCCATCCACCCTGAAAGGCTTGCCCCAGCAAGTCCCTCCAGGACACCCACCAGTCAGGGTGAATGCTTCTTAGGAGTCAGCTGGGGTCCAGGGCTTATCTATGCTAATCTTCTGCAAAACTGTAATTATGTAATTAACATTAAGTATGTCAATGCAATATGAGTGTAAAAAGAAACTGTTCTATGTATTTTCTGTACTTCTCCGTTGTTTACAATGAGCATGTTTTACTATTATAAGAAAGGAGGGTGCTAAAACAACCTTGTAAGGCTGAAAGTGATACACTGTGCACAGAAAGATGCACACACCTACAACTAAAAGGCTGACACATGACCGTGCCCTTAGGTAAAAGGTTCCTGCCTAGCAACTGTTGGATGCTGGGCCCACCTGGCATTCCACCATGGCCTGAGAGGGAAGACCAACATGCCCACCAACTGGTCCATAACCAAAGCTCAGTAAATATGGAATAAACTAATTTTCCCTCTCTGGGTCCTCACCCACTTCCTACTAACAGGAGAGGAGGAGGTCACAAGCCCCATACCACTAATTCCAAAGCACTGTAACCAGTAACCAAAGAATCTTGACAAGCTATATAATTAGGAATACAAAGAAAAACCTTGAGTGAGAGAAGGAACAGATGCTTTCTTCTGACAATTAAAACTCAGTATTCTATCTCATCGGCAGCAAAAACCATCAAGGTTTTTGCTTGAGTCGTAAGTGTCTGCATGCCTAGCACTGTAGGAGACTCTGCTCAACTGAAGGACTGTGCAGTCCAGTTAATACCCATGGAGCTTATCTGCTTCCTTAATGCACATCATCTGCATGTTTGGGTGAAAACAAACATGAAAACTTGAAAACAAACGCCTTTCCTCCTAATGAAATATACACCTTCCTAAATCAATTTCAGGTTGGGACCAATTCCCAAACCTCCAGTCGACATCTCCAGTCAACTCGAGGATTAACTCACTCACCACTACCACAGTCCCCATGCTGGGACCAGGTCTTGCTCTGCCTGCCCCTCTCTACTGTAACCAGTGTCCCCAATCCTTCTGACTATATTCAAAACTCCATGGCATGTCTATACAGACTTCCCAAGCTCATGGTCTTTTACTCAAATGGCATTTGCTAAAATGTGCTGCCAGTAGGATCATTAGGTATCAGCAAACCATGGACTCCAAACCTGGTTCGAATGCTTCACTTACTTGGATGGCTTTGAGCCATCGAGACCTCACTAAGCCTCAGTTTCCACATTTGTAAAACCCAGCTACTGGGCAGAGTGGTTGTGAAGATTAAGTAATAAGGATAGCTGGCCTTTAACAAGCACTTACACCAGGAATCATTTTACATGCTTCACTGGATTTACTCAACCCTCATAAAAACTCAATGAGGCAGATACCTAGAGGTGGGGAGATAAGGGCAGAGAGGTGAAATAATGTTTTCAAGGTTCCCCAGCCAAGAAATGGGAGAGCAGAGGTAAGGCCCAGAGTACCCAGCCCCACAGCCCATGCACTAACCACCACAGCACACTGCCTGGCCTGCTGATGCCTCACCTCCCGCAGCAGGCGCGCCTCCAAGAGCTCATGGTAGGCTTTGGCAGACTCCTCAAACCGGTCATGTTTCTGCAGATCAAGGGCCTTGTGGTACAATGCAAAAGCCTCTGCTTCCTGCAAATCAAGACATGTTTTCATACAGCATAAAGATCTGTCTTTTTTAAGCCAAAAATGTGTGTAAGGCGGGGCTACAGTCAGAGGAACCAACCATGTGATTAGATAGCTGGAACTTTCAGCTCCCCCACCTCCCAACTTCCAGGAAGGGAAGAGAGGCTGGAGATTGAGCTGATCACCAATGATTTAATCAATCATGCCTATGTGATGGAATCTCTGCTTAAAAACCCTAAAGGGCAGGGTTCAGAAAGCTGCTAAGTTGGTGAACAACATCAAGGTGCTGGAAGGGTGCCGCACCTGGAGAGGGCACGGAAGCTCTGTGAATCCACCCCATACCTTGCCATAAATATCTCCTCCATTTGGCTGTTCCTGAGTTGTATCCTTCATAATAAATTGGTAAATGTAGGTAAAGTGTTTTCCTGAGTCCTGTGAGTCGTTCTAGCAAATTATCAAATCTAAAAGGGGTAGGGGGTGAGAATCCCTGATTTTATAGACCGGCTGGACAGAAGTATAGGTATCCTGGCACTCAACGCTTGCAACTGGCATCTGAAGTGAGCGCAGTTTTGTGGGATGAGCTGTTAGTGCTGTGGAGTCTGACACTAACTCTGTGTAGCTAGTGTCAGAATTGAATTGTAGGACACCCAGTTGGTATATGGAGAGTTGGAGAATTGGTGTGGGGGAAAAATACCCCAAACATATGATATCAGAAGGGTTGTGAGTAAAAAGTTCAGTGTGAATGGTTTCCATTGCAGGCCAGGCACAGTGGCTCACATCTGTAATCCCAGCACTTTAGGAAACCAAGGTGTGAACCGAGGAGTTCATGGCCAACCTGGGCCACATAGAGAGACCCCTGTCTCTACAAAAAAATTTAAAAATCAGCTGAGCATGGTGGCCTGGTGTCTGTAGTCCTAAACTACTCAGGAGGCTGAGACAGGAAGAGTGCTTGAGCCCAGGAGTTAGAGGTTACAATGAGTTGTGACCATGCCACTACACTCTAGTCTGGGTAACAGAGTGAGACCCTATCTCTCTTAAAATAAACAAACAAAAGCTGATTTCCATTGTTTTCTTTTCTTTTTTTTTTTTTTGAGATGGGGTCTCGCTCTGTCGCCCAGGCTGGAGTGCAGTGGCATGATCTCAGCTCGCTGCAACCTCTGCCTTCCAGGCTCAAGCTATTGCCCTGCCTTAGCCTCCCTAGTAGCTGGGACTACAGACGTGCACCACCACACCCAGCTAATTTTTGTACTTTGAGTAGAGACGGGGTTTCACCATGTTGGCCAGGCTGGTCTCGAACTCCTGACCTCAAGTGATCCACTCACCTCAGCCTCCCAAAGTGCTGGGATTACAGGCATGAGCCACTGCACCCAGCCTGGTTTCCATGTTTTTCTACTCACCACTCTGCCATAGCCTGATCATTGCCTGGGGAGGATGACAATCTCCTGTGGGAGGCAGGGGGCACTGGGTAGGTTGAGCCTCACTGACATGCCTTGCAGACTAGGGACAGGTGACTAGTAGACTTCTGAGACAGCTCTGGAACTGTCCTGATTTCTACCATAAATGCAGGGGGGTGGAAGGGAAGGCATATGTTTATTTCAGGGAAAACAAAGGCAGGAGCAAACTCTTATTACACTAGGATAGGACAAGGGTATGGAGATGAATGGATGGAAAGAAGAAGGCTGAAAGAAGAGATGCCAGGCCTCATGGGAAAGAGGACTGACCAACGATCTAGGGAGTTGAGGTTGGACCTGGCTCCCTCACTGACCTGGAGGGTGATCCCAGTCTAGGCTGCTCCCCTCAAGAGTCTCATCACACTGTAAAGTGAGGGCAATACACTAGGGAACCTCGAAACACCATCTACCATTAATATTCTACCATTCCCTGGGTATCCCAACTCCTGAGGGCTGCACAAAGAATGGGGTGCATGGAAGTGGGCCTGGGAGCTGAGCTGGCCTTCACATACACTGATAGAATAAATATAATTTCTCCTCAATATGATCGTCTCCTAAGTAAAACAGGTTTAACAGGAGATGGAGAGCTAGCCATCTTTCAAAATGGAATTTCCCCCTAAAACCCCACTGAGGAGACGCCTAAATGCATTTAAAATGAGGTTCCATCTATAGAAATGAGAAGGTCCACCTACAGAGAAGACCTCGCATTACGTACCTGAGCCTCCTTTGTCTGGGTTTTGTGACTTTTAAAGCTTCCTTCATGATCATCCTCAACGGTGGAGCTGGCATTTAAGGCTGCAATTCGAATCTAGAAACAGGGGTTTGGTGGAAGAGACAAGTTGCTTTGAGATGTCAGTCATCTCTTCAAATACCCACAGATGAATACAGTTCTGCTCCAGCATATGATCTATTCTACCTTGAAAAGCTATGGCCTTCTCAGATGTGGGGAATGAACAAAAAAATCATCCTCTAAAGAAAAAAAAAAGAAGGGCAGGTGGTGGGGGGGTGAGCGGGGAGGGTTATGCCAATCTGTGCAGAAAGTATGTCCTGGGTACTGTCCACTGTAAAAGCAACAGACACTGGGGACACCCCAGCAACAGCTCAACACAGTAGAAGACCCAGGTAATGGAACAACAGATTTCAACAAAACATGTTAACTTTATGTCTTTCCAGCAACTGTGACAAGGTCCTGCAAGCCGCTTCAACCACCAGGCAAGCAATCTCACACCCTCAAAGGTGCCAACAGCCTTCCTGGGAGGAAGGCTACTCCATAATAAGAGCCTTCAGAGTCTAACAGGAAAATGCCCCTCGCCCCCAGGAGTAAAGTAACAAAAGAACGCTGACGTCCGCAAAATAGGCAGGCATCAGTCCTTACCATATTCAGAGAGATTCAGCACTGCCACGCAGCATCACTTCTCATCACTGGCAAAGGTTGCCCCAGTCGACAAATCTCCTAGAAAGGAAATAGGACGAACTGAGACAAGGCCTATGAAGAGCCAGGAAGGTCACAGTGCCAAGGTCCACCAGGAACCAGTCCTTCCCTGAGCTCTATGCAGACAGGCCAGTGAAGAGCTGCCTTGGGACAGTGGTGTGGTCTAACACACAAGGAGCTCCTTGGTCCCTTACGATAGCATTCATCATTTCCTGGCAATGCATCAGGTGCCAGGCACACAAAAGAGTGAGAACAATCCTTGCCCCCAGGGATCACTGCTAGCAGAAGTAACAAGCCTATTATTTTTTCCAAAACTTGAATGATACGAAAAGAAACACAGGCAACATCTAAAGGCAGCAAAGAACAATTCATTCAAAGGGATTAAGGAAGGCAAAGGAGTAAGTTACTGCATCAAGCCTTGAAGAATGGAATACACTGCAGTGGAAGACAGTGAAGCAAAGAGGCAGGGAGAGCGAGGTGTGATGGGAAAACTAGAGACAAGGCCTTAGAGCAGGGATGTGAATGGAGGATGGCAAGGTAGTTGAGGGCCAAGTCACAACACAGAGGCCACGAACTTTATCTGTAGGCAACAGGGAACCAATGGGTGTTTTAGGGAGAACAAAATGTTTTGCCTATGTTTTAGAAAGATAATAGAAAAATAATTAGAGATAGGCAGACTAGTTTGAAGGCTGCAAAAGATGACAGGATTGGCAAAGATGTGGAGATTTAGAATCTCATGCATTGTTGCTGGGAATGTAAACTGGTGCAACCCTTGTGGAAAACAGTCTGCTAGTTCCTCAAAATGTTAAACAGAGCTAGCATATGACCAGGGAATTTCACTCCTATGTGTATCTACCCGAAAGAAATGAAAACATGTCCACGCCAAAACTTGTTCATGAATGTTCACAGAGGCATTATTTCTAAAAGCTAAAAGGTGGAAATAACCTAAATGTCCATCAACTGATGAATGGATAAATAAAATGAAGTATGTCCATACAAAGGAGTATTTATTATTCAATCATAAAAAGGAATAAAGTTCTGATACATGCTACAACACAGAAGAACCTTGAAAACATTATGCTAAATGAAAGAAGTCATATACAAAATAGCATGTATCTTCTGGCTCCAATTATATGAAATGTCCAGAATAGGCAAATCTATAGAGATAGAAAATAGTTTAGTGCAGGGGTCCCCAGCCCCCAGGCCACAGACCAGTACTGGTCCATGGGCTGTTAGGAACTGGGTCACAGAACAGGAGATGAGCGGCAGGTGAGCAAGCATTACTGCCTGAACTCTGCCTCCTGTCGGATTAGCAGCAGCATTAGATTCTCATAGGAGCACAAACCCTATTGCGAACTGTGCATGCGAGGGATCTCGGTTGTGCATTCCTTATGAGAATCTAACTAATGCCTGATGATGTGAAGTGAAACAGTTTCATCCAGAAATTATCCCTGCCCTCTGCCTCTGGTCCGTGGAAAAACTGTCTTCCAAGAAACCAGTCCCTGGTGCCAAATGGATGGGAACCGCTGGTTTAGTGGGCTTGGGGAGAAGGACAATTGGGGAGCAACTACCAAGGGGTTTAGGGTTTCTTTCTGGGATGACAAAAATGTTCTAAAACTGATTGTGGTGGTGGTTACACAACTCTGTTAATATACTAAAAACCACTGAATTTGTACACTTTAGGGGAACTACATGGCATGTAAATTATAAAGCTCTTATTTTTAAAAAGATGCCAGGATCCCAGATGGACCCGTGACAGCAGGGATGAAGGGGAATCCCACTAGGAGGTAGACTCACAGGACCTGACACCTGGGAGGTTGGCCCGAGGAACTGGGATGGGGATATGGACACTACCAAATACGTCAGGGAGGGCAGGAGGAGGACCCATTAAAAGTCCTAGCTGAGAGGCTGGCAGAAGGGGCTGGAACGGCCCAGCAGGCAGTGGGATAAGCCTCAAACAGACAGATTGAACACGTGCTCCACTTTTATCAATTAAAATAACTGCTAGGGGCTGGACACAGTGGCTCATGTAATCCCAGCACTTGTGGAGGCTGAGGCGGAAGGCCTGCTTGAGCCCAGGAGTTTGAGACCAGCCTGGGCAATAAGGTGAGACCCTGTCTCTATTAAAAATAATAATAAAATAAATTTAAAATGACTGCCACTGTCACCAGTGCTTACAGCAATGACTTCTAGCACAGGCTTTCACAAGAGGCTCTGAGTTCTCTTAAGGGTTCATGCAAGGAAGGAAGTACTTTCTCACAGACAAAGAAGACTCAAACCTTTCCTAGACTGATAGCTGTTTTATCTCCTGGGTTCCACATTTAGAAAAAAAAGAATACTGCTAATCAAAAGTTTGGAAACTGCAGTTTTTGTGTTTGTTTTTGTTTCTTTGAGATGGAGTCTCTCCCTGTTGCCTAGGCTGGAGTGCAGTGGCGCGATCTCGGCTCACTGCAACCTCCACCTCCCGGGTTCAAGCGATTCTCCTGCCTCAGCCTCCCGAGTAGCTGGGACTACAGGTATCTGCAACCATGCCTGGCTAATTTTTTGTATTTTTAGTAGAGACGGGGTTTCACCATGTTGGCCAGGCTGGTCTCGAACTCCTGACCTCAGGTGATCCACCCACCTCGGCCTCCCAAAGTGCTGGGATTACAGGCATGGAATTACAGTGAGCCACCGTGCCTGGCCAGAAACTGCAACTTTATCATAAGCTATGCCAAAATGGACACTGAGACCACTATACAATATGAAAAAAAGTAGAAACTATAGCATTAAAACCCTCCATCTAGGCTGTTATCAAAGCAAAATAAAGCCAGAAAATAACAAGTATTGATGAGGACCTGGAGAAACTGGAGTCTTTGTACATTCCTGGTGAGAATGTAAAATGGTGCAGCTACTATGGAAAAAGGTATGGCAGTTCCTCAGAAAATTAAATACAGAATTACTACATGACCCAGAAATTCCACATCTGGCTATATACACAAAATAAATGAAAGCAGGGACTTGAACAGACACTTGTACACTCATGTTCATAGCAGCATTATTCACAATAGCCAAAAGGTAAGAAGCAACCCGTGTCCAACAACAGATGAATGAACAAAATGTGGTGTATACATACAACAGAATACTATTCAAACTTAACAAGGAAGGAAACTCTAGCACATGCTACAACATGAAATAAACTTTAAAAACTACACTAAGTAAAATAAGCCAGACACAAAAGAACAAATATTATATGATTCCACTTATAGGTGGAAAATAGAATAGGAAAATTCATACAGACAGAAAGTAGAATGGTGGTCGCCAGAGAGGGAGAGGGCAATGGAGAGTTACTCTTTAATGGGTATAGCACTTCAACTTTTCAAGATGAAGAGAGTTTTGGAGATGGATGGTGGTGATGGTAACACAACAATGTGAATGTACATAATGCCACTGAGCTGTACACTTTTTAAGTGGGTAAAATGGTAAATTTTGTTTGCATATTTTACCATTTCTTTAAATATCCAGAAGTAAACATTCAATAGAATAGTTTCCAATTAGGAACAAAGTTGAACTTGTTTTCAAAATACAAAGACATTACTCCAAATAAAGTCTCAGATAGGCTCTGGTCATCCTCAAGGCAGGCCGACAGCCCATGGTCAGACCTGCAGCTCAAGCCACACCCTGATGACTCCCAGTAAGCAGAACTTATAGCCCCAGGGGCCAGCTATGGAGCCCACTGGAGATTAGAAGAAGTGGGAGAGCCTCTCAAACCCCCACTTCACAGCCACTCTCTGCTGCTCACCCACTGGGCTCTGTGCACTGAATCCCAAAACACCTCTAATCCCACTGAGCATCACATAGCCTCCGTCTGAACTGCTGCCTTCACTGACAGAGCAGTCACTCAGGAACTACCCATTGGTCGATTTTTTTTCACCACTGTCTTACTGTAAAAATCAGCTGTCCTACCTAGACCTGGGGTTGTAAGAAGGAAAAATGGAAAGGACACTGGATTTGGAATAGGAAGATTTTAGAGCATGGCTGAATTGTGTCTCAGATACCTGACTCCCTGATCCTTTACAACCCTTGGTGTCCTTGTATATAAAATGGAGACAATAGCTTGACTAGCGTGGAGCTCCTCTGACCAGAGACCAGCAGACTTAGCTGGGATTCCCCATGTCACACCCACACTGACTTTTCTCCTGCCCCCTGCCACCCCACAGAGGCAGGAGAAAAATCAGAGAGTGGCACTTATGCCAAGACACAGGCCTCTCAACCCACTTTCTGCAGGACGGGTGCTAGCTCTAAGTCATGGCAAGTCTTCCTAGATGCCAACTGGATCCTCCTAGGGAAAAACAAGGGAGGGGCCCATTAATGGCTGAAGGATCAGGTCTCTGTGTGGCAGTGGCAGGGTCCATGTGCATGGGTGGGAGAACATCAATACAGCCATCATGCCAAGGCCAACCTATTCCACAAGTAAGAAAGCTCATCTGCTTCCTAAGTAATGTCTCAAAGGAATGCATCCAACCACTACCAGGATGGTGCCAGGTGGGCCTGTGCCTTCCCCTGGGGCATATGCTCCTTTGTCTCCAGGACTATGGTGGGTGCAAGTCCAATCGCAGAGCTGACAGGAGATGGCCTCTCAGGACAGATGAATGACTAAATAACTAGGCAAGTTGGAGAAAAAAAACAGTGAGAAACCCCAGAGCAGGGTGTCTGGCCCCATATGCTGTCTGAGTCCCTGCCCCAGCCCAATCCCTCCTGCCTCCTCCATAAAGAAGGCACCTGGATTCCCTGAAGCAACAGCTCCCTGAGTACCATGATCAGCAGAACCCAAACACCCTGAAAACAGTCCACAGTGTAGGAGAACAAATACAAATTTCAGGCTTCCTAATTATTTTCAAAATTGTTCTATGTTAAAACTCAAGTCAACTTTCCCCACTAAAAGGGCACCTGTGCTGGCTTTAACATAATCTAAAAACAGCAGCACTTGGCACCTCTCCAAATCTCCAGTCCATCCTAGACATTTACAAAGCACATTCACATTATCTCACTTGAATTTAATGCAGCCTTACAAAATAGGCATTATCATCCCCATTTTCCAGATTAGGAAACCAAGGCTTAGGGAGACTAGCTGACCTGCCCAAAGTCATAATGCTAAAAAGAGACAAAAATAGGACTCAAAGCCCAGTACTCTTTCTAGCACAGCAAAAAGCGACACGCCTTGGCAAAGAGTCTCCTGCCTGCCCCTGGACATGCACAGCTGTGAGCTATTATGCTTCAGCTAAGAGCCACAACTGATGCCCTGCAAGAGCTCCGAACAGGTTTGCTGATGGCCATAGAATAAATCGTATTTGCTCAGGCTGTTGGGCCATCACTTATGCATCATCAACATCACTCCATAAAGCAGAAAACAAAATTTCCAATTCTCTAATAAAAGTATCAGCAAAAAGCTATTCAATGCCCAAGTATTACATGCTAATCAAAAACTCACAAAGACCAGCTCCCATTTTATAGGGAGATACCTCAGGCTTGCCACGTTAGGTGATTTGCCTCAGGCTGCCCAGCTGGTGGGCAGCAGAACCCAAGTTTTAAGCTGGGCACTGCTTTTCAATGTGTCTCCTGGGCACAGACATATACTGAACTGAGGCATACTTGTAGGTATACAGTTTTACTGTCTACACAACATTTCATCAAGGAGAACCTAAAAAATGATTCTCATATAGACTCATCACATACATTAGGTCCATGAGACCAGCACCCCTTCTGCCCACTGCCTTCTATTTCCACTCCATCATTACCACTCTTCCTCAGCTACTCCAAAATTTCCAGTAGCAAAATTAAGAAGAAGCCAGAATAATGGACACATTGGAAAGACTGTGGGGGCTTTGAACATGTACTGTATAATCCCCTTTACTAGCAACTACTATTTTTTTTTTTAAGACAGGGTCTCACTGTGTTGCCCAGGCTGGAGTGCAGTGGCACAATCTCACCTCAGCTCACTGCAGCCTCAGCCTCCTGGGCTCAGGCAATCTTCCCATCTCAGCTTCCTCAGTAGCTGGGACTGCAAGTGCATGGCACCATGCCTCGCTAAATTTTTAATTGTTTTTTTGTAGACACGGGGTTTCACAATGTTGTCCAGGTTGGTCTTGAACCCTTGAGCTCAAGCGCCTCGGCTTGAGGCCTTGGCTTGAGGCTCACTGCAACCTCCAACTCCTGGGTTCAAGTGATTCTCATGTCTCAGCCTCCTGAGTAACTGGCATTACAGGCATGCTCCACCACATCTGGCTAATTTTTGTATTTTTAGTAGAAACAGGGTTTCACCATGTTAGCCAGGCTGGTTTCAAACTCCTGGCCTCAAGCGATCCACCTGTCTCAGCCTCTCAAAGTGCTGTTATAGGTATGAGCCACCATACCTGGCCTTGAGTTTTTAAATATCGAGTACCTGCAAGAATTTTTCCTAAGATATACAAATAAAACATCTTTTTAAAACTAAAAATCTTACACTGATTTGGCACAGCAAGAGATGGTTCTTTCTAAATGTCCCCTCTACACGCCCTCACCTCTTCAGTGGAAATCACCCTGCCTCTGGGTCTGTCCCTCTTAATAGCCTTGTAAACTTCCCAAAGGCAGCAGTCCTGTCCTATTTATCTTTGTACCACTATATCTGGTACCAAATCCCATGAAGGAAGAGACAAGTGAGTACATGAGTGGTTTCTAGACAGCTCACCTGTTATTCAGTCATACCCTCCACACAGGGAGAAGTACCACAAGTCAAGCAGAAAACAAAGTGCTTCCTGTGCAGAACAAATGTGCATCCTCATATTAGAGATAAGGAAGCTGAGCCCTGTAACCATATTCCTAAGGATGGAATAGTCATACAACTGCACCTCTCCATAACAAAGACAGAACAAGGGCTGGAAAAAAACGACTGGAGGACAGGACACATTTAACTTTTCAGTCAAATCTTTCTCCATGACCAGCATCCATCATTCACAGGATGACCTTTGAAGGACAGGGCAAGCTTCAGAAGTACCTCAATGCAGAGACAGCCTGCAGAGACATGGCTCACTGATGGCTCTGTTAACACCATGGACTGCAGCACTCCCATATGAGGAGGAGCATTCCCATCTCAGCTCAAATAGGACTTTAACAGTCCCCGTTTTTTTGACACACTTCATTTTTCTGTGCTTTACTTTATTGAGCTTCACAGGTACTGTGTTTCTGATGAATTGAAAGTCTGTGGCAGCCCTTTGTCAAGAAAGTTGGTAAGTGTCATTTTTCCAAGAGCATGTGCTTACTTTGGGTTTCTGTGTCAGCATTTTTTAGCAATAAAGTATTTCTTAACTAAGGTATGTACATTTTTTTAGATATAATGCTGCTGCACACTTAATAGACTATAGTACAGTATAAACATTAACTTTTATATGTACTGGGAAACCAAAAAATTTGTGTGACTTGCTTTATTGTGATAGATATTCACTTTATTGCAGTGGTCTGGAACCAAACCCACGATATCTCTGAAGCATGACTGTAATGATTAAAAAAAAAAAAACCTGCCAGTAGATCCAAAGTGGAAGAGACCTCCTCAATCTGTATCTTAGTCAATTTGGTGCTGCTATAACAGAATATCTGAGCCTGGGTAATTTATAAAAAAACAGTAATGTATTGGCTCACAGTCCTGGAAACTGGAGAGTCAAAGAGCATGGCGCCAGTGCCAGTACCTGGCAAAGGCCTTACCGCATCACTGCATGGTGGAAGGCAGAAGGGTGAGAGAGCATGACAAAGCAAAAGGGGGATGAACTCACTTCTGTAACAAGCCCATCCTTGCAATAATGAACCTATTCCCACAATAACAACATTAATCCACTCATAAAGGCAGATCCCTCATGACCTAATCAACTCTTAAAGGTTCCACTTGTCAACACTGTTGCATCGGGGATTACATTTCCAACATATAAACTGTGGGGGATACATTCAAACCATAGCAATCTGATAAAAGGTATTTACAGCTAACATCATACTTAATTTCCCTCCAAGATCAAGAAACAAGGCAAGGATATCCACTGTCATCTGTCCTATTCCACAATATACTGGAAGCCCTAGCTACTACGTTAAGGCAAGAAAAATAAGTTAAGTGGAAAGAGATTACACAGAAAAAAATAAAACTGTCCCTTTTCAGAGACAGCATGATTGCCTTTCATATAAAATCTCAAGTAATCTAGAAAATAAAGCCCTAGAACTTCTAAGTGTGTTTAGCAAAGTCATAGGGTACAGGTCAACACATAAAAGTAATTGTATGTCGGCATACTAGCAATAAACACTAGAAATCAAAATTGAAAAAAAGAATATCATTTATAATAGCTCCAAAAAATTATGTATAAATACAACAAAATATGTACAAAGTCTATATTCTGAAACCAAGAAAATAGTGGTGAAATAACTCAAAGTAGATCTAAACAAATAGAAAGACATACCACGTTCATGAACTGGAAGATTCAACATAGTAAAGACGTCAATTTTCCCCAAACAGACCTACAGATTTAGTGCAATCCCAATAAACATCACAGCAGGGTCTGTTTGTAATTATAGATAAGCTGACAGAAAGATTTAATGGAAGGCCAGAGAGGTACTAGAATGACCCAGTTTTGAAAAGAATAGTAATATTGGACGGATCACACTACACAATTTAAAAACTTACAATAAAGCTGTAATAATCAAGGCAGCATAGTGTTAGTAAATGAACAGACACATAAATCAATGAAACAAAATACAGAGTCCATAAGAACCCAAATGAACATGGCCAATTTATTACTGACTATGGTGCAAAGGCAATTCAATGGAGAAAGAATCTTCTTTGCAACAAATGGTTCTGGAACAACTGAACATCCATATTCAAAAAGAAAAAAGAAAAAGAACCTTGACCAAAAATTCACATCTAATACAAAAATAACTCAAAATGGATCATTTCTAAACATAAAATACAAAACAAAGAAAACACAGGAGAAAATCCTTGAAACCTAGGGTTAGACAAGCCTTCAGACAACACAAAAAAACACAATCCATAAGCAAAAAACTTAATAAACTGAACTTCCAAATTTAAAAACTCTTGCTTTACAAAAGACACTGCTACAAGAATGAAAAGGTCAGTCCTTCCACCAAAACAACCAGTAAACTAGGAAAATAATTATCAAAATCTACTGTTTCAAAGTCTGGAACCTGGCCAGGCATGGTGGTTCACACCTATAATCCCAGTACTTTGGGAGGCCAACACAGGATGATTGCTTGAGCCCAGGAGTTTGAGGCCAGCCTGGGCAACAGAGTGAGACCTCGTTTCTACAAAACATAAAAAAAATTAGTCCAGGCATGGTGGATCAAGTCTATAATCCTAGCACTTTGGGAGACAGAGATGGGTGGATCACTTGAGCTCAGGAGTTCGAGACCAGCCTGGGCAACATAGCGAAAACCTGTCTCTACAAAAAAATACAAAAAAATTAGCTGGGCGTGGAGGCACATGCCTGTTGTCCCAGCTACCTGGGGGCTGAGGTTGGGAGGCTCACTTGAGTCCAGGAGGTTGAGGCTGCAGTAAGCTGAGATTGTGCCACCGCACTCCAGCCTGGGCAACAGAGTGAGAGCCTGTCTCAAAAAAATAAATTAGCTGGGCGTGGTGGCACATACCTGTAGTCCCAGATACTTGGGAGGCTGAGTGGGAGGATAACTTCAGCCTGGGAGGTCGAGGCTACAGTAAGCTGAGATTGCACCACTGCACTTCAGCCTGGGTGACAGAGTGAGAGCCTGTCTCAAACAAAGCAAAACAAAACAAAACAAAACTTTGCAACCTGACCGAACACTTAAAACAACCAGCAGAGCGTTTGATGAGCAGAGGCTGCTGATATTTGGTAAAAGAATAACTTGACTCAGCTACCATCCCCCATTCCTCGGCCCCACCACTCACGGCTATAGGGATAGCAGCTCATGTTCCTAAAGTGGCTGGTTGGTTCTAAACCTACAAAAATGTGGGTTTGTGCACTTTGGTTGGTCTGGCAGATCCCTGTAGAACTGGTATATACTTGCCTTGGTTTTGGCCTTCTCAGGCTATCGATGTTTTCACAGGTGGCTTCTATCAGAAGATTTAAAGAGATGGAACACCTTTTCCCCCCTTTTGTATCAGACATTTAAGGAAATCGTTGTCAGGTCACTGGCTGACCAAAGAAATAATGGAACAGAATCTACAGTGCCCACAAACAACAAGGAATACATTTTGCAAAAACAGTTTGAAAAAGTCAAAAATTGATGGCTGCAGCCCTCAACAAGAAAAAGTCAGAAATCTGACTTCCAACATTATCCATACTATAATACTTAGAATGTACAATTCTAAACAAAAAAATTACAAAGAATACAAAGAAAAAAGAAAACGTGGCACATTCACAGGAAAAAGGAATTTGATAGAAACCATCCCTGAGACACTAAATTTGATAGAAAATATTCCTGACCAGACACTGAAATTACTAGTCAAAAATATTAACTGTCCTAAATACACTGAATCAACTAAAGGAAATCAGGATAGATGAATAAAATAATAAAGGAAATAAGGAAAATAATGTAAGAACAAGATGAGATTATCACTAAAGAGACAGAAATTCTAAAAAGAAATCAAACAAAAATTCTGAAGACTAAAAATACAACTGAAAATTCAAAAACAAATGTGAGCAAGCAAAATAAATGGTCAGCGAATGTGAAGGAAAGGCAATTGAAATTATCCAGTGTGAGAAAAATAAAAAGAATAAAGAAAAATGAATAGAGACATAGAGACATACGGGGGATACCATCTAGAAAACTAACGTATGTATCATAGGAGTATCTGAGGGAGAAGAGAGAAAGGGGTAGAAAAATTATTCAAAGAAATAATGGCTGAAAACTCCTCAAATCCAATTAAAGACATTAACATACATATCCAAGAAGTTCAATGAACTCTAAGAAGTACACATTCAAAGACATCCACATTCAGACACATTATAGTCAACTTATTAAGACCAAAACCAAAGAGAAGATCTTGAAAGCAGCAAGAGAGAAGCAATTCTTAGGAAAAAACATATGGAAAAATCTTCATGTCCTTGGATCTGGCAATAGCCTCTTAAGCATGACACCAAAAGCACAGGAAACAAAAGGAAAAATAGATAAATTAGACTTCATCAAAATGTAAAACTTTTATGCAAAGGACACTATCAAAAGAGTGAAAAGACAACACACAGAATGGAAGAAAATATTTGTAAATCATATACCTAATAAGAGATTAATATCCAGAATATATAAAGAACTCCTACAATTCAACAACAAAAAGACAAACAAGTCAATTTAAAAATGGGTAAATGACTGGGCATGGTAGTTCACGTCTGTAATCCTAGCACTTTGGGAGGCTGAGGCAGGCAGATCACTTTAGGCCAGAAGTTCGAGACCAGCCTGGCCAACATGGTGAAACCCCGTCTCTACTAAAAATACAAAAATTAGCTGGGCATGGTGGCATGCACCTGTAATCCAGCTATTCAGAAGGCTGAGGCATGAGAATTGCTTGGGCCTGGGAGGCAGAGTTTACAGTGAGCCAAAATCGCACCACTGCACTCCAGCCTGGGTGACAGAGCAAGTCTCCATCTCAAAAAAAAAAAAACAGGTAAATGACTTTCAAAAGACATTTTCTCTAAAGAAGATATAAAAACACCTGTAAGTGTATATCAGGGAATTGTAAATTAGTCATCCAGGAAATGTAAATCAAAACTACAGTGAGATACTATTTCCATCCACTAGAATGGCTATTATCAAAAAAATAAAACAGAAAGGAAACAGAAAATAACAAGTGTTGGCAAGGATGTAGAAAAACTCAAACACTCATGTACTGCTGGTAGGAATGTAAAATGGTCCAGCCCCTGTGGAAAACAGTTTAGTAGTTCCTCAAAAAGTCAGACATGGAATTGCTACATGACCCAGCAATTCCACTCAGGTTTTTACCTGAAAGAACAGGACTTGAACAGATACTTGTTCACCTGTGTTCACTGCAGCATTATTCACAATAGCCAAAAGGCAGAAACAAACCAAGTGTCCACCAATAGATGGATAAACAAAATGTGGTATACAAATACAATGAAATAGTATTCAGCCATAAAAAGGAATGAAATTGTGATACACGCTCTATAACATGAATGAACCTTGAAAACACTATGTTAAGTAAAATAGGCTATATACAAAAGTACAAATATTGTTTGATATATAACGTACCTAGAGATTGAAAGTACCACAGGCTGCAAGAAGGGAATAATCAAGAGTTACTGCCTAATAAACACAAAGTTTCTGTTTGGTATGATAAAAATTTTTTGGAAATAGATAGTGGCACAGTTATACAATGTTGTGAATGTTCTTTATGCCACTGAATTGTTCACTTAAAATGGTTACAATGGTAAATTTTATGTTATACAAATTTTGGCACAATAAAAAAAGACCAATTAAAAAATGGGCAAAAGACTTGAACAGATACTTCACCAAAGACAAGTAAGTACATTAAAAGATGCTCAACCTCATTCATCATTAGAGAAATATGAATTAAAACCATGATGAGCTACCATATGCACCTATTAAAATAGCTGTATTTTTTTAAAAACTGATAATGCCAACACAGAGCAACTGGAAGAATCATACACTGCTAATAGGAATGGAAAATGGTTCAACCATGCTAGGAAACAGTTTCTTACAAAACTCAACATACACTAGCATACGATACATCAATCTCACTCCTAGTTATTTATCCTAGAGAAATGTTCACACAAAACTTGTATAAAAATGTTTACAGCTCCACTCAAATCACCAAAAACTGGAAACAACTCAAATATCGTTCATTAGGTGAGTAGATAAACTGTGATATATCATACAGTGGACTACTACTACTACTGTGAAGGAACAAACAATTGATATATGAAACAACTGAGGTGAATTTCAAAGGCATTATGCTAAGTGAGAAAAGCCAGTCTCAAAAGGTTGTACACTATTATATTTCTATTTACATGACATTCTTGAAATGACAAAACTATAGTGATGGAGAACACATCAGGGGCAGCCCGGGGTAAAGAAAGGTGTCTGTAAAGGGGTGCCATAAGCAATGGACTGTTCCTTATCCTGATAGTGGTAATGATGGTGGTGGTAACAAGTCTACACATGTGTCAAAAGTCACAGAACTATAACTCCAAAAAAGGTCAAATAATTTAATTAAATATAATAAGTATAAAAATATTCTAATAAAAGTAAATACAATTTGTTAAAAAAATAGCACAGGGATAGACATCAAAGTAGAATTCAAGCCCAAAAGTATTAAATGTAACAAAGGCACAATTCACACTGATGATATGACAGTCAAGAATATGCTGGCCGGGCACGGTGGCTCACACCTGTAATCCCAGCACTTTGGGAGGCCAAGGTGGGTAGATCACCTGAGGTCGGGGATTCGAGACCAGCCTGGCCAACATGGTGAAACCCCATCTCTACTAAAAATACAAAAAATAGCTGGGCATGGTGGCATGTGCCTATAATCCCAGCTACTTGGGAAGCTGAGGCAGGAGAATCGCTTGAACCTGGGAGGCAGAGCCACTGCACTCCAGCCTGGGGCAACAGAGTGAGGCTCTGTCTCCAAAACAAAAACAAAAACAAAAACAAAAAACAAAGAATAACCCAAAGGAGATGCAAGGACACATAAACAGTAACACCCTAAAAATTAGAGGCTTCAAACCAATCTCAAAACAAGACAGATCACGCACCAAGTATGGCAGGGTGCACCTGTAATTTCACCTACTCAGGAGGCTAAGGTCCAGAAGTTCAAGTCCAGCCTGGGCAACACAGCAAGACCCCATCTCTTGAAAAAATAATAAATAAATAATTTTTTTAAAAAGACAAATTGATCGGGCACTGTGGCTCACACCTGTAATCCCAACACTTTGGCAGGCCAAGGCAGGAAGATGGCTTGAGCCCAAGAGTTCGAGACTAGCCTGGGCAACATAGCGAGACCCTGTCTCTACAAAAATATTTTAAAATGATGGCCAGGCTTGGTGGCTCATGCCTGTAATCCCAGCACTTTGGGAGGCTGGAGTTGGAGGATCCTTTGACTCCAGGAGTCCGAGACCACCCTGGGCAAGATAGTGAGACCCCTATCTCTAAAATAAATAAATAAATAAAATAAAAATTAGCCAGGCATGGTGACATGCACCTGTAGTCCCAGCTACTGAGGAGACTAAAGTGGGAGGATCACTTGAACCCAGGAGTTCAAGGCTGCAGTAAGCCATGATCACACCACTGCATTCCAGCCTGGGATACACAGTGAGACCTTGTCTCAAAAAAAAATTTTTTTTAAAGACAAATCAAGTGGAGAAAAAATGAGGAGATAGATGATTGATCTAAACAACATAATAGAGGAGATGATATAGATGTATATCAAACTCCACACCTTGATAACAGAAATGATATATTCTTCTCCAGTGCTCACAGCACATTCACACACACACACAAAAACTGCTCATGTCACAAAGAAAACACCTTCCATCAAGTAAAGATACTAAAAACAACACTTGCCAATCATAATGCTTAAATCCAGAATTTACTAACACGACCATCACCACCAACAGAAGAAAGGTGTGTCTATCTAAAAATTTGAGAATCTCCTGATAAACAACTTCCAGATAAAAGGAAATGCAATGAAAATGTTGGAGAAATTTAAAGAAATACTAACGGACAGACATGGTGGCTCATGACTGTAATCTGCCTATAATCCCAGCACTTTGGGAGGCTGAGGCAGGAGTTCGAGACCAGTCTGGGCAACATAGGGAGACCTCATCTCTACAAAAAAAATTTTAAAATTAGCTGGGTATAGTGGCACATGCCTGTAATCCCAGCTACTTGGGAGGCTGACAGAGGAGGATCATTTGAGCCTGAGAAGTTGAGGCAGCAGTAAGCAGTAATTGCACCACTGTATGCCGGCCTGGGTGACAAAGTGAGACCCCGTAAAAAAATAAAAAAATAAAAAATAGGTACTAACAAAAAAACACACATCACATGTGAAAACACAATGTAATCATCTAAGGGAAAAATAGTTACATGATTATCTCCACAGAAGAGAAAGTCTGACAAAATTCAATATCTATTCATAATAAAAAATACTCAGGAAAATACAGAAATTGAGATACTCTAATATATAAATACACCTTAGTCCTAAAGCCAAAATCTTATTTCATGGGCAAACCTTATTTCAGAGGCATGTCCATTAATTTCAGAGATTAATATCAAGAACAAAGCAAAAATGTCCACTATCTCTGCTACTATCCACCTGTGCAATATTAGCCAATAAAATTAGAAGAGAGAAATCAATTAGAGATATAAAAATGGGTAAAGGCCAAGCGCAGTGACTCACGCCTGTAATCCCAGCACTTTGGGAGGCTGAGGCGAGTGGATCAGGCTGGTCGGGAGTTCAAGACCAGCCTGACCAACATGGAGAAACCCCGTCTCTACTAAAAATACAAAATTAGCTGGGCATGGTGGCGCATGCCTGTGATCCCAGGTACTCGGGAGGCTGAAGCAGGAGAATTGCTTGAACCCAGGAAGCGGAGGTTGTGGTGAGCTAAGATTGCACCATTGCACTCCAGCCTGGGCAACAAGGGCGAAACTCCATCTCAAAAAAAAAAAAAAAAAAGGGTAAAGAAAAGCTATCACTAATTGTAGATAATATGATATACTACCTGGAAAACCCCAAAATCAATGATAAAATTTATTCAATAATAACTCAGCGGGCTGGGCATGGTGGCTCACGCCTGTAATCCCAGTGCTCTGCAAGGCTGAGGTGGGTGGATTGCTTGAGGTCAGCAGTTCGAGACCATCCTGGCCAACACGGTGAAACCCTGTCTCTACCAAAAATACAAAAATTACAGGCTCACGCCTGTAATCCCAGCACTTTGGGAGGCCAAGGCAGGAGGATCATGAAGTCAGGAGTTCGAGGCTAGCCTGACCAACATGGTGAAACCCTGTCTCTACCAAAAATACAAAAAATCAGCCAGGCATGGTGGCGCATGCCTGTAATCCCAGCTACTCAAGGAGGCTGAGGCAGGAGAATCACTTAAACTCAGGAGGCGGAGGTTGCAGTGAGCCAAGATTGCGCCACTGCACTCCAGCCTGGGCGACAGAGTGAGACTCCTTCTCAAAAAAAAAAAAAAAAAAACACTCAGTGAAGTTGCACAATATAAGATTAATACATAAAAATCAACAGCCTTCATATATACAAACCATAAAAGAAGACATTATGGTAGAGAAAAATCCCATTTGCAATAGCAACAAGATCATTAAATACTTAGGAATAAAGTTAATTAAAACTGTGCAAGAAAAAGTTTAAATCACTATTAAAAGACACTAAAGTTAACTTGAACAAATGAAATGACATCCCCTGTTCTTGGATAGGATTCAAAAATATAAAGATGTCAGTTCTTCCCAAGTTAATTTATACATTCAATGCAATCCCAATACAAATACTGACAAGATAATATTGACAAGTTGATACTAAAATTCATATGGAAAAACAAAAATTTAAGACTAGGAAAACAATGAAAACAAAAAACTGTAAGGGGGGATAGGTATAACAGACATTAAAACCTACTGTACAAAGCCTTCATAATGAAATCAGTGAGGTACTGCTGCATATGTACACAAAAAGATGAGGTCCAGAATTAGACTCAAGTACATACAGAAATAAAAAATATGGCAAAGATGGCATCTCAAATCACTAGAGTCAAGATGAACTTTGTATTAAATACTGCTGGAACAGTATTCACTGTTGGAAAAAGATAACTCACAAGAATAAACTTGCAAATGAATTATAAATCTAAATGATAAAAAATGAAACCATACAACTACTAAAGGAGATACTGGTGAATTCCTCTTTAACCTTTGTATTAACACTTAGTATTAAGTAGTAGAGAAGGGCCAAATATGATTTAAAATTCACAAACAGTAAAGGAAAAGAGTGATACATTTAACTACATAAAAATTTAAAAATTTTTGCATGACAAAAAAATTTAAAAACTCAGAAAAAAAATTAAAAGCTAACAAATTGGGAGAAAATATTTGCAACATATACCACTGACAAGGGACTAATATCCCTAATATACAAACAGCTCTTAAAAACTGAGAAACAGGATGGGCATGGTGGCTCACACCTTTAGTCCCAGCACTTTGGGAAGCCAAGGTGAAAGGATTGCTTGAGGCCAGGAGTTCAAAACCAGCCTGGGCAACACAGAGAGACTCCATCTCTACAAAAAATTTAAAAATTAGCCAGGGCATGGTGGTATACACCTGTAGTCCCAGCTACTCGGGGCAGTTGAGGTAGAAGGTTGAGGCTGCAGTGAGCTGTGATCACACCATTGCATTCCAGCCTGGGTGACAAGAGCACCATACTATTTAAAATAAATAAATAACGTTTTACAACTGAGGGACACAGTATTATTTACAATAGTCGAAAGGTGGCCTCCTTTAAGCTGAAGCTAAGAAAAAAAAAAATGGTGAAAGCAACCCAACTGTTCATGACAGATGAATGGCTAAACAAAATGTAGTATATACATACAATGAAACATTTATTATTCAGCCTTAAAAAGGAAGGTAATCCTGACACGTCACAAAAAAGAAGGTAATTCCGAAATATGCTACAACATGGATGAACCTTGAAGACATTATAGTAAGTGGAATAAGCCAGTCATAAAAAGATAAATATTGTACGATTCCATGTATATAAGGTACCTACAGTAGTCAAATTCATAGAAACAGAAAGTAGAATAGTGGCCACAGGGCTAGGGGAGGGAAGAATGGGAATTCCTGTTTAATGGATACAGAGTTTCAGTTTGAAAAGATGAAAAAAGTTCCGGAGATGGATGGTGGTGATGGCTGCATAACAATGTGGATTTATTTAATGGCACAAAATGGCACACTTAAAAAATGGTTAAAATGATAAATTGGGTCAGGTGCAGTGGCTCACGCCTGTAATCCCAGCACTTTGGGAGGCTGAGGCAGGCGGATGAGGAGGTCAGGAGATGGAGACCATCCTGGCTAACACAGTGAAACCCTGTCTCTGCTAAAAATACAAAAAAATTAGCTGGGCATGGTGGCACGCGCCTGTAGTCCCAGCTACTCGGGAGGCTGAGGCAGGAGAATTGCTTGAACCCAAGAGGTGGAGGTTGCAGTGAGCCGAGATCGCGCCATTACACTCCAGCCTGGTGACAGAGACTCCATCTCAAAAAAAAAAAAAAGATAAATTGTATGTTGCTTATATTTTATCACAATTTTTTTAAAAAAGCTAAAGAACAGAAAAACAAAAACCTGGTAGACAAATGGAGAAAAAATACGAACAGATAAATCACAAAAGAAGACGCAACTAGCTCGAAAACATATGAAAAAATGTTCAAATCATTCACAGAGATATGCATATTAAAACAAAACAACACTAGACACTATTTCTCACTGCAAAAATTAAAGCATGACAGCACACACTGTTGGTGAGGTTGTGGAGAAACAGGTGCTATTCTCATACACTGTTGGAAATTGGTACAACCCTTCTGGAGGGAAATTTGACTATATCTGAGAAAACTACATATGCATTTACCTTTCAACCCAGCAATTCCACTTCTAGCAACTACCCTGAATATGTACCTCCAGCAATACAAAAATACATATGCACAGAATTATTCACCGTGCAGCACTGTTTGTAACTGCAAGATAATGGAAGCAGCTTAAATGGCCATAGATAGGAGAGTAGATGAATAAACTATTATAACGTACCATGGTACATACTATGGTACATTCATATAATGAAGTAATATGCAGCTGTAAAAATTAATGAGGCAATGTTCATAGCAACATAATTCAAAATAATGCATAAGTAGAAACCCAAAATCCATCAACTGATAAATGGATAAACAAAAGGTGGTATATCCATAAAATGGAATATTATTCAGCCATAAAAATAATGAAACACTGACAACATGGATGAACCATGAAAACATCATCCTAAGTGGAAGAAGCCAATAACAAAATACCACATATTGTATGATCCCATTTACATGAAATGTCCAAAACAGGCAAATTTATAAAGTCAGAAAGTGGATTCGTGGTTGCCTAGAGCTGGGGGAAGACAGGATGGGAAGTAACTGCTAATTGCTAACGGATCAGGGTTTCTTTTAAGGGTGATAAAAATGTTCTAAAATATATTGCGATGATGCTTGCATAACTGTGCATGTACTAAATACCACTCAATTGTCTACTTAAATCGGTCAATTGTAAGGTATGTAAATTATATCTCAATAAAGATGTTTTTGCTTGTTTGTGTTTTCTTGAGACGGGGTCTCGCCCTGTCGCCCTGGCTGGAGTGCAGTGGCGCGATCTCGGCTCACTGCAACCTCTGCCTCCTGGGTTCAAGCGATACTCCTGCCTCAGCTTCCCGGGTAGCTGGGACTACATGCATGCACCACCATGCCCAGCTAATTTTTTTTGTATTTTTACTAGAAAGGGGTTTCACCATGTTGGTCAGGCTGGCCTCAAACTCCAGACCTCAAATGATCTGCCCACCTCAGCCTCCCAAAGTCTGGGATTACAGGCGTGTGCCACCATGCCTGGCCTCAATAAAGATGTTTTTAAAAATTAATGAGGGGCCGGGCGCGGTGACTCATGCCTGTAATCCTAGCACTTTGGGAGGCTGAGGCGGGCGGATCACAAGGTCAGAAGATCGAGACCATCCTGGCTAACACGGTGAAACCCCGTCTCTACTAAAAATACAAAAAATTAGCCAGGCGCGGTGGTGGGCACCTGTAGTCCCAGCTACTCGGGAGGCTGAGGCAGCAGAACGGCGTGAACCCGCGAGGCGGAGCTTGCAGTGAGCCGAGATAGCGCCAATGCACTCAGTCCTGGGCAAAAGAGCGAGACTCCGTCTCAAAAAAAAAAAAAGAATGAGGAAGATCTCTATGAACAGATATGGGGTGATTTTCAAGACACACTATTCTTTTTTTTTTTTTTTTTGGAGATAGAGTCTCACTCGGCCGGTCACCCAGGCTGGAGTGCAGTGGTGCAATCTCGGCTCACTGCACCGTCTGCCTCCCAGGTTCAAGAGATTCTCCAGCCTCAGCCTTCCAAGTGGCTGGGATTACAGGTGCCCACCACCA
This sequence comes from Gorilla gorilla gorilla, assembly GCF_029281585.2. Taxonomy (NCBI): domain Eukaryota; kingdom Metazoa; phylum Chordata; class Mammalia; order Primates; family Hominidae; genus Gorilla; species Gorilla gorilla. The sequence goes on along the minus strand of NC_086018.1, from coordinate 21,554,801 downwards.
CACCCAGCTAATTTTTTTGTATTTTTAGTAGAGACGGGGTTTCACCATGTTGGCCAGGCTAGTCTTGAAATCCTGACCTCAGGCAATCTGCCCACCTCAGCCTCCTAAAGTGCTAGGATTACAGGCATGAGCCACCACGCCTGGCCTAAAACATACTATTAAGTGAAAAAAGCAAACACAATTATCTATATAGCATGTCACCTTTGTATAAGAAAAAAGAGGATATGAAAAAATACACAACTAACTGTTCACTTGTGCGAAAGAAACACGAGATAATCCAGATACCAAAGTTAGCTATACAGGGTAGGTGGGAAAGCGGTGAAAAGAAGGGGTGAATGGGAACAGGGCGGTAGGCATAAGAAGGGAAAGACACTTCTCTGAGTATACCTTTGTGTGTAGCTCTGACTCTCAGAAATCAGTCATAATTCATACCGCAAAAACAAACTAAAATCAGCTAGGATGTAGGGGGAACTCAAAATGAAATATAAACACTAACAATGAACCTAACTATTACAACTAACATAACCACTCTTAAAGGCATGAGGAAGAAAGGAACTAACCTAAGTAACTGTGGAAAATGGTATCTTGACTGGATAGGCTAAAGACAAAAAGAACTGATTCCAGAGTTGGGTCAGAGAAAACACAAGATGAGCCTGGAACACCTTGTGGTGTGCCATAAAGTAAGTAAGTGCTTGAAGGAAAAAAAAAACAAAATGAGGGCCAGTTGATAGGCCACAGAAGCTAACCTGAAGGAGATCCTAACTAAATAGCCAATGCTGGAACAGTAAGCAACAAAATAATGATGATAATGAATTTTAACTCATAGAATATAATACATATCCATGGCCTACACTGACACATAAATAATCAAATAAATAAATAAAAGAGAGAGAGGGTAGTTCTCCTTTCAGTAGAACTTGACTTAATAATGTAGAAGGAAAGAGAGAAATAATTACCTTTAGGCAAACACCACAAAGATCTGCAGATGGATGCTAAAGTCAATGCGCAAATTTGTGGAGAACGAGAATTTGTGTCCTCTCAATGTATCTCTCCCAAGAGACTTATTAATTAGTAAGGGATAGTAATTTTATGGTGTAGAAACCTGGTAGACACCAAGTAAACCAATAGATCAAGGTAAATATCACCAGTAATAAGACATTCCAATATCTTGGACTCCATGTGATGCACTGAGAAAGACACAAAGATAATGTGTCTTTGTGTTATTCTGGCCAACAATGCATAATCTCACCCCAATCATTAGAAAACACTGGACAAACCTTTAAATTGAGAGACATTAGACAAAATAACTGATCACTACTCTTTAAAAGCATCAAAGCCAAGGAAAACAAGAAAAGACTAAGGAAGTGTTACGGACCAAGGAGAAATAACTAAATGCAACATGGGATCTTGGATAGGGTCCTGGAATGAAAACACAACCTTAATTTAAAAAATGGTAACATTCATATCACATCTGTAACGTAGTTAATAATACTGTACCAACACTAGCTTTCTATTCTTGATAATTGTATGATTATGTAAGATGTTAACATTAGGGAAAGCAGGGTGAGGGACATAACAGAACGTTTTGTATTGTTGCAATTTTTCTCTAAATCTAAAATTAGTTTAAAAAGCTTAAAAAGAGGCCGGGCATGGTGGCTCACGCCTGTAATCTCAGCACTTTTGGAGGCCGAGGTGGGCGGATCATGAGGTCAGGAGATCAAGACCATCCTGGCTAACACGGTGAAACTCCGTCTCAAAAAACTAGCAGGGTGTGGTGATGGGCGCCTGTAGTCCCAGCTACTAAGGAGGCTGAGGCAAGAGAATGGCGTGAACCCAGGCGGCGGAGCTTGCAGTGAGGCGAGATCGCGCCACTGCACTCCAGCCTGGGCCACAGGCGAGACTCCATCTCAAAAAAAAAAAAAAAAAAAAAAAAGCTTAAAAAGAAATAACCATTTTGATTATATATCTATCATCTGTAAGCAATGTGAGGATGGTAACCATTTATGTATTGTTCACCATAAATCCAAGAAACTCACTAAAAGGAGCTTTAAAAAAAAAAAGCTATTGAGGCCGGGCGCGGTGTCTGACGCCTGTAATCCCAACACTTTCAGAGGCCGAGGCGGGTGGATCACCTGAGGTCAGGAGTTTGAGAGCAGCCTGACCAATACGGTGAAACCTCGTCTCTACTAAAAATACAAAAATTAGCCAAGCGTGGTGGCGGGTGCCTGTAGTCCCAGCTACTCGGGAGGCCGAGACAGGAGAACTGCTTGAACCCGGGAGGCGGAGATTGCAGTGAGCCGAGATCATGCCACTGCACTCCAGCCTGGGCGACAGACCAGGACTCCGTCACACACACACAAAAAAGCTATTGAATAATCATGAAAAAGAAAAATATCTATTCATTTCTGACTCCCAGCCCAGCAGCTGCATTTCCTCAGATAGCAGCACATTCACCAGGCTTACTAGTCTAAGCTAATAAGTTTCCAAACCCCTTATAGTTTCCATGGCCTCAGAACACGATAAAGAGTAGCACAACTTCAGACCTCAGCACCCTGATCCAGAGTGATAACTGGGGATGTTTCCTGGCCTGGAAGGTGGGAAGCCTATGTCTTAAGCTCAGTGGTGGCAGTGTCCTGGCTGTGTGACTGACTTGACATAGATGTCAGTCTCTCAGTCTGTTTCCCCTCATGTATGAGGCTTTGTACTAGATGAGGGTTCTGCAAGCTAACCAGCCCGCCCTTTTTGTACAGCCCACGAGCAAAGAATGGTTTTTACATTTTTTAATATTTGGGGAAAAAATCATGACACATGAAAATTATATTAACAATATATAAAATTAAAACTTCGGTCCCCATAATTAAAATTTTATTGCGACACAGCTACCCTGTTATGTATTGTCTTCGGCTGTATCCACACTACATCGCTACACTTAAGTAGACAGAATATGGACCCCCCAAGCCTGAACTACTATTATGAATACTATTATACTCATTATACTTACAATATAACAATGTAAACATTGATATATTTACAACAAAAGTTTGCCGACCGCTGAACGAGACTGTTCTAAGCATATTCTATTTCTAACCACAATAATCACATAGAAAGAATCTTAGCCACATGGAATCCGACGGTCCCACACTTATAACCTGTAATAACCCAGGTCCTGAAGAGTTAAGTGACTCCCAAAGCCACTTGTGCAGACAGATACCCGGGAATGCCAGGTGAGTTCCTATCTGGCCAGGGCCCGCCTCTTGCGGGGAGGCAGTGAAGCAGAACGGTCAAAATTTTCAGTCTGGAGTCGCGCTCACGCACTGGGTGACTTGGAGCAAATCATTTCACCTACCCTCGGCCTCAGTTTCCACCCCTGTAAATGGCACTAATAACAGCACTCACCTCGCAGGGCTGCTGTGAAGGTGAAGCGAAAGGTCGCGAGTAAAGGGTTAGCGCGCTGGGCTTTGCACCCAGCAGACGCCAAATCAATGGTGGCTCCTGCGGTTACTGGGAACCTCCCCGGAGGCCGGAACCCATTCTAGGCACCTCAGGGCGGCGGCGAGAGCCAATGAAGAGGCTCGCGAGGCAGCCAGGAAGCCCGGCCTCGGTTTCCCTGACTGGGGCTCTAAAGCTGCCCGCGAAATCCCCAGCGTCCTCACGTAACCCAGCCTCGCGCCTGCAGCCCCTCCGGCCTGTGCCCCCGGCTCTGCTGAGCCTCACCCCCACCCCAGCACCGCCTTCAAACCAGCCTTCCAGGAACTCACCAGGCGTCTCCACAGCAACGGCCAGTCTGTCCCGACCACCGCGCCGTCCGGCTGCGCGCCTGACAACAAGGCGTGCTCCCATTGGCTCCGGTGCCGGCTGTGCCAGCCAATCAGCGGGGGCGTACGCGCCGCTCGCTCTCTCCGCGGGCCGCTTAGCTGGGGCCCTGCAGACGGCTACCCTTGGGCGGCGCGCGGTGTGTGTGTGTGTGTGTGTGTGTGTGTGTGTGTGTGTGTGTGTGTGTGTGTGTGTGTGTGTGTGTGTGTGTGTGTGTGTGTGTGTGTGTGTGTGTGTGTGTGTGTGTGTGTGTGTGTGTGTGTGTGTGTGTGTGTGTGTGTGTGTGTGTGTGTGTGTGTGTGTGTGTGTGTGTGTGTGTGTGTGTGTGTGTGTGTGTCCGCTTAGCTGGGGCCCTGCAGACGGCTACCCTTGGGCGGCGCGCGGTGTGTGTGTGTGGTGGGTGTGGGGGGGGGTGGGTGTGTGTGTGGTGTGTGTGTGTGTGTGTGTGTCCGCTTAGCTGGGGCCCTGCAGACGGCTACCCTTGGGCGGCGCGCGGTGTGTGTGTGTGTGTGTGTGTGTGTGTGTGTGTGGGGTGGGTGTGTGTGGGGGGGGTGGGTGTGTGTGTGGTGGGTGTGTGTGTGGTGTGTGTGTGTGGTGTGTGTGTGTGTGGTGTGTGTGTGTGGTGTGTGTGTGGTGTGTGGTGTGTGTGTGTGTGTGTGGTGTGTGTGTGTGTGATGCGGGAGTGGAGCTTGTTGGTTCCGGATCCCCGTCGTCGGTCCTAGCGTGCTGGAGGCTTAGAGCACCAGCTCGTAGTCGGACTCTCTTCTCCACAGCTTGCGCCCTGAGCAGTCACTAAATGATGGGCTGTGTGTTATTACCTGGGACATGTGCTCTGAAAACGGTGGAAACTTGGGGAACACTTAGAGCGGGGTGTCCAATCTTTTGGTTTCCCTGGGCCACGTTGGAAGAATTGTTTTGGGCCACACATAAAATACACTAACACTAAGGATAGCTGATAAGGTAATAAATAAATAAATAATAAAAATTAAAATCACCAAAAAATCTCAAAATGTTGTAAGAAAGTTTATGAATTTGTGTTGAGCCGCATTCAAAGCCAAGCGGACCAGCGCGTTGGAGAAACTTGACTTAGAGGGAACCAGGGAGGAGGAGCATCCTCATTCATTATATTACCTGTGCCTCTCTTTCCAAAAAGGATGTGAAGCCCAAAAGGCAGAGATACAATAGGATATTGAAACAAAAGGGAAAAAAGGAACAAAACCTAGTAAATGAACAAGGAGAGGGGTCATGGGTGGTGTCAGAATTCCAGAGATGAAAAAAGGCGACAGAGTTGAAGGGGTTCTGTCAAGGGTCTTGGGCTGAAAGATGATACTCTCTTGGGAGCTAGAATAACAATAAAGCATTGTAGGGAAGAACTTTACACTGTGGTTGAATTCATAGCTGCTTGAGTCTTGCATGGATGATTCAAATAGGAGTGAATGTTGGGGGCTTTTTAACCTCAAAGACAGTAAAAGCATGGTGAAAACCTCAGTTCAGTACAATAAAGCTATACTGATAAGCTAGAAGTTCTGAAAATTGTTGAATCACCAACCTTGACTTTGAGTATTGGGGTAAACAGTATTTGGGGGGTAAACAGAAGCATAAACAGATGGTTTCAAAGCTGCATGGATAACCTTCAGCCTCGGATACAGCTTCCACTCAAGCCTTATCATGAAAGATGCGCTGGAGAGAAACAGTTGAAAATAGGTGGGAAGGGTGGTCCAAGCAGCAAGCAAGTTGTGTGGGGAAGGTCCGGAGGTGAGAAACATGCGGATCATGCTGGAGTGTCACGCAGCACAGTGTTACCATGAGGCAAAGCTCAGGGCCACAGTGGGGAGAGAGCACTCTGGAGAGTTAGGAAGAGGCCAGTCCAAACAAGCAAGCAGAAAACATATTGTTGCAGTCTTGCCTGTGCACCACAATGTACCAGTCTCTCATTGTGAGGTATCACCCAGAATTCTTTGTCTCACGACCAAGAAAATTAGGGAGTGTGGACACAAAGGGTAAGGTTGAAGCAAAAGTTTAATAAGCAAATGAAGAAAGCTCATTGCACCTGGCGGGGGCGCCCAAGCAGGTTGCCCATTATGAGGCTGGGTCTGGGGGTTTTATGGACTGGGAAAGGAAGGAATGTACTGATTGGTCTTGGAGAAAGCACTACTGAGCTTGGCCCCTGGACCTTGAGGGACCAATCAGGAGCTGAAGTGATAGCCTGGCCCAGGACCAATCAGGGGCTCACATTCTAAAGCACGTCCAAGAAAGGAAAGTGCCCACTGGAACCCACTGTAGCCCACCGTATACATGTCCACAAAAGGAGAAAAGACTATTTCCTGGAAGCCCACTGGTTATACAAACGACAAAGGCGTTTCTATGCTGGGTCTTGTTCCCTTATCAAAGTAGCTGTGGGCATGCCTTAGGCACAAAGATCAAAGGTGTTTCTGTGTTGGGCCTTGTTCCTTTATCTGAGTGGGCCAGAGGTTTGTGCAGGTTTCCTTATCTGTGCCTGAAGCCTGATTTTTCAGGCTGTTCCTCTGTTTAAAGGAGTTTTACCAAGGACCCACCTTAATTACCTAACTTTTCTCTCTCAATATCACTCTCACTACACTGAGGATGGCAGATTTAACATGGGGAATCTAGATCGAAGACTGTGGCCTTATGGTCTTGGTGAGAGTTAGGCCTGAATCCCATCCATGGTGACCGCAACGATTCATTCATATCCAATGCAAGCATTCCCTGAGCACTCTGGGAAGCAGGACACCATGAAACACACTGGCAGAGGAATGAGTGCAAAATACTTGGGTCAGGGGTCCAGGGGAAGGAACTCCAAGGTCTAGCTATCAATGAAAGTCCTTAGCAGTGGTTAGGTACAAACACACCAGGCACAGGCATATTCCATTAGAAATTGATTTTATTAACTACGTAGACTGCACAGACTGAAAATCTGAATTTGGTGTTTCACTGGTATGCTAAAGATAAGGATCATCAAAGGTTTATGCAGGGAAACAGTGACCACCATGGTGTCTAAGGGTCATTAGAGGAAAATTCTGCATGGAACATGTGGAAAGCTACAGAAATGGAGACTCCCTATAGGCTCCCCCACACCACCCCTACATACTTTGACATTCAACAGACTGATAGGATATTTAGATAAGAGGGTGGGGACCTCATTCATTCAGTTTCAACGCAGCTTCAGCGCTGACATTGCATTTCCAGGTTTGGCATTCTGGGACATGGGTTTTACAAGGTGCCTAGCTACAGAGAATTCTCAGCAAGAGTTAAGAGAGAAGATGAAGTTCTCTGCCCAGGAATGCCCAGAGAAAGTCCCTGAAGCCAACTCTGCCCTGTGCTCTGGCCCACTACAGCAGACTGCGGACAGGAAACAGCTCAGAACTGGTGGAGAAGGGCTGAGCAACTCCTGGAGGTCCAGAATTCTGGGGAGGGCAGGTGAGAGGAGCAGCAATGGGGCTTGAGCTCTTCCTGGACCTGACACACTATCCACTTTTGCAAGACAGAATGACATCCCTTTTGAGCTGTGGACGGTGGAGTTGGCTTGGGGTGAGCCAGGTGGCTGGGCTGGGCCCCATGGAGTGGGTGCCAAGGACCAGGCCCTACACTGAGCCTTCTCTCCTTTCTGCCCACCAGGGGAGCACCTGAAGCCTGAGTTCCTGAAGGTGAACCCCCTGGGGAAGGTGCCTGCCCTCAGAGATGGCGACTTCCTACTAGCAGAGAGGTAATGGTGACCTGGTGCCCACCCAGGGTCAGAGCCAGGATCTGCCTGGGTTCTGGGGCTCAGAGTTGTAGGGGGAGGCAGAAGCGAGAGGGGAGATCTTTCCTTGGCTTGGAGATCTTTCCAAATCACTGAGGCCCCTTCCTCATTTCAGCCTGTGTAGCTCTGATGCAGAGGCTGGACCCAGGGGCACCTTTGGGCTAAAGCTGGAGGCTGGAACCTGGCTAGAGTCTGAGCCAGCTGGAGCTGCCCAGGTGGGGAAAAGACGTAGGTCACCCAGATAAACCTGGACAACCTGAAGCCAGCGGGCTAGGCTCAGGCTTGAGGCTGGCTCCTCCCCAAATGTCCCCAGCTCATCCTTTCAGAGTCCTAGGAGCTGGGCAGACCCAGGGGAGACTCCACATTCAATCCCAGCTCACCACTTCCTCAATCCATGCCCTTGGGGAAATCACAGAACTTTGTGTGCCAGGTTTCTCCTCTGTAAAATGGAGTGGGAGGAATAATGTATCCACCTCCCAGGGCTTACCCGAGGATGGAAAATGGGCACCTAGTGTTCTGGGGCACTAAGGAAGGGAACTTGGAGACCTTTTGGGCAGGGCCCACACGGCAGGCCTGCCTCTCTCACTCTGAGTGGGGACCCTGATACCAGGGAGTGGGGCCTGGGCACAGAGGGCAGGATGGTATGGTAACTGGGAGGGGAGGTGGAAACATGGGCCCAGGGAGGATCAGAGTTGGAAATGGAGAAACAGAGTGGTTTGGTCATGGGGAGATACTGCCTGGAGGGAGTTGCAGTATAGGGGAGGTCCTCCCCTGAAGGTGAAGGTGGGGAGAAAACCTCGTCAAATCACCCTGAGTATGAGCAACGAAGCCACCTGGCCCTGACAGGCTGGAGAAAAGATCTCTGACATCCCCTGCCCACAGCGTGGTCATCGTTTTATACCTGAGTTGAAAGTACCAGATACGGGGACACTGGTACCCATCTGAGCTGCAAGCCCACACCTGCGTGGATGAGTACTTGGCGTGGAAGCATGTCACCATCCAGCTGCCTGCCACCAATGTCTACCTGTGCAAGGTGAGCTTCCTAGGCCCTGTCATGCAGGCTGGGGCAGGAGCCTGGACCCCCAGAGATGGAAGGTACCAGTTGGTACATATTACATATTAGCTTCACTTCCACTGTCCTCAGCAGACATAACTAATCCATCACAATACTCCTTCCCCTAAGCCTGAATGAATCCTTAGAAACCTTCTGAACACAGAGCCCCAGAGGATATCACTAATGAATGGCAGCCGGGAAGGGATGGAGAGGAGGCCCAAGAGGCTTCCAAGAGTCTGGGTTAGGTTGCTCCTCTCCTCCCAGCCCAGTCTCTCCTGCCCCACTTCTCGGGGCAGCCTTTGGATGCTGCACAGCTGGAGCGGCTGTTGGGGAGGCTGACGCCAGCCCTGCAGCACCTGGATGGGGGCGGTGCTGGTGGCCAGGCCCTTCCTGGCAATGGAGCAGATCTCCCTGGAAGACTTGGTGCTGACGGAGGTGATGCAGGTGAAGCTTTCCTACCCACCTGCCCTCTGGGGGGACTCTGGGCATGGGGCTGAGCCCCAACCCCAGCTGCCCTGTCTTCCCAGCCCACTGCCGTTGGCTGCGACCTCTTCCAAGACTGGCCCCGGCTGGCAGTGTGGCGGGCCCGTCTGGCAGCTGCCCTTGGTACTGAGCTCTTCCTGGAGGCCCACAAGCTCATACTCCAGCCTCTGAACCACAGTGAGGCTCGGCGGGACCCCCAACTGGCCCAGAAGCAGGTGCAGTGGGTGCAGCCCACTCCACTGCACCCTGCTGTCTGCAATAAACACACTGCATGCTCTTCGCTTGTCTCCAGGCTTACTCTGTCACCAGAAGTGGGGTCAGTCCCATTTCTCAGCCTAGACCTATTAGATCACAGCATAGAGTGAGTGGCACTCAGTCCTCTACGTGGGGCTCTAGTTACCTTCCTTGGCCACCAGGTGCACAGTCTGGCCACTGCAGCCCCAACCAAGGCCAGGAAGTTTCCGGGCTCCTCTGTGTGGCACACACCGGCTGAGTGCCCCCTGACTTCCTGGTGGTGGTGTCCCCATTGCTCCCAAAGCTCACAGTTTCCTGTGTCTCTTTCTCCCAATTCCTTTCTAGTCATAGTTCAGGCTCGATTTACCTGTGGATACTCCCAGCCTCTACTTCTAGAATCCTCCAGGGATAATTCTCATTGCTTCCTCTTCATTCTGGATGCTGCAAAGCCCCTTTCGTCAGGTTCTGCAATGAAAATCCAGCCATGGGAATTCCCAGGCATAATCCCTTCTCAGACAGGTGTCTGTGAGGTGGCACCACGGGGCACAGGCACACTTGGAAGGGGGGAGTAGGGTCACGGCTGCCACACTTTTGCCACGGGCCTCTCCCCAGCCTACTCCTGGTCCTCCTTAGAATCCTTGCTGCTGTGAGAATTGCAGGCTTCCTGGCCTTATGACAACACAAAGGGAAATAAGAGGTTTCCCTGGGGAACACAGGATCCTGGGCCCAGATCGGAGAGGGCACAGGGCCAGGGACTCTGGCCAGACATAGGCCCAGGTCTGTGGCTGGCCAACTGCGGCTGTGGGGCCTGGCATGTGTCTCCACATGGCCCTGGAGCTCTACATGGACCTGCTGTCAGCACCCTGCCGTGCCGTCTACATCTTCTCGAAGAAGCATGACATCCATTTCAACTTTCAGTTTGTGGATCTGCTGAAAGGTCAGCTCCCACTGCTGCCTGGCAGGCCTGGTCCTGGGGGGAGGCAGGACACACAGATTGGGGCTTTTCTTTTTTTCTTGTTTTTTGATGGAGTCTCGCTCTGTTGCCCAGCATGGAGTACAGTGGTGCTATCTCGGCTCACTGCAACCTCTGATGGGTTCAAGTGCGTCTCCTGCCTCAGCCTCCCGAGTAGCTGGGATTAGAGGTGCATGCCACCACGCCCAGCTAATTTTTTGTATTTTTAACAGGGGTTTCACCATGTTGGCCAGGCTGGTCTCAAACTCCTGACCTCAAGTGATCTGCCCACCTCAGCCTCCAGAGTGCTGGGATTACAGGCGTGAGCCACCACGCACAGCCTGATAGGGGCGTTTCTGAGGAGCAGAGACAGAGACAAGGGAATCACCCCAGAGGTCCACAGGGAAGGAAAAGATGCCACGGGGCTTGTAGGCTGCATCCTTGTCTAGCCTACCTTAGTCAGTGCTCACTAATGACAGTCCCCACGCCACAGATGAACAGGCTTTTTGAGGAGAAGGGGGAAGGAACAGTAGCTGGGACTCCCTGGGCTCCCACCAGGCACCCTGGCTTCCTTGTGGGATTCTAGGACCTTGTGAACTCAGCACCTGCCCACCAGGTTGGCAAAGGGGGCAGAAGTGAACAGTCCGTCTACACCCATCCTCCCCAGTGTTCAGAAAGGCTCAGGGCTCCACTAACCCTGAGTGAGGGTCAGAGGGGTGGGCTCCAACTCCATCCCCAGCACAGAGGGACTCCAAAAGCTCAGCCTGCAAAAGCAGAAGCCTCTAGAACACAGAGGAAGAGACAGGGAAGCTGTGGAAATGAACGGGCTGCGAGTGAAGCACCCAGAAATGTTTCCAACTGGAGGCGGCTGGTCCAGGAAGAGTTTCAGTTCCTGCCCCCACATCAGGTTCCCTGTTCAGATGACCCTGATTGTGTCCGAGAGGCTTCCCTTTGGATGTCCAGCTGTGTGCTGGGCCTGGCTTCCTTAAAGTGGGGACAGAGTGAGAGTGCTGGGATTGCGGATGGGACCCAGGCCCTCAGGGCTTCAGGTGATTCAAAGGCTGTGTTTTCAGATCCATCTTTGGGGGTGGGCACTGGAGGCCTCCGGCTTCTGGGCAAAAGGGTCGTCCTGGTCCTGGGACACAGGTAGGAGGCACGGGAGTCACCAAACCTAGGGTGGAGCAGGCTGGGAGCCAGCAGTTCTGATCCCAGTCCGGTTCTGCACCTGCCTTGCCCTGTGACCTGGGGTAAGACGCAATGTCCCTCTAGGCCTCAGTTCCCTCTTCTTGAGAAAATAGAGAGGGAGGCGTTTGGGTCTCTGGGAGTCTCAGTTCTCTCTCCCCTGGAGTCCCACAGCCTCAGACCTTCCCTGCCCCTCCTAGGTCACCACCACAGCAAAGGATACATTGACATCAACCCCCTCAGGAAGCTGCCCAGCCTCAAAGATGGGAAATTTATCTTAAGTGAAAGGTAAGTCTTCCTTGGGGCCCTTGCACCATCTGTCTCTGCTTCTCCTGGGAGGCTCAGTGCAAGCATTTGCCTGTTTTACCATGGAAAATCTCACACGTGCACTAAAGGAGAGTGAATACTAACTAATGAGGGGCATGAGGAACCCCACAAACCCATCGCCCAGCTCTGACTCTTGCCAACTTGGGGTCCATTTGACATCATTTCTATTCCCCTGCCTCCCAGACACCCCATCATTCCATTCATAAATGTTTAGAAGCCAGCTCACGCCTGTAATTCTAGCACTATGAGAGTCTGAAGTGAGGGGATGGCCTGAGCTCATGTGTTCAAGACCAGCCTAGCCTAGACAACATGGCAAAACCCCATCTCTACAAAAAATACAAAAATTAGCCAGCATGGTGGTCTGCACCTGTAGTCCCAGCTACTCGAGAGGCTGAGGCGGAAAGACTGCTTGAGCCCAGGAGGCAGAGGATGCAGTGAGCCAAGATTGCGTCATTGCACTTCAGCCTGGGCAACAGAGTGAGATTCCATCTCAAAAATAAAAATAAATAAGTAAATAAATCAATAACTGTTTAGGAACATACTTTTCAGAGATTAGAGTTCTTAAAAAAAAAAAAAAAAAGCAACAGGCTGGGTGTGGTGGCTCATGCCTATAATCCCAGCACTTCCAGAGGCTGACACGGGAGGATCGCTTGAGGCCAGGAGTTCAGAACTGCAGTGAACTCTGATTGCGCCACTGCACTCCAGCCTGGGCTAGGATAGAGCGTAGCATCACTACGATACCATTAAGATACCTCATAAAATTAACACTAATTCCTGGATTTCATCTAATATGTGGCTCCTGTTCAAAACTCTATGATTATCTCCTAAACGTTTTCTTGGCAGTTTGTTTGGATCAGGATCCAAAGAAGTTCTTTTTTTTTTTTTTTTGAGATGGAGTCTCGCTCTGTTGCCCAGGCTGGAGTGCAGTGGCGATATCTCAGCTCACTGCAAGCTCCGCCTCCCGGGTTCACGCCATTCTCCTGCCTCAGCCTCCCGAGTAGCTGGGACTACAGGTGCCCGCCATCATGCCTAACTAATTTTTTTGTATTTTTAGTAGAGACGGGGTTTCACCGTGTTAACCAGGATGGTCTCGATCTCCTGACCCCATGATCCCCCCGCCTCAGCCTCCCAGAGTGCTGGGATTACAGGCGTGAGCCACCGTGCCCAGCCAAGAAGTTGTGAGTCTTGCAGCTAGTTGCTGTCTCTCCTGCCACATTTTAACCGATAGCTCTCTCCATGCCCTGACCTTTTTACCTTGGCATGGTTGCTGTTGGTGATGATAAAGGAGCCCTTGTTCTGCGGAGGTTCCCACACCAGCCATCAATCAGCAAGGCCTAGGACATCCCCTCCGAAGCATGTCTCCCCTCCGTCCCCTTCCCTCTGTCCCCATGGCCTCCAACATTCCCAGACACCACAACCTTCCCGATAGTAGCTGGCCCCCCCATTGTCCATTCTGCCCCCTCGGGCTCACCCTCCATCCAGCACCAGAGAGATGGATTCTTTCATGCCCTGGCTTATATAATGCCTAATCTTAAGGATTAAGTCCATAACCTTCCTGCACCTCCAGGGGCTACCTGGAGGCTACCCTCTGTGGCCTCCACAGTGTCTCTGGCTGCCTCATCATTCGCCAGTCACCCCCACCCTTCTTCCAGTTGCACCCCCCTACTCTCTTTTCTTCAGATTTACCTTGCTTATATTTCAGCATGTGTTTTTCTTTGTTGGTTTTTTGAGACAGAGTCTTGCTCTGTAGCCCAGGCTGGAGTACAGTGGCACAATCTTGGCTCACTATAACCTCTGCCTCCCAGGTTCAAGTGACTCCCATGCCTCAGCTTCCCAAGTAGCTGGGATTACAGGTGTGTGCCACCACAACTAGCTAATTTTTGTATTTTCATTTTAGTAGAGACAGGGTTTCACCATGTTGGCCAGGCTGGTCTCCAACTCCTGGCCTCAAGGGATCTGCCCCCCTTGGCCTCCCAAAGTGCCAGGATTACAGGTGTGAGCCATCATGCCCCCCCGTTTTTGTTTTTGAAAAAGGATCTTGCTCTTTCACCCAAGCTGGAGTGCAGTGGTGTGATCTTGGCTCACAGTAGCCTCAAATTCTTGGGCTCAAGTGATCCTCCCGCCTCAGCATCCCAATTCAACACGTGTTGTTCCCCTTGCTGGCCTACTCTTTGTTATACCACCAGCCCCCAACTCCTACTCACCCCGCAGGGCTCAGACAGACAGCCCTGGTGAAGGCCTTTCTCGGGGCTGTTTGGGCTCCTCTTTGCTCTGGAAGCCCCAGCAGTTGGGCCCAGGCCACACCGGGGTGGTTGATGTAGTGGCACTCAGGAAGGCAAGGGCAGTGCCCCTGACCAGCCCCTTCTGCAGCGTGGCCATCCTTTACTACCTGTGCCGCAAGTACAGTGCACCATCACACTGGTACCCACCAGACCTGCACACACGTGCCCGTGTGGAGGAGTTCATGGCTTGGCAACACACGGCCTTTCAGCTGCCCATGAAGAAGATAGTCTGGCTCAAGGTGAGCAGGGCCACTTCTGGGGCTTGGGGACACGGGCACAAGGGAGTCAGGAAGGCTGGAGGCCAGTTCTGGCCCTGCTGACTGCCGGTGAACTCAAGTAAGTCTCCCTCCCTCTCTGGGCCTCATTTCCTCAGCTCCTTCTCCTGCCTGCCTTACAGAGCTGTCAGGAGTGTGGACTGAAACAATGGGCATGAAAGAGTCTCATTAGGGCAAGGGGAAGGGCATACAGGAGGGGCTAATACGACTTACCCAAGACAGCATTCGAGGCATTTCATTCTGAACTAGAGAATCTCAGCGTCAAAAGGCCCACAGAAGGCCAGGAGCAGTGCTCACGCCTGTAATCCCAATACTTTGGGAGGCCAAGGCAGGTGGATCACTTGAGGTCAGGAGTTCAAGACCTACCTGTCCAACATTGTGAAACACCATCTGTACTAAAAATACAAAAAAATTTAGCTGGTGTGGTGGCGGGCACCTGTAATCTCAGCTACTCAGGAGGCTGAGGCAGGAGAATTGCTTAAACCAGGGAAGTGGATGTTGCAGTGAGCCGAGATCATGCCACTGCACTCCAGCCTGGGTGACAAAGTGAGATTCCATCTCAAAAAAAAAAAAAATGGCTCATAGAAAATTTGAAGATGGCCGGGCACAGTGGTTCATGCCTGTAATCCCAGCACTTTGGGAGGCCGAGGTGGGCGGATCACAAGGTCAGGACTTCAATAACAGCCTGGCCAACAGGGTGAAACCCCATCTCTACTAAAAATATAAAAGTTGCCCAGGCATGCTGGCATGTGCCTGTAATCCATGCTACTCCAAAGGCTGAGGCAGGAGAATTTCCTGAACCCAGCAGGCGGAGGTTGCAGTGAGGTAAGATCCCGCCACTGCACTCCAGCATGGGCAACAGAGTGAGACTCCGTCTCAAAAAAAAAAAAAAAAAAAAAAAGAAGAAGAAAAAAGAAAATTGGAAGATGACAAATAACCAATACATGTGTCTCTACTTCGAATTCTATGCCTGTGACTGGCATCACTAATCAATCACAGGACTTATGCCTGCTGAGCTCCCCAAATCCTTGTGAACACATGGTTCCCGGCACCTTCCACCAATCAGAACTGCTAAAAGAGGTGAAACTGCTTTATATCCTGGGAAGTGTTCAATATCTATCCAGCAGACAACAGTACAGAGACCTGGCAGGGCAGGTGGCCCTGGAGTGCAGCCTCCTCTTCCCTCCTCTTCCCAACCCTGGCCAGTTGCTGATCCCAAAGATAACAGGGGAGGAAGTTTCAGCTGAGAAGATGGAGCATGCAGTGGAAGAGGTGAAGAACAGCCTGCAGCTCTTCGAGGAGAAGTTTCTGCAGGATAAGATGTTCATCACCGGAGACCAAATCTCACTGGCTGACTTGGTGGCCGTGGTGGAGATGATGCAGGTGTGGGGTGGGTTGGAGGAGGGTTAGACCCTGGGCAGAGTTAGGACTCCTCTGTGACCAATGAGGCCATCACTTGAGGATAGGCTGGTGAGGCGGGAAAGGCAGGCGTGGCTGCCATGGGGGCTGCGGGAACCAGGTCTGGGGGCCTGGACTCAATCTGGGGGCAACAGGAAGCACAGAATGTTATGAATCAGGAAGGATCACAGTTCTCCACACTTGACAAAGATTCTTCGGTGTGGGAGGACCCGGAGGGTGAGCCTGGGATAGAGAAGAACACTGCATTTCCTGTTCAATCCACCATCATCCCAGATATCTCCTCCTCTTGCTGGACTCTCCAGGAAATGTTCAGTGGCTTCCTGGGTGTCCTTCTGGCCATTCCTCTTTCCCAGAGCTCCAGACAGGCAACTCTGGAGGACAGCTCTCGTGGCTGGGTCTGAGGGGCATCCACTGTGCATTTGGAGGCACACCTGAGTGTGGGGCATTTATGTAGCCTCTACATGCAGGGGAGGGTGACCAGTTCTGCTTGTCAAGACACTGGCCAGGGTCTCAACTGGCCATCCTGCACACCAGCTAGGGCACTGCACACTGACCAAAGAGACTAATTTGCATATCAGCCAGAGATATGCCAGGAGGAGGCACCTGGGATCCTGGTGGATTGACCAGGAAATACAGTGTTCTTTTCCCTATCGCAGAGATCTCTGGCTGATATGAAAATTAGTCTCTTTGGTCTGTTTGCAGGGCAGACCAGCACCAGGAAAAATCATTCTGGCCTGCCCCAAGGGTTCAGCCATATACTTCGTCCCCACTCCTTACATTTCACCAACGACCCACCCCTTCTTGGGCTTCCCAAAGATCTTGGGTGCAAACGGAACTACAGGGTAGACTGTCTTAGTGAGCCAGCCAAACTGCAGGGTAGAGTGCCTGCCAGGTCTCCCATCCTAGCCCCTGAGCTTGATCACAGTGGGAGGCTAAACATGGAGGAAAAAACCTGAGTTCTCTCCCTCATCCGCATATACACACCTGGGATAAGGGGTTTCCCTGCAAGAAGGCAGGATTCATGTGAGGTCACAGGCTGGAGAAGTGGGAGGTGCCTGGGCCAGGAGCCCTCTCAGTGTGGTTCAGAAGGCTTGGAGCAAGAAGACCAGTGACTAAGGACTCTGAGGGATTCTGGATCCTCCATCCCCACCTACATCTATTACATAGTCTGTGACCCCTTGCTCAGGCCTTGGGGGTCAGCAGCCTAATTCTTTCCATAGGTAGATGTTAGGGACGTGGGCCTGAGGCTGTGGGAGAGGACCCAGGTGGGGCTGGTCCCCAGGCTGACCACATCTTCGTCTTTGTCTATCCACAGCCCATGGCAGCCAACTATAATGTCTTCCTCAACAGCTCCAAGCTAGCTGAGTGGCGTATGCGGGTGGAGCTGAATATCGGCTGTGGCCTCTTTAGGGAGGCCCATGATCGACTAATGCAGTTGGCCGACTGGGACTTTTCAACATTGGATCCAATGGTCACGAGGAAAATCTGTGAGTTTCGGGAGAAGTACTTGTGACCCTAATCGCAGCCCATCCTGCAGGGCCTGGCTGGCTCAACGATCTGAGCCACCTTCCTTAAAGGAAATGCTAAAAAAACAACTGTTCTTTGCCTAATAAAGAACTGGAACAACATCACAGCTGCTGAGCAGCAGACAGTTGGCGTATGCATAGGGTCTGACGTGGGAGTGGGTGGTGGTTACAGATCCTTCCAGTTTCCAAAAAGAATTTTAAAAGTAAAGGGTTAAATATGATTACGTTGTCAGTAATAATAGTTGGTGACTTCAATACCTGACTTTTTTTTTTGTTTTTTTTTTGAGATGGAGTCTCACTCTGTCACTCAGGCTGGAGTGCAGTGGTGCGATCTCAGCTCACTGCAACATCCACCTCCCAGGTTCAAGCAATCCTCCTGCCTCAGCCTCCTGAGTAGCTGGGATTACAGGCGCATGCTGCCATGCCCAGCTAATTTTTTTCTGTATTTTAGTAGAGACAGGGTTTCATTTTATTGCCCAGGCTGGTCTCGAACTCCTGAGCTCAGGCAAATCGCCCGCCTCAGCCTCCCAAAGTGCTGGGATTCGGGGCGTGAGCCACCACACCAGGCCCCCACTTTCAGTAATAGAAAAACTGCAGAAGACCATCAAGGAAATAGGGGACTTGAAAAGCACTGTAAACCAATCGCACACACTAGACATGAACAGAACATTCCACCCGACAGGAGCAGAATAAGCATTCTTCTAAAGAGCACATGGAATATTCTCCAGTATAGAGCATATATTTGGTCCTAAGTCTCAAATTTAAGAAGATTGAAATCATACAAAGGGTGTTCTCTGGACACAGTGGAATAAAGTTTAAAATCAAGAACAAAAGGAAAACTAGAAAACTCACAAGCACATAGAAATTAAACGGCACACTCTTAAACAACCAATGGGTTAAAGAAGAAATCACAAGGGACATCAAAAAGTATCTTGAATGAATAAAAACGAAAACACAACATGCCCAAATTTATAGGATGCAGCAGAAGCAGTGCTAAGAGCAAAATTTATAGCTGTAAACACATAAGTTAAAGAAGAACAATCTTCAATCAATAACCTAACTTTACACCTTAAGGAACTAGAAAAATAAGGGCAAAATAAACCCAACACCAGTAGAAGACAGGAAATAATAAAGATTAGAATGGAGATAAATGAAATGGAAAACAGAAAAAAAATAGAGAAAATCGATGAAACCAAAAATTGGATCTTTGAAAAGATCAACAAAACTTGGCAAACCTTTAGTTAGAATAGCCAAGTGAAAAAATAAGACTCAAATTATTCACCAAGAAAGTGGAGGATGGGTGCAATGGCTCACACCTGTAATCCCAGCACTTTGGGAGGCCGAGGCAGGAGGATCACTTGAGGCCAAGAGATTGAGACCAGCCTGGGCAACATAGTGAGACTTGTTTCTACAAAAAGAGTTATTTATTTTTTTTTAATTAGCTAGGAGGCAAGGCCCAGTGGTTCATGCCTGTAATCCCAGCACTTTGGGAGGCTGAGACGGGCGGATCACCTGATATCAGGAGTTTCAGACCAGCCTGGCCAACATGGTGAAACACCATCTCTAGTAAAAATAAAAAATTAGCTGGGCATGGTGGCAAGCGCCTGTAATCCCAGCTACTCGGGAGGCTGAGGCAGGAGAATCGCTTGAACCCAAGAAGCAGAGTTGCAGTGAGCCAAGATCACACTGCTGCACTCCACCCTGGGTGACAAGAGCAAAATTTCGTCTCAAAAAAAAAAAAAAAAAAGAAAGAAAAAATTAGCTGAGTGTGTTGGTGCACGCCTGTAGTCCTAGCTAATTGGGTGGCTGAGGTGGGAGGATCACTTTAGCCCAGGAGTTCAAGGTTACATTGAGCTGTGATTGCACCACTGCACTCCAGTCTGGGTAACATAGGAAAACCTTATATCAAAAAAAAACAAAAACAAAAACAAAAAAACCAGACACCAGAAAGAAAGAAAATGGACACATCACTACTGGTATTAGAGAAGTACAAAGATTTATAAAGAAATACTATGAATAATTGTATGTGAACAAATGAGATAACCTTGATGAAATGGGAAAATTTTAGAAACATACAATCTACCTAAACGGACTTAAGAAGGAAGATAAAATTTGAATAGACCTGTAAAAGTAAAAATATTAAAATATTAATTTTTTAAAAATCCTACCAAAAAGCCAGGCGCGGTGGCTCATGCCTGTAATCCCAGCACTTTGGGAGGCCGAGGTGGGTGGATCATGAGGTCAGGAGATCAAGACCATCCTGGCTAATGCAGTGAAACCCCATCTCTACTAAAAATACAAAAAAATTAGATGGGGCATGGTGGTGGGCACCTGTAGTCCCAGCCACTCGGGAGGCTGAGGCAGGAGAATGGTGTGAACCAGGAAGGCGGAGCTTGCAGTGAGCTGAGATCGCACCACTGCACTCCAGCCTGGGCGACAGAGCGAGACTCCATCTCAAAAAATAAATCAATAAATCAATAAATCAATAAATAAAATCCCTACAAAGAAAAGCCCAGGACCAGATAGCTTCACTGGTGAATTCAACCAAAAGCTTGAAGAATTAACACCAACCCTTCACAAACTCTTCAAAAAAATAGAACAGGAAGAAATATTTTTCAACTCATTCTATGAGGCCAGCATTACCCTGATACCAAAGACAGAAAAACACATTACAAGAAAATAAAGTTACAAAGCAATATCCTCATAAATATAGATGTAAAAATCCTCAGCAAAATATTAGCAAATCAAATTCAGCAGCATATTAAGAGGATTATACACATTGACCAGGTAGAATTTATCCCAGGAGTACAAATGTGGTTCAATGTACAAAAACCAATCCATATAGCACTTCATATTAATAGAAAGTCACATGATCATCCTAATGCAGAGAAGGCATTTGACAAAATCTAACATCCTTTTACGATAAAATTACTCAACAGATGAAGACTAGAAAGGAACTTCCTCAGCCTGACAAAGAGCATCTATGAAAAACCTATAAACACCATACTTCATTCCTTGTGAAAGATCGAGTGTTTCCCCTCAAGATCAAGAGCAGGACAAGAATGTTCATTCACACTACTTCTATTTATTAGGGCAATTAGGCAAGAAAAAGGAACAAGGTGGAATCCAGATCGGAAAGAAAGAAGTAAAACTATCTTTAGTCACAGATGACATTATAGGAACTCCTAAGGAACTCACTTAAAAACCATTAGAGCTCATAAGCAAGTTCAGCAAGGTTGCAGGATACAAGATTAATACACAAAAATCAATAGTATACATTTGCAGTAAAGGATCAAAAACAAAATTAAAACAACACTTTCATTTACAATAGCATCAAAAAGAATAAAATACTTAGAATAACTTTAACCAAAGAAAAGCAACACTTAAACACAGCAAATTACAATGTGCTGTTGAAAGAAATTAAAGAAGCACCACCAAGCAATCTGACCTGAGAAAGCATGCAGGTTCAACAGAATGAGTTGTGCTCTTCAGCAAGCACCCATCTTGTGTTCAAGCTGGGTCTGTGAGGCAAGTCTGGCAACACAGAGATGGACACACAACCAAATCTGGAATGCAGATAAGGCCAAGGGAAGGTGGATCAATCATTTGAAACATTCAACAATCCATGGAAGAAATGTTAAAAATAGAATCTCAGGGTCTAATGAAGTCGGAATATCTCTCTTCTAGGTATTTCTGTTGAAAACTGTTGAATAATTGGATAAAGTAAAAGATAAGTATAGGGGATTATTAGGTAGCAATGAATGTGTAATAAATGTAAAAAGAGGGGCAAGTGCATACAAGGAAGTGTATGCTACTGGGTTTCTGTTGAATTGTCCATGGAAGACCATCAGCAGTTCAAGTAAAAAAGCTTGTCTTGAGGGACTGTGCCAGACTCTGCAGCTACAAACATCATGGAGGAAGGTGTCTGCCCATTAGAAGCCCAGAGCCCAGACAGACGGACTAGAGCAAATCCTCTCCCTCATGGAGCTAGATGGGAAAACAAAACTATCTGATAACTAACATGCAATTTTACATCTCTTACCTTGTTTAATCCTCACAACCACCCTGATGAGTAGTAGTATTATCCCCATTTCGTAGATGAAGAAACAAGTTCTTCAAGGGGAAGGGATCCTCAGAGTAGCATATGCATGAGAGGCAGAACCAGAGTCAGGACCTATATCTTGTCTTCTCCTTCCTAAAACTAGAAAAGTACCCACAACCAGGCAATGCTTTTGGTGCAGAGGAAGCAGTAGTGAACAAAGTACGCAAAAGTCTCTACCTTTAGTGCTCACATTATTGTGGAGGAAGACAACAAACAATAATCCCAGTAGAGAAATTGAAATGTTTTGCTAAAAAGTCCTTAGGTGGGGTGTCATGATGTTGGTACCTTATGTTCAAAAAACAGTAAGTTGAAACTGGGGTTGCATATATTAGTGCTGTTGTACTAGTCCTTTCATTTTCTGGATTTTAAATGTTTTCATAATTTAAAAGTTGGGGGAAAACTTAAAGAAGACCTTAATAAATGGAAAGACATCCCATGTTCATGATTGGAAGGTGTAGTAATGTTAAGATGTCAAATTCAACACAGTCTGCATTAAAATTCCACTTGGCTTGTTTGCACAAAGTGACAAATTGGCCCTAAAATTCATTTGGAAATTAAAGTGACTCGGAATCTCCAAAATAATTTTGAAAAAGAAAAAGTTGTAGGACTCATGCTTCCCAATTTCAAAACTTAGTACAAAGCTACTATAATCAAGACATTGCCAATCAAACCACAATGAGATATCACTTCACACACTCTATGAGGGGTATAACAGAAAAGACAGATTAAAAGTATTGTTGAGGATGTGTGAAGAAATTGAAACCCTTGTGTGCTGCTGCTGAGAATGTAAAATGTATAACCACTTTGGAAAACAGCTTGCAGTTCCTCCAAAAGTTAAACATATATACACACATATATACAATATATTATTATGTATATATAACATATTATATATATATGGGTTAGTTTTGTTGTGTTTTCATTTTTGTTTTGTTTTGTTTTGTTTTTTGGAGACAGATTCTTGCTCTGTCACCCACGCTAGAGTGCAGTGGTGCCATCTCGGCTCACTGCAACCTCCGTCTCCTGGTTTCAAGCAATTCTCCTGCCTCAGCCTCCTGAGTAACTGGAATTACAGGCTGGAATTGCAGGCAGGCACCACCATGCCCAGCTAGTTTTTGTATTTTTAGTAGAGACGGGGTTTCACCATGTTGGCCAGGCTGGTCTCGAACTCCTGACCTCAGGTGATCCACCCACCTCAGCCTTCCAATAGTGCTGGGATTACAGGCATGTGCCACCGTGCCCGGCCAACATAGAGTTATATTATCCAGCAATTCCATTCCTAGGTGTATACCCAAGACAACTGAAGACATATGTCCAGACAAAAACTTGCACATGGATGTTCATCACAGCAATATTCACAACAGCTGAAAAGTAGAATCAATGCAAAGTCCATCAACTGGTGAATGGATAAACAGAATGTGGTGTATACATAAAATGGAATATAATTCAGCCACAGGAAGGGATGAAGTACTGTTATATGCTACACCATGAATGAACCTTGACACCATTATGTTAAATGAAAGAAGCCAGTCATAAAAGGTCACATATTTCATTATTAAATTTGAATGAAATGTCCAGAATAGGCAGATACTTACTGTCCACAGAGGTAGAAAGTAGATGAATGGTTACCAGGGGCTAGGAGAAGAGGGAAATGGGGAGTGACTGTTTAATGGGTACAGAGTTTCTTTTAGGGGTGATGAAAATGATCTAGAATTAGATAATTGTGATGGTGACAAAACTTTGTTAATATACTAAAAACCCCGAATCCCCTCCTCTTGGGTTTGTTTTTTTGTTTTTTTTTTTTTTTAATTGATCATTCTTGGGTGTTTCTCGCAGAGGGGGATTTGGCAGGGTCATAGGACAATAGTGGAGGGAAGGTCAGCAGATAAACATGTGAACAAAGTTCTCTGATTTTCCTAGGCAGAGGACCCTGCGGCCTTCCGCAGTGTTTGTGTCCCTGGGTACTTGAGATTAGGGAGTGGTGATGACTCTTAACGAGCATGCTGCCTTCAAGCATCTGTTTAACAAAGCACATCTTGCACCGCCCTTAATCCATTTAACCCTAAGTGGACACAGCACATGTTTCAGAGAGCACGGGGTTGGGGGTAAGGTCACAGATCAACAGGATCCCAAGGTAGAAGAATTTTTCTTGGTACAGAACAAAATGAAAAGTCTCCCATGTCTACTTCTCTCCACACAGACCCGGCAACCATCCGATTTCTCAATCTTTTCCCCACCCTTCCTGCCTTTCTATTCCACAAAACCGCCATTGTCACCATGGCCCGTCCCCAATGAGCCGCTGGGCACACCTCCCAGACGGGGCCGCGGCCGGGCAGAGGGGCTCCTCACTTCCCAGTAGGGGCGGCCGGGCAGAGGCGCCTCTCACCTCCTGGACGGGGCGGCTGGCCGAGCGGGGGGCTGACCCCCCCACCTCCCTCCCAGACGGGGCCCCTGGCCGGGCGGGGGGCTGACCCCCCCCACCTCCCTCCCGGACGGGGCGGCTGGCCGGGCAGAGGGGCTCCTCACTTCCCAGTAGGGGCGGCAGGGCAGACACGCCCCTCACCTCCCGGACGGGGCGGCTGGCCGGGCGGGGGGCTGACCCCCCCACCTTCCTCCCGGATGGGGCGGCTGGCCGGGCGGGGGGCCGACCCCCCCCACCTCCCTCCCGGATGGGGCGGCTGGCCGGGCGGGGGGCTGACCCCCCCACCTCCCTCCCGGACGGGGCGGCTGGCCGACCCCCCCCCGCCTCCCTCCCGGACGGGGCGGCTGGCCGGGCAGAGGGGCCCCCCACCTCCCAGCAGGGGCGGCTGGGCAGAGGCGCCCCTCACCTCCCGGACGGGGCGGCTGGCCGGGCGGGGGGCTGACCCCCCCACCTCCCTCCCGGACCGGGCGGCTGGCCGGGCAGAGGGGCTCCCCACCTCCTAGTAGGGGCGGCCGGGCAGAGGCGCCCCTCACCTCCTGGACGGGGCGGCTGGCCGAGCGGGGGGCTGACCCCCCCACCTCCCTCCCGGACGGGGCGGCTGGCCGGGCGGGGGGCTGACCCCCCCACCTCCCTCCCGGACGGGGCGACTGGTCGGGCAGAGGGGCTCCTCACTTCCCAGTAGGGGCGGCCGGGCAGAGGAGCCTCTCACCTCCCGGACGGGGCTGCTGGCCAGGCGGGGGGCTGACCCCCCTCACCTCCCTCCCGGACGGGGCGGCTGGCCTGGCGGGGGCTGACCCCCACCTCCCTCCCGGACGGGGTGGCTGCTGGGTGGAGACGCTCCTCACTTCCCAGACGGGGCGGCTGCCGGACGGAGGGGCTCCTCACTTCTCAGACGGGGCGGTTGCCAGGCAGAGGGTCTCCCCACTTCTCAGACGGGGCGGCCGGGCAGAGGCGCTCCTCACATCCCGGACGGGGCGGCAGGGCAGAGGTGCTCCCCACATCTCAGACGATGGGCAGCCGGGCAGAGACGCTCCTCACTTCCCAGATGGGATGGCGGCGGGGAAGAGGCGCTCCTCGCTTCCTAGATGGGATGGCGGCCGGGCAGAGACGCTCCTCACTTTCCAGACTGGGCAGCCAGGCAGAGGGGCTCCTCACATCCCAGATGATGGGCTGCCAGGCAGAGACGCTCCTCACTTCCCAGACGGGGTGGCGGCCGGGCAGAGGCTGTAATCTCGGCTCTTTGGGAGGCCAAGGCAGGCGGCTGGGAGGTGGTTGTAGCGGGCCGAGATCACGCCACTGCACTCCAGCCTGGGCACCATTGAGCACTGAGTGAACGAGACTCCGTCTGCAATCCCGGCACCTCGGGAGGCCGAGGCTGGCGGATCACTCGCGGTTAGGAGCTGGAGACCAGCCCGGCTAACACAGAGAAACCCCGTCTCCACCAAAAAAATACGAAAACCAGCCAGGCGTGGCGGCGCGCGCCTGCAATCGCAGGCACTCGGCAGGCTGAGGCAGGAGAATCAGGCAGGGAGGTTGCAGTGAGCCGAGATGGCAGCAGTACAGTCCAGCTTTGGCTCGGCATCAGAGGGAGACCGTGGAAAGAGGGATACGAGGGAGAGGGAGAGGGAGACGGAGAGGGAGAGGGAGAGGGAGAGGGAGAGGGAGAGGGAGTTTCTGGATGACTGAATACATGGAAGTTCCTGGAGTGGGGTGTGCCCAAGGAGGGCACAGAAGCTCTGCACTCCTTCCCGCATACCTCGCCCTATGTATCTCATCTGCATCCTTTGTAATAAAGCAGTATGTGTAAAAAAAAAAAAAAATACTAAAAACCACTGAATTGGCTTTAAACCAATTGAATTTTAAAGTATATTTTGAAAGGGTGGATATTATGGTATGTGAATTATACCTCATAATGAAAATATGATTGCATTGTTCAAAAGAGTATGAAAGGAAGCATACAAAAAATATGAAACATAAAGTATGGCTCTTTTTATTCTAAAGTGTAGAAATTGAACATTTTGTCTCAGGATATAAAACAAAAACAAAGAAAGCTAAAAGCCCTTCCATTTGGCCATCTTGGAGTAAGACCTACCACAGTCCAGTGCCTTTTACTCAGTCCCATAGCCTTGCCTATTGTTTGCATGAAACTCTGTAGCTTCCACTCCTGTTTGACTGTTGGGTGTAAAGTTATGAGTGACCACATTAGGGGAAGGGAGGAAAACTCCCCATAAAAGTATATCCTGGGGGCCTGAGGACAGACGTGGGCCCAGCGACAGATGTGGGTCCAGGTATCAGAACGTGATATACCTACTTGTCCCTATCTTCTTGTCCACACATAGGGCTTGGAAGACGGCCATGTTTTATGTCATGTGGCCTCCAACCAATGAGCTGATTGGCTTCTTCAACAAGAGCCCAGGTAGAGATTGCTGTCTAGAAGAGCCCATCAGATTCTAGAGAATCAGGCCTCTGGCAGTAGGGCACGGTGGCTCATGCCTGTAATCCCAGCACTTTGGGAGGCTGAGGTGGGCAGATCACCTGAGTTCAGGAGTTCAAGACCAGCCTGACCAACATGGAGAAACCCTGTCTCTACTAAAACTACAAAAAATTAGCTGGGCGTGGTGATGCATGCCTGTAATCCCAGCTACTCGGGAGGCTGAGGCAGGAGAATCGCTTCAACCTGGGAGGCAGAGGTCGCGGTAAGCCGAGATCACGCCATTGCCCTCCAGCCTGGGCAACAAGAGCGAAACTCCATCTCAAAAAAAAAGAGAGAGAGAGAGAATCAGCTCTTTGACAGTGGAAACTCCCCTGGGAAGATGTCATAGGGTCCTCAGGGTCAGACACAGAGAGAAGGAGACATTGGGACAGAGAGAAGAGGCAAGAAAAAAACATACCTTGCAGTCTGTGAGGAACAGAGTGGGCCCCAGGGGCCTCCAGCCCAGGTTCTGGATCTAAGCTCCTCAAAGTTTAAGGCGCATTTGGATCATCTGAGGATCTTATGAAAATACAGACTCTGTCTGATTCAGTAGGTCTGGGTTTGGGGGTGGGAGCCTGTTAGTATATTTCTAACAAGCTCCCAGGCAAGGCTGCTGCTGCTGCTGATCTAATGACCACAGTTTGAGGCTGGACAGAGTGGCTCACACCTGTAATCCCAACACTTTGGGAGGACAAGGCAGGAGGGTCTCTTGAGGCTAGAACTTTGAGACCAGCCTGGGCAACGCAGCAGGACCTCATCTCTAAAAAACAAGAGAGAAGAAGAAAAAGGAAACAAAAAGAAGACCTCAACTAGAGTAGGAAGCAGCCAGGCCACATATCTCTTCAATGGAGAAAAGAGTTTTTTTTCTTGAGTAAATTGGAGTGTACCCATGTTCCTTGTCAATGATGGTAACTTTAAATGTCAAGAATGTGAGAGAGGCCGGAGCGGCGGATCACATCTTTATAATCCTAGCACTTTGGGAGGCTGAGGTGGGAGGATCACTTGAGCCCAGGAATACAAGACCACCCTGGGAAACAAAGTGCGATGCCCTCTCTACAAAGTCAAAAAAATTAGCCAATCATGGTGGCATGTGCCTGTGATCCGAACTATACAGGAGGGTGAGGCAGAAGGATTGTTTGAGCCCAGGAGGTCCAGCTTATAGTAAGCTGAGTTTGCACCACTGCACTCACTCCAGCCTGGGCAACAGCAGGACCCTGTCTCAAAAAAAAAAAAAAAAGAATGTGAGAGACCACGGGAAAGGTGTGGCCCTGGGGTAGGGGCTAGGAGACTGCAGAACAACTGTTAGTGGCCCCATCACTGCCCAGAGGAGACAGTGCCCTGTCCACCCTCATGACCTCTTTGGACTCCTTGGACAGGACTGGCTACACATGAAAATGTGGGGACCCTTATTTTTAAATTAAGAATGTCAAGACAGCAACAACAAAGTTTTAAACCAAGTGCATGGCCCTTCTGCGTTGTAGGCCCACGAGGCAGGCAGACTGGTATTCACATCCTTGTATAGCCCCCTCCCCTTGAGTGTGACTGGGGTCTGTGCTTTATTGCTTGGAAGCAAGGCTTATCCCTAAGCCTTATTTTCGGGGAGGTGGATTTGAGAGCTATTATCCTACCTCCTTGCTTGGCACCCTTGTGAATAAATCTTTAGTCTTTTGCAAAACTCATGTCACAGTGATTAATTTACTGTGCATGGGCAGAACGGACCTGGTCCTGGCCAGTAACACCCACGAGGCTTCCTAGGAGACTACACTGCCAAGACAGCACTGAGCAATGGTTGGGAACATTCTGTCTAAATGACTTTTCTCTTCTTTCTAGGCCGGGCATGGTGGCTCATGCCTGTAATCCCAGCACTTTGAGAGGCCGAGGCTGGCAGGTCACTTGAGGCCAGGAGTTCAAGACCAGCCTGGCCAACATGGTGAAACCCTGTCTCTACTAAAAATACAATTAGCTGAGCATGGTGGCACATGCCTGAAATCCCAGCTACCCGGGTGGCTGAGGCACGAGAATCGCTTGAACCCAGGAGGCAGAGGTTGCAGTGAGCAGAGATTACACCACTGCACTTCAGCCTGAGTGACAGAGAGGGGCAAAGTCAAAAAACAAACCAACCAACCAACCCACACACTCTCACTTTTATCTTGTTTTCTATAAATTAATAAATACTTTGTGAGTTGGTTTATGTGAGTCAGACCCAAAGAAAATGATCAATCCTGAAACGCGGACCAAATTAGTTGTTTTGTTTTTTAGTTGGAGTTACTCTCTTGTCGCCCAGCCTGGAGTGCAATGGCGCAGTCTTGGCACACTGCAACCTCTGCCTCTAGAGTTCAAGCGATTCTCCTGCCTCAGCCTCCTGAGTAGCTGGAATTACAGGTGCATGCCATCACGCCCAGATAATTTTTATATTTTTAGTAGAGACGGGGTTTCACCAAGTTGGCCAGGCTGGTCTCAAACTCCTGAACTCAGGTGATCCGCCAGCCTCAGCCTCCCAAGGTGCTGGGGTTACAGGAATGAGCCACCACTCCCGCCCCAAATTAGGTTTTGAACTTAAGAGACAGGCTGAGCCTTGGACCAGAATCCTGACGGCTCCTCCTTGGACCTCTGACTGGAGTTATCCAGAGGTGAGGATAAGGCAGCCATTGCCTTCTCTGAGTGTCTACCTCCTTTCAAAACTTTAACATGGAAATCTGAATTTCTCATCTTTCCTTACTTTTTTTTCCAGTTAAAAATCATTATTACTGGCCAGTTGCAGTGGCTCACATCTGTAATCCCAGCAGGTGGCAGAGGTGGGAGGATCAACCTAGTCAACATAATGAGACCCTGCCTCTACAGAAAAATTTTTTTTTAACTAGCTGGGCGTCTTTGTGCGCACCTGTAGTCCCAGCTACTTGGGGAGGCTGAGATGGGAGGATGGCTTGAGCCCAGGAGTTGGAGTCTGTAGTGAGCTGTGATCATGCCACTGCATTCTACCCTGGGCAAGAGAGTGAGACTCTATCTAAATAAAATAAAATAGTTATTACTTCCACTTTATTTGCAGAAATGTTCCTTATTCTCTAGAAAACATTATGCGTTGGCTGACACACTTTCAGTGGGATTCGTTTTAGAAAATGACATGTGACCCTGATACTATTTGACAGGCTCCATGGCAGCAAGGGGCAGGCCTGGGCTTACGGCTCAGCAGATGAATCCAGGGGTGTGGACTTGCAAGGACTCTGGAGGGCTCTAGCTTCCCTGTCATTTTAAAGATGGAGAAACACAGGCCTGGAGAAAGGAAGAAATAAACCCAGGGAATGCGATAGATGGCACTGTGCTGGCAGGAGCAGGAAGACCAAGGCTGTGACATTCCAGGGAGTGCGACTGGAGTGAAGCGAGTGACCACAAAACACTGAACGTAAGCCCTGAGGCTTTGCCACTTGCTGGCATCAAGGACTCTGCAGTGTTGAGCCAAGAGGATGGACTTTGGAGCCAGACTTTCTGGGTCTATAATCATTCAGTGTCTGTCTCCTCCTCTAAAATGGGGACGGTGGGAAATTCTGACACACGCTTCAACACAGATGCACCCTGAAGACATTATGCTAAGTGAAATGAGCGAGCCAGGCACGAAAGGGATGGGACTGGGGCCTCTGTGCGTCCCCCTGAGGGACAACGGTCTCTTGGCCACCCGCCCTGATCCCGCAGGAGCCAGGCGGGCCCAGCCCTGAGACGGGCCGCCCGCCGCCCGCAATTGGACTAAAGAGTGTCCCAGGCGTCCATGCCGCCCAATGGGGCACCGCGGTCGGGGGGCGTAGCCGCAGGGGCGTGGTCTGAGGTCCGAGACCCGAGTCCTGGCACTGGAGTTTGCTGACTCCCTCTGGTTTCCGGTCTGGTCGGTCGGTCCCCGCTATGGGCCTGGAGCTGTACCTGGACCTGCTGTCCCAGCCCTGCCGCGCTGTTTACATCTTCGCCAAGAAGAACGACATTCCCTTCGAGCTGCGCATCGTGGATCTGATTAAAGGTAGGTCCAGCCTCGGGTTTGGGGAACCGAAAAGTCAGGAAGGGGACAGGTAGGCATACATAGCTTAGGTAATTTCTCCCGGCGCCACCTTCTTCCTGGGGCCATTGCTGGTCTGGTTTGGAGACCGAACAGAGAAAGGTGAGCCAGCAGGGAGATCCAAGAGTCGGGGCTCCCCAAAACTCTGCTCGGTCTCACGGAATAGACCACGGGGTTCCCCTGAGGCCGAATAAAGGGGTGGGCATCATGAAGAGAAGCCAGACCGGAGGACAAAAACGGGCGCAGCTGGGTGCAGGGGCACACGCCTGTAGTCCCAGCAACTCGAGAGGCTGGGGTGGGAGGATCGCTTGAGCCCAGGAATTCCAGGCCGCAGTGCACGATGATGGTGCCCTTGAATAGCCACTGCACTCCCGTCAGGGCAATCTAGCGAGACCCCGTCTTAAAAAAAAAAAATTAAAAAACAAAATGAAAGCAGGTGTGACCTCGGCCTAGGGAAAGGCGGGATGAGAGAGGTCAAGGGTGCCAAGTGTAGAGACTGGGACAGCGTCAAGTCCCTTCTTTATGGCCCAGCTGCTGAGATTCTGCAACAGCAAACAGCTCAGGACGTGACTTTCCACCCCTGCCCTCTGCACTCGTCCAGTCTGCATTGGAGTCCCTCTTTGTCCCTTCCTTCCTCTGTTCCTCCTGTTTTGCCTCTGACCTTGTCCTTGTCCTCCTTTTTTTTTGAGACAGAGTCTTGCTTTTGCTTTGTTGCAGTGCAGTGGCATAGATCTCGAATCACTGCAACCACCGCCTCCCGGGTTCAAGCAATTCTCCTGCTTCAGCCTCCTGAGTAGCTAGATTACAAATGTGTGCCACTATGTCTGGCTAATTTTTTTGTATTTTTAACAGAGATGGGATTTCACAATTTTGGTCAGGCTGTTCTCGAACTCCTGACATCAAATGATCTGCCGGCTTAGCCTCCCAAAGTGCTGGGATTACAGGCATGAGCCAGTGTGCCTGGCCCAAGGCATTTTGTTTATTTGTTTGTTTGTTTTTGAGACGGAGTCTCGCTCTGTCACCCAGGCTGGAGTGCAGTGGCAGGATCACAGCTCACTGCAACCTCTGCCACCCGAAACCTTGTCCTCTGCCTCTTGTTCCTGCTGGGGAGGTAGGTTGCCCCAGGCTGCTGATGCTGGAAGCAGCAGGGGGACCCTGGGGCTTGGTGAGCCCTACACCCTGTTTTGTTTCTCTAGCATGCCTCCAAGGCCCTTGAGGACTCAGCTGGCAGTCCCAGGCCCAGGCCCAGTGCAGGGTGGGGTAGTAGGAGGGGTTGGAAGCAGAATCCAGGTATGGCTGGTGGGGCAAGTAAGGCGACTGACTCTACTTGGCTAAGCCTTCTGCCCAGGGCTCCCACTCCATGGCTGGCCCTCTGCCTGAAACTTCTCCACATAATCTCTTCTGCAAACTGCCCACTGTCCTGCGAAAGGACTTCCTCTGCAGAGTGTGGAGCAGAGGAAAGGGAATGGGGGACAAGAGGACATCCAAGCTGGTTGTCAAATGTAGTGGTGCAGAGGGAAATGTGTTTTCCCAGGAGACAGAGGAGGGTTTTCCTGGTGAAGGAACAGTCTGAAGGGAGGGTGAAGAGAGGGTAGCAGGCTGGGCACGGTGGCTCACACCTGTAATCCCAGCACTTTGGGAGGCCGAAGTAGGAAGATTATTTGAGGCCAGTAGTTCAAGACCAGCCTGGGCAACATAGTGAGACCCCAACTGTAAGGGGAATAAAAGGTTGGGGCATGGGGGGTGGTAGCAGGTATGCTACACACAGCTCCACAGTGCCCAGGGCAGGGTGAACAAAGGGACATGGTGGGGCCAGTAGAAGTTGCTTCTAAGTAGGTAGATACCAGAAAAAGACCACTTCTCTGTGTTTCATGACCCTGCCTTAGAGTTAATGGTGGAAGGGACAAGGTAGTAAGTCAGTCCCCTCAGGTGACCTATCGTGCAGCTTGGGGTGCTCTGATTGTGAGTTCATGAAGCTGGCAATAGTGGAAAGAGGAGATGGGTAGGGTGCATGCAAAGGTCCAGGAACCACACCCTGCACAGTGAGCTCTGTTGCAGAGGGGCAGCCTGTGGGAGGAGGCTGTGCCTACAGGACTTAGCAAGGGGTGTTGTCTATTTTGTACCAGCCGGTGGAGTGGTCTCCTCCTCCTCCCACAGGAGCCCTTCCAGTCTTTGCCAACCAGGAGTGCAGACTGGTGGGAAGAAGAGCTGTGAAACTGGGGCCAGAGCATTGCAGGGAGGGGCACAGGCCATGGCGGGCTCAGCGTTCTCCTCCCACCACCCACCATGCTGGACTCTTCCCAGGTCAGCACTTAAGCGATGCCTTTGCCCAGGTGAACCCCCTCAAGAAGGTGCCAGCCTTGAAGGACGGGGACTTCACCTTGACGGAGAGGTAATTGGGACCCTAGGACTGCTGCCAGGCCTGCTGGAACCATCCTGTTCTAACCCTCTATTTCATAGACAAGGAAACTAAAGTCTTCAGAGGCAGAGAGTCTCTGTGCCCCGCATCCTGCAGAGAGTCAGTACTGGACCCCAGGCCCTTGCCTTCCTGCTACTCCAGTTCACCCTGATGATTAGAAAAGCAAATATCTACTTTACTTCCACACCAGTGCTTTGGTTGCTGGTGAGTGGTGAGAGTATCCTTGAGACAGGGTAGGCCAGAGGACGATGGCAGCTTTGCCCACCATGGGGCAGGCCTCTGGCCAAGCTTGTGTGGCGATGGCTCAGTGGCATCTGGGCTGCCCGGTGGCTCCATCTCTGGGCTGCAGCTTCCCGGGATGGGTCTTCCCCATGGAAGAGCCACCAGATATGGACGTCTTACATCACAGCTGGTCCCAAGAAGTTGAATCCTCTTCAGGAAAGGCCAGTCTTTCCCCAGTTCTGCCCCTTTTGTCACCAGAGTCACCCTTCCCATAACAAGGAGAACCTGGAGTTTGTGCTTTAAAGCTCATCTCTGAAATCTCAGGATGGACGCACCTCCGATGAATTCCTCTGACATTCTGCCAGGGCCCTTCTTCCTCCCTGGTGCCCCAGGTGTCCTGAGTCCTTGTGTCACTCAGCATTGTGACCCCCAGGTACCAGCCAGAGTCAATGTGCAATCTCTGCATTTCTCTGTCACTACTCTCACCTTCAGGTCTGTGGCTCACAGAGACCTGCAGCCCTCCTCAGAGGTGGCTTGAACAACTGGCTGGGAGCAAAAGGAGCTCCTGGGCACCCTGCACAGACAATGGAGTTGTTAAGCTGGGACACGCGTGTAGCCCCAGCTTAAAAGAGAATATAGGCCAGTGGCAGATACAGAGGTTTTCTGCCCTTTTGGCCTGCATGCCCAACCTTTGGGAAACCCCAAGTTCCTGAAAGCTTTTCTGTGTCTCCAAATGGACACATCCTGTGTCCTTCCAGATCCATGCTCATCTCATCACCATGGCGGCCCTCAAAACCCAGGGAAGGAGGAGAGTGCCAGGGGGCCTTGTCTGTTCTGTTGTTCTAGGATCCTGCAGCTGCAGGAGTGCTTCCTGAGTGGTACTTTAGGAAGCCAAACTACCCCAGTCAGCTTAGATAGGAGCTGATTCTTGGCAGAAAGAATGATAGAAAGAACAAAGGGACACGGAAGCCTTTTTGAACAGTCAGGCCATCAGAGGCTGGTCGGAATCCCAGCGGATGAGAGTGGATACCGAATGGAAAGAACTGAGCTTCTTTAAAGCTCAGCTTTGATGCCCCGTTCTCCTGGAAGCTCTCTCTGGTTCTCTGATCAGAAACTGTCTCTAAACATTTGGCAAGACATTCTGTTGTGGGATTTTGCCTGGTGGTAGGAAAAGCTTGGGTATTAGCCTCAGAAAGATTCTCAGCTCTGCCATTAAGAGCTGTGTGCCCTAGGGCAAGTCTCTGCCTTTCTAAGCCTGGTTTTCTTCTCTGGAAAATGAGGCTAATACTTTGGCAAATTGTCAGAAAGGTTAAAGAAGTGTGCTGGGCACAGTGGTTCATGCCTGTAATGCCAGCGCTTTGGGATGCCAAGGCTGGAGGATTGCTTGAGGATAGGAATTTAAGACCAGCCTGGCAATACAGTGAGATCCCATCTCTACAAAAAAGAAAAAAGGTAGCCAGGCATGGTGGTGCACTCCTATAGAAATTGAAGCTGCAGTGAGCTGAGACTGCACCACTGCACTCCAGCATGGGTGACTGAGGAAGACCTTGTCTCCAAAAAAAAAAAAAAAAAAAAAAGGCCAGGTGCGGTTGCTTATACGTGTAATCACAGCACTTTGGGAGGCCGAGGCGGGCAGATCACAAGGTCAGGAGTTCGAGACCATCCTGGCTAATATGGTGAAACCCCATCTCTACTAAAAATACAAAAAATTAGCCAGGCATGGTGGCACGCACCTGTAGTTCCAGCTACTTGGGAGACTGAGGCAGGAGAATCACTTGAACCCGGGAGGTGGAGGTTGCAGTGAGCCAAGATCGCACCACTGCACTCCAGCCTGAGCGACAGAGCGAGACTCCGTATCAAAAAAAAAAAAAAAAAGCGACTATGTATGAAATACCCAGCACAGTGCCCTTCCCTTACCCATTATGACCCCCACACCCACAGTGTGGCCATCCTGCTCTACCTGACGCGCAAATATAAGGTCCCTGACTACTGGTACCCTCAGGACTTGCAGGCCCGTGCCCGTGTGGATGAGTACCTGGCATGGCAGCACACGACTCTGCGGAGAAGCTGCCTCCGGGCCTTGTGGCATAAGGTGAGGCTTGGAGTGTTGGGGGCGGCAGCGAGAGCATTCCCCAAAGGTGCTCAGGCACCAGTCTCTTCTTTTCAGTTTTGGATTATTTCTACTGACCTGTCTTTGCCTTCACAGATTCTTTCCTCTGTTGTGCCAAATTGCTATTAAGCCCATCCAATACATTCTTTGTTTGAGATATGTATTTTTCAGCTCTGGAAATTCCATTTGGTTGTTTTTTAGAATTTCCACTTCTCTAATGAAATTCACCATCTCTTCATCCATTTTATCTGTCTTTTCTTGTAAATTCTTTAACATATTTATCACTGTTACCTAAAAATCTTTGTCAACTAATTTCAACACGTAGGTGTTCTGTGGGTCTGGTTTTTTTGTTTTGTTTTGTTTTTGAGACGGGGTCTCACTCTGTCACCCAGGCTGAGTGCAATGGTGCGATCTCAGCTCACTGCAACCTCCACCTCCCAGGCTCAAGCAATTCTCCTGCCTCAGCCTCCTGCGTAGCTGGGATTACAGGCACCCACCAGCACACCTGGCTAACTTTTGTATTTGTAGTGGAGACCGGGTTTCACCATGTTGGCCAGGACGGTTTCGAACTCTCCACCTGAAGTGATTCATCCTCCTTGGCCTCCCAAAGTGTTGGGATTACAGGCATGAGCCACTATACCCAGCCTACGGGTCTATTTCTATTGATTGTTTTTTTCTCCCTCTTGATTATGGGTCACATTTGCCTGCTTCTTTGCATGTCTCATGATGTATTATTATTATTTTTAATTTTTTTTCAGACGGACTCTCACTCCATTGTCCAGGCTGGCGTGCAATGGCACGATCTTGGCTCACTGCAACCTCTGCCTCCTGGGTTCAAGCGATTCTCCCACCTCAGCCTCCCAAGTAGCTAGAATTACAGGCACCTGCCATCATGCCTGGCTAATTTTTGTATTTTTGTAGAGACAGGGTTTCACCATGTTGGCCAGGCTGGTCTTGAACTCCTGACCTCAGGTAATCCTCCCATCTCGGCCTCCCAAAGTGCTGGGATTGTAGGCATGAGCCACCATGCCTGGCTTCATGATGTATTCTTATGTGCCAGACATTATGATAAAAGAAGAGCAGAGATTAAATTGCATAATAAACACCCCCAAGAAAGGGCTTGCACTTCCCTGTGTCAGGTAGCCAGGATGTGAGGCTGTTCTCTTCTAAGCTAATCAGGAGGTGGGCTGGGTTGCAGGTTTAGTTGGTTTCAGTTTATCTTTGGTTTCAGATATCTTGAATGTGATATCAGGTCACTAGCTCAGTCTAGCATGGCTTTGGAATCTAATCACCAACTACGATGTTGCCTATAAGATCTCTCTGCTTTTCATCCCTGCCCCCAGTTCCCAAACTGCTGCTCAGTCGGAAAAGCCCATGCCTGTGACAGTCTTTCTCCCAGCCTGCTTGGGCTCAAGGAAATGAAATTGGAATGAAAGTAGCTCATCTAGGAACGGCTTATGCCTCTCTGGAATTTAGTTCATTTAGTCAAGTGCTATCCGATAGAAGTATAAAGTGAGCCACATACGTAATTTTAAATTTTCTAGTAGGCACATTTAAAAAGTAAAGAGTCTGGGCACAGTGGCTCATGCCTATAATCCTAGCACTTTGGGAGGCCAAGGCAGTGGATCACCTGAGGTCAGGAGTTCGAGACCAGCCTGGTCAACATGGGGAAACCTTGTCTCTACTAAAAACACAAAAATTAGCCAGGCTTGGTGGCCTGTGCCTATAATCCCAGCTACTCAGGATGCTGAGGCAGGAGAATCGCTTGAACCCAGCAGGCAAAGTTGGCAGTGCACAGAGATGGTGCCACTTCACTCTAGCCTGGGTGACAGAGCTGAACACCGTCTCAAAAGAAAAAAAAAAGTAAAAGGAAATTGATATATTTTACTTAACCCAATGTGTTGAGAATATTATCATTTTGGCCAACAAGTACAAGAAAAGATGCTTGGCCGGGCGTGGTGGCTCACGCCTGAAATTCCAGCACTTTGGGAGGCCGAGGCAGGCAGATCACAAGGTCAGGAGATTGAGACCATCCTGGCTAACACGGTGAAACCCCATCTCTACTAAAAATACAAAAAAAATTAGCTGGGCGTGGTGGCGGGCACCTGTAGTCCCAGCTAATCGGGAGGCTGAGGCAGGAGAATGGCGTGAACCCAGGAGGCGGAGCTTGCAGTGAGCCGAGATCGCCCCACTGCACTTCAGCCTGGGCAAGAGAGCAAGACTCAGTCTCAAAAAAAAAAAGAAAAGAAAAGAAAAGATGCTCAGCATCACTAATCATTAGGGAAATGCAAATCAAAACTAACTCCCTACCCCACTAACTCCTGACTTTGCCTGCCCAATCCCCAGGTGATGTTCCCTGTTTTCCTGGGTGAGCCAGTATCTCCCCAGACACTGGCAGCCACCCTGGCAGAGTTGGATGTGACCCTGCAGTTGCTCGAGGACAAGTTCCTCCAGAACAAGGCCTTCCTTACTGGTCCTCACATCTCCTTAGCTGACCTCGTAGCCATCACGGAGCTGATGCATGTGAGTGCTGTGGGCAGGTGGACCCACTAGGCAGGAGGCCCTGGCTAGTTGCTGAAGTCCTGCTTATGCTGCCACACTGGGCTATGGCACTGTGCTTAAGTGTGTGTGCAAACCCCTCCTGGAGATCTGTGGTCCCCAAATCAGATGCTGCCCATCCCTGCCCTCACAACCATCCATCCCCAGTCTGTACCCTTTTCCCCACAGCCCGTGGGTGCTGGCTGCCAAGTCTTCGAAGGCCGACCCAAGCTGGCCACATGGCGGCAGCGCGTGGAGGCAGCAGTGGGGGAGGACCTCTTCCAGGAGGCCCATGAGGTCATTCTGAAGGCCAAGGACTTCCCACCTGCAGACCCCACCGTAAAGCAGAAGCTGATGCCCTGGGTGCTGGCCATGATCCGGTGAGCTGGGAAACCTCACCCTTGCACTGTCCTCAGCAGTCCACAAAGCATTTTCATTTCTAATGGCCCATGGGAGCCAGGCCCAGAAAGCAGGAATGGCTTGCCTAAGACTTGCCCAAGTCCCAGAGCGCCTCACCTCCCAAAGCCACCATCCCCACCCTGTCTTCCACAGCCGCCTGAAAGCCACAATGAGAATGATGCACACTGAGGCCTTGTGTCTTTTAATCACTGCATTTCATTTTGATTTTGGATAATAAACCTGGGCTCAGCCTGAGCCTCTGCTTCTAACTCTAATGTGTGATTTATTTGACTTTCCTCTGTCCCAGACCTGGTCATGGTCTCTATCCAAAAGACAATCCCCCTTCCCAGGCCGTGTGGGTCAGCTTCCCCCTGATGTTTGCCAAGACTGAAATTAATAAATGTGGCTGAGGCCGGGTGCAGTGGCTCATGCCTGTAATCCCAGCACTTTGGGAGGCCGGGGCAGGGGGAATCACGAGGTCAGGAGATCAAGACCATCCTGGCTAACACGGTGAAACCCCGTCTCTACTAAAAATACAAAAAATTAGCCGGGCGTGGTGGTGGGTGCCTGTAGTCCCAGCTACTCGGAAGGCTGAGGCAGGAGAATGGCCTGAACCCAGGAGGAGGACCTTGCAATGAGCTGAGATCGCGCCACTGCACTCCAGTCTGGGCAACCGAGCAAGACTCCATCTCAAAAAAAAAAAAAAAAAATGTGGCTGAGTGTGGTAGCTCATGCTTATAATCCTAGTACTTTGGGAGGTCCAGGTTGGGGGGATTGCTTGAGTCCAGGAGTTCAAAACAAATTTTTTTTTTTTTTGACAAAGTGTCTTGCTCTGTTGCCCAGGCTGGAGGGCAATGGCATGATCACAGCTCACTGCAACCTCCGCCTTCCAAGTTCAAGTGATTCTCTTGCCTCAGTCTCCCCAGAAGCTGGGATTATAGGCACGCACTATCACACCTGGCTAATTTTTGTATTTTTAGTAGAAACAGGGTTTCACCGTGTTGTCCAGGCTGGTGTCAAACTCTGTACCTCAACTGATCTGCGCGCCTCCACCTCCGAAAGTGCTGGGATTACCGTGAGCCACTGTGCCTGGCTCCCCAAAAAAATATTTTTTCAGAGATGGGGTCTCACTCTGTTGCCCAGGCTGGAGTGCAGTGGCACAGTCATGGCTCACTGCAGCCTTGACATCCCAGGCTCAAGCAATATTCCCACCTCAGCCTCCTAAGAAGCTGGGACAACAGGTGCACCCCACCACGCCCAGCTAATTTCTTTTTTATTTTTGTAGAGACAGGGTCTTGCCATGTTGCCCAGGCTAGCCCTGCACTCTTGTGCTCAAGAGATGCTCCCGCCTCTACCTCCCAAAGTGCTGGGATTACGGGTGCCAAGACACCACACACAGCCAAAAGAAATTTTTTTTTTTTAATTAGTCAGGCGTGGTGATGCATGCCTGTAGTTCTAGCTACTCGGGAGGCTGAGGTGGGAGGATTGCTTGAGCCCAGGAGTTCAAGGCTGCAGTGAGCTCTGATTGAGCCATAGCACTCCAGCCTGGGGCAACAGGACAAGATCCTGTCTCTAAAAACACACAAAGAAACCCAAAACAAAACAAAACAAAACATTTCCTGTAGCCTTCTAATTATCAGAGAAAGTAGTTTATCTGACCACTCAGGGCCCAGCAGCATCCCACATTTCTTGGCCGTAAGCATGGTGACCTAACAGTCAGCTGAGTTAGCCTCCCAGGACATGACCCTTACTGGTTTTTGGATTTTGTGTGTGTGTGTGTTTTGTTTTTTGTTTTTTTTGAGAAGGAGTTTTGCTCTTTTTGCCCAGGCTGGAGTTCAGTGGCGAAATCTCAGCTCACCACAACCTCTGCCTCCCGGGTTAAAGTGATTCTCCTGCCTCAGCCTTCTGAGTAGCTGGGATTACAGGCATGCACCACCACGCCCAGCTAATTTTGTATTTGTAGTAGAGACAGGGTTTCTCCATGTTGGTCAGGCTGGTCTCGAACTCCCAACCACAGGTGATCTGCCTGCCTCGGCCTCCCAAAGTGCTGGAATTACAGGCATAAGCCACTGCGCTGGGCCGACTCTGTTTTTGCTTTGTTTTCTTTTGCTTGTTTTTTTGCTATTTTTTTGAGACAGTCTCGCTTTGTCGCCCAGGCTGGTGTGCAGTAGAGCAATTTCGGCTCACTGCAAGCTCCGCCTCCCGGGTTCACGCCATTCTCCTGCCTCAGCCTCCCGAGTAGCGGGGACTACAGGCGCCCACCACCATGTCCGGCTAGTTTTTTGTATTTTTAGTAGAGACGGAGTTTCACCGTGTTAGTCAGGATGGTCTCGATCTCCTGACCTCATAATCCGCCCGCCTCGGCCTCCCAAAGTGCTGGGATTACAGGCGTGAGCCACCGCGCCCTGCCCGACTCTTACTGTTAATCACTAGTTTTGCATTTCTCTTGAGGAACTGGTCAGGAGGAGAAAACCTAGACAGCAGCTCTCCTGGTCAAGACCCAGTCATTCAGAAGCCTAAATGGCCTGCCTAGGTGTTTGGCTTTAAACTGTTAGCAGGAATGGAGTGCTCTGATTGTGTTTTAGAATAATATTCCGGGCCTACTACCCCTGCGCACCGGTCCTGGCCCAGGGCTAGCTCCTTGGTGAGAAACTCAAAGAAGTGGGCACTGTGGCTGCGGTTGTCCTCGGCGGTGCCCACTACGCCGATGGAGGAGACGGACAGCTGCGCGCAGGGCTCGGTGGACCCGCTCAGCGCCATGGCCAGGCCCGGCCGTACCGTCACGTTCACAAGCTGAGGGGAACATGAAAAGTTTTACCCGAAGCTGGAGCCGGTCGGGCTACGTCTGGGGTCCCGACCCGAGCGCGCGAAAGCCGAAACGCGCAGTGTTCGCGGGGACAGGGATCCCAGTACAGGCCGAGGTCCCTGAAGGTCACGTCCGGGTCATGACTGGGGAGGGCGACAAGGGAAAGACGTGCGGAGGGGGAGCCGCGGGATCGTGAAGCACGGAAAGTCAGAGCTTGGCCTGCGGAATGGGGTGTGGGGTGGTCCCTGGGGAAAGGGATCGGGGTCGCTGTTGCGGAGGCAGAGCAGGGACAAGGCCGGACCCCTGGCCCACCAACTTCCCCTCGCCCAGTGCTGCCCGGCCCACGCTCACGTCTGCAGGTTTGCCCAAGATGGAGGCAGCGACGGCGCACAGCCGTTTCTCCAGCCCCGCGGGCACTCGGTTGGCGGGGAAATTCGTGTGCAGCTCTAGGAACGGCATGGGGGGCAGAGTAACGGAAACAGCTCTGGCGGAAAAAAGCTGGAGATACCCAAGGCTCGCGGACCGGAGAGGAGGGGCGAGGCGCTAAAACAACCTGGCTTCTCATTGGCTGGACAGAGACTCAGCGCTCCCCGATTGGCTGCCTAGGGTACCTTCCCACTTCTGCAAACAAAAGTCACGTGTGCCGGCTCTGATTTCCGGAAATCCCGTCGTCTCGGCCCTACGCGTAGCCCCACCCACTACAAGTCTTTAACCCGGTAGTGGCCCCACCTTGTCTCTTCCCTGACCCTCCTGCTTGGCGTCTGGTGGACTTCCCTGTCCTCAAGCTTTCCGCGGTGTGGTTGCCTGGTTCCTAGCCCTATTAAAGGTCTGAACACCCCTAACACACAGACACACACACACCTGTAGGGGTCTTCCCCAAGTTCGACCCTAATAACCAATGCAAAGTGAGTTTAAAATTTTTTTTAATGATTTGCCACCATTTCGAAGTCAGGCAATTTCATGTTCAGTATGGAAATCTGCGCTTCTCTTGGGCAGTCAGGAGATGTGGTTATACGTTGCGGACGCGGGTGGGGCTGGGCAGGGACCGTTGGGTTCACAACATTTCCCGTCCCCGCCTGGTCCCCATTGACTGCCTATGTAGCCTCTTGTGCCGGTGGTGAGCCACTGTCCACCAGGGGGTGGCAAAATATGTTATTTAAAACATGGAAATCCGTTGGTGTGGCTTAAACATGAGTCTGTGGTTAGTGTGGCAAAATCACTTGAATTGTACATTTTAAATATGATTGAAATTATGGTCAGGCAAAGTGGCTGACACCTGTAATCTCAGCACTTTGGGAGGCCAAGAAGAGAGGATTGCTTGAGCCCAGGAGTTCAAGACCAGGCTAGGCAACATAGCAAGATTCCCTTCGTTGTTTTCTACAAAAAAAAGAAAAAAAAAAAAAAAAAGAATCCCAGGAGGATCGCTTGAGCCCAGGAGATCTAGGCTGCAGTGAGCTATGACTCATTTTTTTCCTGTCTCTGTCTGATGGGTTTCTCTTATTTTTCTTTCTTTGTTTTTGAGACAGTCTCGCTCTAAGTGGAGCTTGAGTGCAGTGGTATGATCTCAGCTCACTGCAACCTCCGCCTCCCAGGTTCAAGTGATTCTCCTGTCTCAGCCTCCTGAGTGTGCCACCGCACCCAACTAATTTTTGTATTTTTAATATAGACGGGGTTTCATCATGTTGCCCAGGCTGGTCTCAAACTCCTGACCTCAAGTGATCTGCCCACCTTGGCCTCCCAAAATGCTGGGATTACAGGGGTGAGCCACCATACCAGGCCTCTCTTAAGGGTTTCTAAGAGCGTCTTAAAGAACATTACCTCCTTCTGACATATCTTTTACCAAGATCCTTCCCGGTTTTTTGCTTGTTTTATGTTTAATCCATTTTTTCTTACACAACATGTCCTTGTATATGTTTTTTTGTTTGTTTGTTTTTTGAGACAGAGTTTTGCTCTTGTTGCCAAGGCTGGAGTTCAATGGCGTGATCTCAGCTGACTGCCATCTCCGCCTCCCAGATTCAAGCAATTCTCCTGACTCAGCCTCCCGAGTAGCTGGGATTACAGGCATGCGCCACCATACCCAGCTAATTTTGTATTTTTAGTAGAGACGGGGTTTCTCCATGTTGGTCACACTGGTCTCAAACTCCCGATCTCAGCTGATCTGCCTGCCTCAGCCTCCCAAAGTGCTGGGATTACAGGTGTGCGCTACCGCAGCTGGCATGTAGTGGTTGTTTCTTTGTTGAGTTCTCCCACTGTTCTGAGGGTTAGAAAGTCCTTTCATACCAAGACATCAGACAAACGTTAATTGAAATGTCTCCTCACTTCTTCCTAGTTTGACTTTTTTCACTTCATACCTCTCCATCTACGAATTATGTATGTAGCAAAGTGAGGGTTTGTTTATTTTCTCCCCCTAAAGGCAAGATTCCCAGGCAACCTGGAGTATGCAAAAGAGCATAGGATTAACTGCTCATAGCTCTGGAATTAAGGCATATTAGGGGAATCCTTCCT
This sequence comes from Gorilla gorilla gorilla, assembly GCF_029281585.2. Lineage (NCBI taxonomy): Eukaryota > Metazoa > Chordata > Mammalia > Primates > Hominidae > Gorilla > Gorilla gorilla. Next base: position 21,511,459 of record NC_086018.1, on the reverse strand, counting down.
TGGCTCTGGTCCTTGGTTTCCCTCCTATGAAACAAGTTGGGTGAATTAGGCAGTATCTGGCATTCCAGGATTTGGTCTCAGGTCTAAACAGGATTTTGTAAAGTGAAAGCAGCATCCCTTGGCATCTTGGGAGGTGTCCCTGCCCTCCATGGCTCACCTTCTGCCACATGGCCCAGCAGCAGCTACTCTGCAAGGCCATGTGCTGCCATGACAGGTACTCATCCCCACGGGTGCGGGCCTGCAGGTCCTGGGGGTACCAGTGGTCAGGTGCTTTGTACATGCAGTTCATACACAGCAAGCTAGCCACACTGGGGGGACATAAGAGGGGCAGAAGACATGCCCTGAACACTCTTCAGCCATTTTCTGGGGCATTTTCACTATCCCCATGATGCAGAGGAGGGATGTGAGGCTTAGACAGGTTAGGTAACTGCCCAGGGTCACACAGCCCTACACGGGGCCAGACTATCATCTCAACTAACGGCAGCAAGGAAGAAACAAAATGTCATGAACTTCAGCAGGGGCTCACGGAAGGCTTCCAGGAGGAAGGGGCACCCAGTGTGAGTCTGAAGAATGAGAGCAAGTTGGATATCTCCCCAACATATCCAAAGCGTGGACAGGGCCAGGAGCAAGGCCAGCAGGGAGAGAGCCTTCCAGGTGACATGGCAGCATTGCTCCCCACCCTGTCCCATCTCCCGTTCACCTATGGTGAAGGGTTGTGCAGTCTGACCCCCAGAGCTCATCATGCCTCTATGGGTGTTGGACCATCCAGTGATCCCAGGCTCTGAATGTGAATCCAGCTCCACCACGGAGGCACTATGTGGCCTCGGTAAAGGACGCCACCATGCGGCCACCAACCTGGAGGCTGGTTTTGGCTTTCATTTTTCCCACCCACCTCCAACCCTTCAGCAAACCCTGCAGTTAGATTTCAAGAAAAGTCAGAACTGACCACAATCCCCACCAACCCTGCGCCACCACCACCTTGGTCTGGGGCTCCAGCGCTGCATGCCAGATGACTGCAATGGCTTTCTCACCCCTGCCAGGGGGATCCTTTACGACGTAAGTCAGATCACAGTTCTCCTCTGCTCAAAACCCTCCAGCGACTCAATCCACCTGCGGTAAGAGCCAACGCCTTCCCAGTGTCCCATGCTCCCCTCTGTCGTGACCTCCTGCTCTTCCTGCTCACTGCACCCACCCTGGCGCGTTGCTCTCCAGTCTGAACCCCATGCATTGTCCCACCTGGAGCCTTCGCCCTCACTCTTCCCTCCAGCCAGAACACCCTTCCCCTCATGCCTTGCACATTCCTACAGCTCCCTGCTCAGATGCCACCTCCTCCAGGGAGTCTTCCCTCAACATCCTCATAATGACACACACCCGCACTCTTACCCTGTTTATTTTTTCCATGGCATCCATCAACATCCGATATGTTACACGTTTACATGGGTTACTGTCAGCTCCCCCTTCTATTAATGGAATGTGAGCTCCATGAGGAGAAGGGCGTAGACACGTTCGCTGCTCAAGCCTCAGGGCTTAAATGGGGTCTGGCCCTGGTGGATGTTTAGCAAATAGCCACTGAAGCTCGCTGAGTGGTCCCTCGACTCTCCAGGGAAACAGCACTTGCCCCACAGGATTTGTGGGCAAAATGGTAGCACTAAGATGCCTGGTACAGCCGCTCCTCGAAACTTAGCACTCTCCTTTTTTCAGAGGGCAAGGCTGGCAGTAAGGAGGCCCGGAAGCAGACTGGGCCCTGTGGCCTTGTGCAAGTCCCTCCCCTCCTCCCGCCTCAGTTTCCTCACTTGTACAATGCAGGAGGAGACTTCTATAACCCTCTCAACACTGGGCACCTCTGCCTGCCTCAGCCCATTCTTCACCCTGGGGCTGGTGCAGGGCCCACAGTCCATGATCCAAGCCATCAACAGTGAACAGACAGCCGACTGGCCCCACAAGGCCCAGCGGCAGCCCAGGGACCGGTTACCTCTCAGCCAAGGTGAAGTCTCCATCCTTCAAGGCCCGGCACCTTCCTCAGGGGATTCACCTGGGCAAAGGCATCGCTGTGCTGCTGGCCTGCAGGAGAGATCAGAGAGGTGAATGGGGACAACCCAGAGTTCTCTGAGGTCTCTGCCCACCCCCACTCCAAACTCCCAGCAGCAGCTTTCTGAGGCCCCTATCTGGGAGGCATCAGGGAAGAGGAAGCCTCTCTGTTAGTCACTGTGTCACAGACCTTGACCCCATCAGAGGGCCACCTTTCCTGTGTCCAGCTCCTTGAAGCATGGCTCAAGGACAATTCCCTGGAGCTGCAATTCACACCCCACCCCCAGCCAGTTCCATCCATAGGTCAGACCCCTCCAGCCTCCTCCCTGGGCTCTAGGCTTGCCCCCTCTGATTCAGCTTCCTATCCCAGCTGGGGACTTAGGCCCTACTGGCCAGGCTGGGTGACCTGTCAATACCCCAGAGTCCCAGCCAAACATGTTCCCAACCCTCAGACCAACCTCATTCTTGCTGGGAATCCCTGCCCCATTCAGCCACTCAGCCCCCAGTGGCTCAGCTCTTCTTCCTTTCTTATGCCAAACTCTCAAGGCTCCCTCCTCACTGGGGGTTCCCAGGTCTGACTCACTTTAGCACTCTAGGCCAGTGCTAGAGGCCGCATTAGGTGCCTGGTGTTTGGATCAGAGGGCATCAGTCAAGCCAGGCTCCAGTCTGATCATAGGCCTACATGTGGGCCTCTTTGGCCTTCTACTGAATGGACATGCACACCCCTGCCCATTCTCCCTCCACAGACTGCTTCTGTGTCCAGCCCCTGTTCTGTAGCAGGTGACTCAAGCTGGTTGTACCAAGGGCAGCAGTTGGGAAGTGTCAGCTGAGCAGGTTCCTCCTTCTGGCCTGCCCAGGGGGCTCTGGCTCTGCTCTCTGCCCTACTGCTCAGTTATAGCCCTGCCTCCTCCACTGAATTCTGCTCCAGCTGCATCTCTGTATGCCAGCCAGACCAGCAAACGCTGGAGCTCAGGGTGAGGGTGCTGGCCTCCCCCAGTGCCCTGCCACAGGGCCCTCCAGCCTCTAGCCTCTAGGAGCAGCCCCTTCAGCTGGGTGAGAAGCCCCATGGGATAGAGCAAGTCAGATGCAGGAAAAGAAAAGGCAGAAGAATGTCAAGAAATACATAAAAGTGGAAGAGACCCAGGGCCAGACATGGTGGTGCATGTCTGTAATCTCAACACTTTAGAAGGAGGAGGCAGGAGGATCACTTGAGCTCAGGAGTTCAAGGTCAGCCTGGTCTACATGGCAAAATCCCATCTCCACAAATACCAAAAAAAAAAAGAAATTGCTGGATGTGGTTGTGTGCCTGTAGTCCCAACTACTCTACTTGAGAGGAGGAAGTGGGAGGATCACTTGAGCCTGAGAGGTCAAGGCTGCAGTGAGCCGGGATCATGCCACTGCCCTCTACCTGGGCTGCAGAGTGAGACCGTGTCAAAAAAAAAAAAAAAAAGGCAAGAAGGGAAGAGACCCAGGGAGAGGTAAACAAGGACTACTCCACTTAGGAAACAAGGAGGTAGTTTCATTGTTTTTTCCAAGCACATGGGGTGAAGATATTCTAGCCCCACTCCATTTCCCTGCCCTCCTGCTGCATCTGCTCTGCCGCCTCTTAACCTGTATTTTGAAGAATGCTTTGTATTCACTAAGCAAAGATGAAGCCTCTTTTAAAATAAACAACCAGCAGGGCATGACAGCTGATGCCTGTAATCCCAGCACTTTGGGAGGCCAAGGAAAGAGGATCGCCTGAGCTCAGGAGTTTGAGACCTGCCTGGGCAACACAGGAAGACCGCCTCTCAATAATAATAATAATAATAATAATAATAATAATAATAATAATAATAATAATAAATTGGCCAGGCATATCGGTGGGCACCTGTAGTCCCAGCTACTTGAGGGGCTGAGATGGGAGGATCGCTTGAGCCTGGAAGGTCGAGGCTGCAGTGAGCCATGATTGTGCCACTGCACTCCAGCCTGAGTGACAGAGTTAGCTCCTGTCTCCAAAAAGTAAAAATAATAACATAGATAATTATGTAATAGTTTCCACACCGGAGAGTCTGATTTTTCATGTTAGTCTGCATTCTTGGCCCGACTGCAAAGCAGCGGGGACAGGTGGGGATCCGCAGCCAATATCCCCTGGGCCTGCCTGCCCAGCCCAGCTTTGGTCAGCTCCACTTTGCGAAGCTCGAAGGGGATGCCGTTCTTGGTGAAGATGTAGACTGCACGGCAGGGCTGGGACAGCAGGTCCAGGTACAGCTCCAGACCCATGGCGAGGGCGATGGGGTGGGGCGAGGTAGGGCAGACCTAAACCTAGGGAACGGGCCCTGGGAACAAGCCTGGGGACAGGCCCAGGAAAAGGAACCGTGGGCAGGAACGGCTGGTTGGGGGCAGCGGGCAGGAACGGCTGGGTCACCAAGCCTGCAGCGGTGCACCTCACTAGGAGCCTGGAGCCCGGCCACGCCCTCCTTGCTCAAAGGTTGGCTCCGGAGAACTTTGGGCCAATCAATGGTGCGTCTGCTCTCTCCTTTCTGGGATCCTAGGCTGGGGGTATCTTTCTCTCTAAAAGGGAAGAGGAGAGAGGAGGTGCAGCAGCCTTCTTACCCAGTGCCTGGCCCAGTGCCCAGGATGGAGGCCAGAGGGGAAGGGTGGCTGGCTGCCTGCAAGGCTGCCAGCCCCACACCTCATGAAGGAATGAGCTGTTTCTCCCCAGTCCTGAGGGTCATATTTATTACACTCCAGCTAATGCTTCCCACAGATGGCTAAGGCCCTGTAAGGCCTATCCAGAGGTTTCCAACAGTGCCTGGCATTGCACAGAACTTTCTACCCACTATTCAAGTGCAACTCTAGGGCTTTTGATGCCTGTGGCTGTGACACTCCCATTTCCCAAGGGAGCCTCCCAAGGCAGGAAAACCCTATTCCCGAATCCAAGATTCAGAGAAAGACCATTGGCAAGAGGATGGTTACTGGAAAACTTGAGAATAGCTTTGCTTCTCTGGTTCCCCATGGTTCCCACCTGCCGCCTTTTTTGAGATAGAGTCTCACTTTGTTGCTCAGGCTGGAGTGCAGTGGGATGATCATGGCTCAGTGCAGCCTCGACCTCCAGGGCTCAAGTGATGAAGTGATCATCTCACCTCAGCCTCCCAAGTAGCTGGGACCACAGGCATCACATCTGGCTAGTTTTTAAATTGTCTTTTTTTTTTTTTTTTTTTTTTTGAGACAGGGTCTCACCATGTTGCCCAGGCTGGTCTCCAACTCCTGGGCTCAAGTGGTCTTCCTGCTTCAGACTCCTGAAGTGTTGAGATTACAGGCATGAGCCACTGCACCCAATCCCATGGTCCCCATTTAAGACCTATCCCCCCGCAGAAGAGTGCCTTCCTGGCCTAGTGCTCCAGCTCTCTCCAGACTGAGAGGGGCCACATTCTCCTGCCCCTTCAGTTGCCCACCCCTTTTCACAAGTCACCTTTGGCCAGGATTACTGCAATATCCAATCTCCTTGCTTCCTCCCTGGCTGCCTTCCAGCAGCAGCCAGAATATTATTCTTTTTTTTTTTTTTTTTTTTTTTGAGATGGAGTCTCGCTCTGTTGCCCAGGCTGGAATGAGTGGCGCAATCTCGGCTCACTGCAAGCTCCGACTCCCGGGTTTACGCCATTCTCCTGCCCCAGCCTCCTGAGTAGCTGGGACTACAGGCGCCCACCACCACGCCCGGATAATTTTTTGTATTTTTAGTAGAGACGGGGTTTCACCGTCTCAGCCAGGATGGTCTCGATCTCCTGACCTCGTGATCTGCCCGCCTCCACCTCCCAAAGTGCTGGGATTACAGGCGTGAGCCACCGTGCCCAGCCCGGAATATTATTCTAAAACACAATCGGAGCACTCCATTCCTGCTAACAGTTTAAAGCCAAGCACCTAGGCATGCCATTTAGGCTTCTAAATGACTGGGTCTTGACCAGGAGAGCTGCTGTCTAGGTTTTCTCCTCCTGACTAGTTCCTCAAGAGAAATGCAAAACCAGTGATTAACAGTAAGAGTCGGGCCGGGCGTGGGCCGGCCTCTCTGGTGTTGCTGGAAATCCTTGGTATTCCTTGACTTGTAGACTTGTTTTAAAATGTACCTGGGATTTTGGCTTTATTCAGGTATGGTGAGGCCACAGATGAGAGGTGATAGCCATTTAAAAGATAGTTTGTTACTCACAGTTCCCAAGACAATAGGGGGGACATGCCACACATGCAGGGCCATGGGGAAGCACCAGGGTCAGTCAGGTGGCGGAATGAGTGAGGGCAAAAGGTGGACAAAAGGCTTTACTGTGTTTTTTGCAAGAAGGCAAGACAGGGTAAACAGACTTAGGACTGGCTAGTTTGAATAATTGTGATGGGCTCTGGGTTATAGGAGTGGTCCCTTGTTACCTGGTACCTGTCCCTGGAGTGATTTGGGGCAGGAACCTGCTGAAAGGTGGCTGGTAAAGTTATGTTGGAGATACGAATCGGTTGATTGGCCCATCAAAGGCACACCATAAGCAAATCATTTATTCTCTGTAGGAATTAGCTGGCCCAGGGAGGGGCAGTCTCTCCTGGATCAGTAAGGCCTCAAGATGTCAAAGCAATCTGGGCATGGTGGCTGAGGCCTCTAATCCCAGCACTTTGGAAGTCTGAGGAGGGAGGATCACTTGAGCCCAGAAGTTCGAGGCCAGCCTGGGCAGCATAGTGAGACTGTCTCTACAAAAAGTTTAAAAATTAGCAGGGCATAGTAGTAGTTCCAGCTACTCTGAGGGCTGAGGTGGGAGGATCACTTGAGCCCAGGAGGCCGGGGATGCAGCGAGCCATGATCGCACCACTGCACTCCAGCCTGCACTCAACAAAGCGAGATTCTGTCTCAAAACAACAACAGCAACAACAACAAAAGAAGTTAATAGCTTAGCTTCTGCTGTATTCCAAAATTGTTGCACCCTGCACACACTGACAGCCTCAAAAGGAGGAGTTTGTGTGATCATTGGTGGATAAGGCTGGTCTGTGTAAATCCATTGGGACAAATAGTGCCTAAGCTGCACCTGTTAAAGAACAAGCTAAACACTCTCCATCAAACAAAAGAGGTGCATTCATTCTGCTGTACTGACCTTGTCCCAGCAATGGGATGTGTGTTTAATAGGATATGGGGAAATGTGCTCAGACCTGTTCCTTTCAGCTTATTCATTCCTATTCTTATCTATGTTCTTATCCCCGTTTGTAGATCCCTCGTTATGAATCTGGCTCTTATCTCCATAGCCACCAACTCAGCTTTGAATATCTGAAACTTCTAGGAAAGTCTGCAGCAGGGGAAATGAAGGAATTAAAGACATGTCACCCCAAATATGCTGCTTTGGAGTATTAATTATTTTGAGTTGAAGGCACTTGAGAAATAGCACATGCAGGAAAGACTCTCTGACCTGCCCTTTTCTATCTAAGAATAGGCCACACAATTTCCCATAAGAAAGCACCCTCCCTTTACCAGGAAGAAAAGAACATTGTCATCACAAGTGACTGTGAATCAAGGTTCCAATGGATCTGTATAAACACACGACTAAAAATAATCCTTATCTTCTAATTTTGCCCCGCATGTATGTCCTACTCCCTTCTCCACAATTTACTGCCTATAATCCAAACCCCTTTGTCTTGTCTTTTTTTTTTTTTTTTTTTTTTTTTTTGAGGCAGAGTCTTGCTCTGTCGCCCAGGTTGGAGTGCAGTGGCGCGATCTCCACTCACTGCAAGCTCCGCCTCCTGGGTTCATGCCATTCTCCTGCCTCAGCCTCCTGAGTAGCTGGGACTACAGGTGCCCGCCACCGCACCTGGCTAATTTTTTTGTATTTTTAGTAGAGATGGGGTTTCACCGATTTAGCCAGGATGGTCTCAATCTCCTGAACTTGTGATCTGCCCACCTTGGCCTCCCAAAGTGCTGGGATTATAGGCATGAGCCACCGCACCCGTCCTTGTCTTAAAAAAAAAAAAAGTATTGTTTTTCTACTTTAGTCACTTCTTTAGGCCTTCATTCTCTTGTGAAAGTACCCATGTACACTGAAAATTTAGCAAAACTTAAATGATTTTCTTCTGTTAATCTGTCTTATTTCAGTTTTATTCTTAGGCCCAGATCTCCAGAGACCCTAGGAATGTAGAGGAGAATTTTTTTCCTCCCCAATAATAGCATGGCATACAGCATAGATCCCTGCTTGTTTAGGTGAACTTTAATCGCTTTCTAAAACTTTCTATGACATTCTTCATAAAGATCATGCAGGCCAGGTGAGGTAGCTCATGCCTGTAGTCCCAGCTACTTGGGAGGCTGAGGTGGGAGGATCACTTGAGCCCAGGAGGTCAAGGCTGCAGTGAGCCACAATCGTGCCACTGTACTTCAGCCTGGATGACAGAGCAAGATCCTGTCTATAAGTTTTTTCTTTTTTAAGTAATGCATGTTTCAGCTCAGACTTATTCCGTGGTGAGATATATGTATTATATGTGTGTATGTATATATGTACATATGTATGATTGCAAATGATATCTGTTGCATTTTACATATTGAAGGAAATATCTTCTTGAAAATATTATAAATTTGTGTCAATGTTGCTACTGCTCAAAACCCATTTCAGAATTGGTAGTCTACTTACATTCAAAATGAGTGGGGTGGCCGGGCGCGGTGGCTCATGCCTGTAGTCCCAACACTTTAGGAGGCTGAGGTGGGCAGGTCACTTGAGCCAGGAGTCTAAGACCAGCCTGGCCAACATGGCAAAACCCCGTCTCTACTAAAAATACAAAAATTAGCAGGGCATGGTGGCGCATGCCTGTAATCCCGACTACTCGGGAGGCTGAGGCACGAACTTGGGAGGCAGAGGTAGCAGTGAGCCAAGATCACACCACTACACTCCAGCCTGGGCAACAGAGCAAGACTCTGTCTCAAAACAAACAAACAAAACCAAACCAAACAAAAAAATACAACATAAAGGAGTCACCCAGAAGGAGGGTGATGCGAAGACACATAGGGGAATGCCAGAACAGAGGCAAAGATTGGAGTGATGGGTGTTAGATTAATCATGGTCTTTACGTCCTGTACTTTATCATGCTTTGACATTTTTTAAGTTTATTTTACATTTTTGTAGAGACGGGGTCTCACTCTGCCAGGCTGGAGTGCAGTGGCCCAATCTCAGCTCACTGCAACCTCTGCCTCCTGGGCTCCAGTGATCCTCCCGCTTCAGCCTCCTGAGCAGTTGGGACTAACAGACACGTGCCAATGCCTAGCTAAGTTTTTTTGAATTTTTGGTAAAGACGGGGTTTCATCATGTTGCCCAGGCTGGTCTCAAACTCCTGGGCTCAAGCAGTCTGCCTGCCTTGACCTCCCAAAGTATTGGGATTACAGGTATGAGCCACCATGCCCGGCCCAGTTTTTACAAATATTTTAAAAATTATGTCTTACAGTGGACCTATAAGTGTCAGAACTCTCATCTCATTTGACAGCAAGGATACCAGGACTCAAAGTAGTTAATGGCATACTTGAGGTCAGGAGCTAATGAATGACAGAGTCAGGATTTAAATTCAGGGTCTTGGCTGGGCACGGTGGCTCACACCTGTAATCCCAATAAGGTAGGAGACCACCCCTCATATTGTCTTATGCCCAATTTCTGCCTCCAAAGAAAGAGGTAAAAACTAAAAGGCAGAAATGAAATCCACAGGCAGACAGCCCGGCTCTGCACCTTGGGCTTGGTTAAAGATCCACCCCTGACCTAACCAGTTATGTTATCTATAGACTCCAGACATTGTATGGAAAAGCATTGTGAAAATCCCTGTCCTGTTCTGTTCCATTCTAATTACTGGTGCATGCAGCCCCCAGTCGTGTACCCCCTGCTTGCTCAATTGATCACGACCCTCTCACACAGACCCCCTTAGAATTGTAAGCCCTTAAAAGGGACAAGAATTGCTCACTCGGGGAGCTCGGTTGTTGGAGACATGAGTCTTGCTGAAGTTCCCGGCCGAATAAAGCCCTTCCTTCTTTAACTTGGTGTCTGAGAGGTTTTGTCTGCAGCTTGTCCTGGTACACCAACACTTTGGGAGGCTGAGATGGGCAGATAACTTGAGGTCAGAAGTTCAATACCAGCCTGGTCAACATGGCAAAACCCCGACTCTACTAAAAATATAAAAATTGGGGAGGGATTTCGGGATCATGGCAGACGGGAGGCATAGCCAGATTGCAGCTCCGGACAGAGCAGCATGTGGAGGCTTGCACTGTGAATTTTAGCTCCATATCCACTGAAAGAACAAACCAGCAATCCTGAGAGGATCCATAGACCCTCTGAAGGAAGCAGACTTGCTCCTGCAGGGCCCGGGAGACACCCCAAATACTGTGAGTGCCCCAGCTGTGGAAGTGGGAAAGGGAGACCCTCCTTTCCTGAGCACACACCCCCACTGGAGAAGCTGAAGGCCTGTTTATGGAAGTTTCCGACTTTTCCTGGAGCTGAGTCAAGTTACAGAACTGAGCCGAGCAAAATACAGGGTCAGAGGAAGCAGCAGAAAGGCCCTGGGAGCTCACTGGATCCCCAAGCAGCCCATTCCTGCCTGACACCACAGGGATCCATCAGGAGGGTGGCCAGAAAGCAAGGGGTAAAACTCCACAGCTCCACAGGGAGAAGGAATTCTCTAGCTGAACTTTGTAACAATTTGAATGGGGTGAGAAGCCTCTGGGCCAGAACCCAGGGGAGGGTGTGAATCTGGCTTGCAGATTTCACAGGCGGAGGAAGAACTAAAGCCCTTTTCTTTGGCAGCTGGGAGGTGGAAAGCCTCAGGCAAGTTTTCAATTCGTCTGGCCCTCCATCTGGAAACACACTGTTTGCTGTTTCCAGATGGAGGGCTGTTTGCAGGACATGGTGGGAGTGAGACTGCCCCTTCAGTTTGCATGGGAGCTGGATGAGGCCTGTGACTTCTGGCTTTCCCCCACTTCCCTGACAACCTGCATGACTCAGCAGAGGCAGCCATAATTCTCCTAGGCACACAACTCCAATGACCTGGGCATCTCACCCCCATCCTCCACAGCAGCTACAGCAACACCTGCCCAAGGAGAGTCTGATCTCAGACATGCCTAGCCCCGTCCTCACCTGAGGGTCCTTTCCTACCCACCCTAGTAGTGGTAGACAAAGGACGCATAATCTTGGGAGTCCTAGGGCCCCACCCACCACTGGCCCCTCTCCACACTACTACAGTTGATGCTTTCTGGAGAGAGCCACCTCCTGGCAGGAGGCCAACCAGCACAAAAATAGAGCATTAAACCACCAAAGCTCACGGAGTGCACTGCACCGTCCGCCGCCTCCACCAGAATAGGTGCTGGTATCCATGGCTGAGAGACCCATAGATGGTTCACATCACAGGACTCTGTGCAGACAACCCCCAGTACCAGCCCGGAGTTGAGTAGACTCACTGGGCAGCTAGACCCAGAAGAGAAACAACAATCACTGCAGTTTGGCTCACAGGAAGCCACATCCACAGGAAAAGGGGGAGAGACTACATCAAGGGAACAGCCCTGGGACAAAAAAAATCTTAACAACCTTCAGCCCTATACCTTCCCTCTGACAGAGCCTACGCCAATGAGAAGGAACCAGAAAACCAACTGTGGTAACATGACAAAACAAGGGTCGTCAACACCCCCAAATATCACACTAGTTCACCAGCAACGGATCCAAACCAAGAAGAAATCCCTGATTTACCTGAAAAAGAATTCAGAGGCCGGGCGCGGAGGCTCAAGCCTGTAATACTAGCACTTTGGGAGGCCGAGGTGGGCGGATCACGAGGTCAGAAGATCGAGACCATCCTACCTAACATGGTGAAACCCCGTCTACTAAAAATACAAAAATAAAATTAGCTGGGCATGGTGGCTTGCGCCTGTAGTCCCAGCTACTCAGGAGGCTGAGGCAGGAGAATGGCGTGAACCTGGGAGGTGGAGCTTGCAATGAGCAGAGATCGTGCCACTGCACTCCAGCCTGGGCAACAGAGTGAGACTCCGTCTCAAAAAAAAAAAAAAAAAAGGAAAGAAATAAAGGAGAGGGATCTGGGGAGAAGGTGCAGCTTGGGGTGTGTCCGGGATGAGCAGGGGCTGACAGAGCATGTCCCCCCACCTCTCATCTTCAGCCTTTTCTGAGCCACAGGGCCTCTCCACTCCCAGACTGAAGGGTATTAGAAGAGAAGACAAGGGAACATTTTTCCACTGTTGCGCATTTGTTCAACAAATGCCAGCTGAAAAGAGCCTCTAGTGACTTGTCGCAGACTACCCCAATCTGCCCAGGCCGGGCCTAGAGGCCAATGCCATGGCCCAAGGGCACAGCTCATGGTGAGGTCCAGCTGCTGGGCAGGAAAAGGACAAGAGGTCAGGTGGCTGCAGAAGTGATGGCTGGGTGCCTGTCAGAGGGGGGCCAAAGACATTCCTCCCCTCATGATCCCTGACCCAAGCGCATGGACATGCAAGGGACTCCACAGAGCATCCACTGTGTGCCAGCCCCACGCAGGGTGCCAGGGGTCCAGGGAGCCTATTCTGAGCTGCACCGCCTCAGACAAGTCACTTGACCATTCTGACCTTGAGTTTTCTCTTGTGCTAAAAGGGTAACAGGAGTCTCTACCTCACAGGGCAGCTGCTGGCATATCACAGAGATGAGGGTGTCAAAGTGCAAAGCAGAAGGTCCAGCCAAGAGTCGGTGCCCAAGGCAACAAAGACAGGAGGAGACTCGTAGGAGGAGGGGGTGGTGTTGGGGAGCTGGAGATGGAGGGCGAGGCTGGAAGGCAGTCCTTCAAATGCAGAGAAGCCCCTGGGCCCCACTGGCGGATGGGAGCAGCTAGGGGTAAATGCCTGGTGCCAGTGTCCTTATAGCCACTGCCCATTTGTTACCAGCTCAGCCATCCTGATTTACCTGAGCTGTAAGTACCAGACATCGGACCACTGGTATCCATCTGACCTGCAGGCTCGTGCCTGTGTTCATGAGTACCTGGGCTGGCATGCCGACTGCATCCGTGGCACCTTTGGTGTACCCCTGTGGGTCCAGGTGAGGAGAGCCATCTGGAGAGTGATTGGCCATCAGAGAGTAGTTGGCAGTAGGCAGGAGCCATAGACTGACCCACTCTCTGCCCCCATCAGGTGTCATTCATTAGCTCCTGACCTCAAGTATGCCAGATGATGGCCCCTCAATCTTGGACTTTCCAGCCTTCAGGATCATGAGCCAACAAATGTCCATTCCTTATAAATTACCACCGGGCTTGGTGGCTCACACCTGTAATCCCAGCACTTTGGGAGGCCAATGCAGGCAGATCACCTGAGGTCAGGAGTTCGAGACCAACCTGGCCAATATGGTAAAACCCTGTCTCTACTGAAAATACAAAAATTGGCCCAGCGTGGTGGCTCACGCCTGTAATCCCAGCACTTTGGGAGGCTGAGGCGGGCTGGTCACGAGGTCAGGAGATCGAGACCATCCTGGCTAACACGGTGAAACCCCATCTCTACTAAAAACACAAAAAATTAGCTGGGTGCAGTGGTGGGCGCCTGTAATCCCAGCTACTCGGGAGACTGAGGCAGGAGAATCGCTTGAAACTGGGAGGGGTCCCGGTGCCAGGGACCTTACATGTTTCCAGGCATCACCCCGACCCAGAAAGGACTGCGCCCCGCCGTCCTGGAAAGGCCCCAGCACATGGACATCTGAGGGTTCATTCAGAGCTCTGTTTCTCGGAGCTGGAAGGTGGCAGAAGGGAGGGAGCGAATGGGATCCTCTAAAAGGGATCTCAGACTTTCACCCAGCGGGATGTGACACTTGCAGGTGTCCCAGACTTGTGGGAACCTTGACAGGAAGGCTGCGGTTAAGGATGAACTTTGTACTGTCCAGACTGTCCCCTGCAGAGCAGCTGCTGCCAGACAGCGGGAGCTCCCCTTTCATGCACAGGATGGGGGCAGGGAGCCCCGAGCCGCAGGAGGCAGGAATGACTGTCCGGGAACCTCCTTTCTTCTCCCTGAATCCCAGCCCTGGCATCTCACCAGGGGGCACAGCGATGGTCCAGGGCCAGGCCGGGACTCTAGCTGAATCTTTCAGAGTATCCCATCCCTCTGGCCAGTGGCCCATGCAAGTGAACCAGAATGCTTCCTTGGGAGTTTTGAAATTGGAACTGGAGAGAGGAGCTCCCTATGGGGAGGTAAATGGGAGCTGGGGCCACCTGTAGTGACATTTCCTGAGTTCATGGAGTAGGCTAGTCTGAGAGAGAAAAGCTGACTCAGAGAAAGGGAGTGATAACAGGGCGTGGTGGCCCACACCTGCAATCCCAGCTAGTCAGCTCGGGAGGCTGAGACCCAAGGATCACTTTTGGCCGGGAGTTTGAGATCAGCTTGGACAACATAGTGAGACCCTATCTCTCTCTCTCTTTTTTTTTTTTGAGACAGAGTCTGGCTCTGTTGCCTAGGCTGGAGCACAGTGGCGTGATCTTGGCTCACTGCAACCTCTGCCTCCTGGGCTCAAGTGATCCTGCCACCTCAGTCTCTTGAGTAGCTGGGACTACAGGTATGCGCCACCATGCCCAGCTGATTTTTGTATTTTTTGTAGAGACTGGGTTTCGGCACGTTGCCCAGGCTCATCTTGAGGTCCTGGGCTCATGTGATCAGCCCATCTTGGCCTCCCAAAGGGCTGGGATTGTAGGCATGAGCCGCCCTGCCAGGCCCAAGGGTTTTTTAGTTTTAGTTTTTGTTTTTTTAATTAGTGGGGTATGGTCATGTGCACCTGTAGTCCTAGGTACTCCAGAGGCTGTAGTGGAATGACTGCTGGAGCACAGGACTTGGAGATTGCAGTAAGCCATGATCATGCCACTGAACTCCAGGCTGGGTGACAGAGCAAGATTCCATGTCAAGAAAGGACAGAGAATTAAAAGAAAAAAGTGTAGGGAGACAGAGATCATGTCTCAAAGAAAGAAGGGAGGAAAGGAGGAAGGGAAGGAAGGAAAGGGAAGGGAGGGGATGGGAGAGGAGGGGAGGGGAGGGGAGAGGAGGAGAGGGGAGGAAAAGTGGGGAGACAGAAACAGGTTCTGATTCCAGTTCTCTTAGTGGCTTCTACACCCCTCCCCTCCTATGACTGGAGAAGTTTTCTGAGAAATCTCCCCACCCACCCCACTCCCTTTGTTTGTTTGTTTGTTTGTTTGTTTGTTTGTTTTGCCTAAGCCAATTGTCATTGAGTTTCTATCTGAAACCCCCAAAGGGACACTGGCCACCCCTGCCTCCACTCTACAGAGGTGGAGAAAAGGGGAGAGGGGCTTGGCAGGCCTCCCAGCCAGTCATGGAGGGAATAGGCTTCAGAAGGAGTACAGAGTTCTGGCCCCATTTTGGGGGAAGGCACTGGCCGAGAAGGGCTGAGCAACTCCTGGAGGTACAGACCTCTGGGGAGGGCAGGTGGGAGGAGCAGCAGTGGGGCCCAAGCTGTTCCTAGACATGCACTCGGCCCCCTGCCATGCTATCCACTTTTGCCAGGCAGAATGACATCCCTTTTCAGCTGCAGACAGTGGAGTTGGCTTGGGGTGAGCCAGGTGGCTGGGCTGGGCCCCATGGAGTGGGTGCCAAGGACCAGGCCCTACACTGAGCCTTCTCTCCTTTCTGCCCACCAGGGGAGCACCTGAAGCCTGAGTTCCTGAAGGTGAACCCCCTGGGGAAGGTGCCTGCCCTCAGAGATGGCGACTTCCTACTAGCAGAGAGGTAATGGTGACCTGGTGCCCACCCAGGGTCAGAGCCAGGATCTGCCTGGGTTCTGGGGCTCAGAGTTGTAGGGGGAGGCAGAGGCGAGAGGGGAGGTCTTCCCCTGGCTTGCAGATCTTTCCAAATCACTGTGGCCCCTTCCTCATTTCAGCTTGTGTAGCTCTGATGCAGAGGCTGGACCCAGGGGCACCTTTGGGCTAAAGCTGGAGACTGGAACCTGGCTAGAGTCTGAGCCAGCTGGAGCTGCCCAGGTGGGGAAAGGACGTAGGTCACCCAGATAAACCTGGACAACCTGAAGCCAGCGGGCTAGGCTCAGGCTTGAGGCTGGCTCCTCCCCAAATGTCCCCAGCTCATCCTTTCAGAGTCCTAGGAGCTGGGCAGACCCAGGGGAGACTCCACATTCAATCCCAGCTCACCACTTCCTCACTCTGTGCCCTTGGGCAAATCACAGAACTTCGTGTGCCAGGTTTCTCCTCTGTAAAATGGGGGGAATAATGTATCCACCTCCCAGGGCTTACCCGAGGATGGAAAATGGGCATCTAGTGCTCTGGGGCACTAGGAAGGGAACTTGGAGACCTTTTGGGCAGGGCCCACACGGCAGGCCTGCCTCTCTCACTCTGAATGGGGACCCTGATGCCAGGGAGTGGGGCCTGGGCACAGAGGGCAGGATGGTATGGTAACTGGGAGGGGAGGTGGAAACATGGGCCCAGGGAGGATCAGAGTTGGAAATGGAGAAACAGAGTGGTTTGGTCGTGGGGAGATACTGCCTGGAGGGAGTTGCAGTATAGGGGAGGTCCTCCCCTGAAGGTGAAGGTGGGGAGAAAACCTGGTCAAATCACCCTGAGTATGAGCAATGAAGCCACCTGGCCCTGACAGGCTGGAGAAAAGATCTCTGACATCCCTTGCCCACAGCGTGGTCATCGTTTTATACCTGAGTCGAAAGTACCAGATACAGGGACACTGGTACCCATCTGAGCTGCAAGCCCACACCTGCGTGGATGAGTACTTGGCGTGGAAGCATGTCACCATCCAGCTGCCTGCCACCAATGTCTACCTGTGCAAGATGAGCTTCCTAGGCCCTGTCATGCAGGCTGGGGCAGGGGCCTGGACCCCCAGAGATGGAAGGCACCAGTTGGTACATATTACATATTAGCTTCACTTCCACTGCCCTCAGCAGACATAACTAATCTATCACAGTACTCCTTCCACTAAGCCTGAATGAATTCTTAGAAACCTTCTGAACACAGAGCCCCAGAGGACATCACTAATGAATGGCAGCCGGGAAGGGATGGAGAGGAGGCCCAAGAGGCTTCCAAGAGTCTGGGTTAAGTTGGTCCTCTCCTCCCAGCCCAGTCTCTCCTGCCTCACTTCTCCGGACAGCCTGCAGATGCTGCACAGCTGGAGCGGCTGTTGGGGAGGCTGATGCCAGCTCTGCAGCACCTGGATAGGGGGGTGCTGGTGGCCAGGCCCTTCCTGGCAATGGAGCAGATCTCCCTGGAAGACTTGGTGCTGACGGAGGTGATGCAGGTGAAGCTTTCCTACCCACCTGCCCTCTGGGGGGACTCTGGGCATGGGGCTGAGCCCCAACCCCAGCTGCCCTGTCTTCCCAGCCCACTGCCATTGGCTGCGACCTCTTCCAAGACTGGCCCCGGCGGGCAATGTGGCGGGCCCATGTGAAGGCTGCCCTTGGTACTGAGCTCTTCCTGGAGGCCCACAAGCTCATACTCCAGCCTCTGAACCACAGTGAAGCTCGGCAGGACCCCCAGCTGGCCCAGAAGCAGGTGCAGTTGCTGCAGGAGTGGCTCCACTGAGCGGGTACAGCCCACTGCACTGCACCCTGCTGTCTGCAATAAACACACTGCATGCTCTTCACTTGTCTCCAGGCTTACTCTGTCACTGGAAGTGGGATCAGTCCCATTTCTGAGCCTAGACCTATTAAATCACAAAGCATAGAGTGAGTGGCACTCAGTCCTCTACGTGGGGCTCTAGTTACCTTCCTGGGCCATCAGGTGCACAGTCTGGCCACTGCAGCCCCAACCCAGGCCAGGAAGTTTCTGGGCTCCTCTGCATGGCATACACTGGAGGATTAATTAGAATAAGAAGGGTATAACCAACATTTTCAGGGTATGGGCCCAATAGCTTACTTAGCTGTCCTTACTATGGGGTGTGATAGGATGTGGTGTATTATGTAGCACGGAGAATTTTGGATTCTCATGGGTAGGTTCAATTCCTATAATTCTAGAAACAAAAGGGTTTAAACCTCTGTAATTTATTCTATCAAAGTAACTCTTTTGTGAGACATATTTCTTATGTTTGGGGTGGGATGCTGGAGGTTAGGACTGGCATGAAGATATGTCATATGAAAGTACTAGTGTGAGTGGTAGAAAATTTTTTCAAGGAGATATATGAGCTGATCATAATGGAATCAGGAATATGATGTTCGAATTCATAAAAAAAGACTTGTTAAAATGAGAGTTTGGGTGACGAAATTTGTGGTATAGAGTTCTGGTATATATATGTCATGCAGTGCTCCTAGGAAGACAATAGTGATTACGGGATTTATTATTTATTTATTTTTTGCCCTAGGGCGAAGGTGGCTTTTATTTCCTCTCTTAGGGAAGGAGGGGGAGGTGAGCTTTCCCAGGCACGTCAACCTAAGGAAGGGGTCGTGGGGCCCCCAGCAGGGGCTGGAAGAGCTGATCATTTGGAAGAAAGGGTTCATTCTTGTCCACTTCCTGGCCCTCAGCTGCAGGGTGTGCTGGCAGGGGTTACTCCCCTTGGGGCAGCTGCTCCTGCATCAGCGGAGGCACAGGGAGGTACCTGCTGGTGTTCACAAAGAGGAGGGGGCAGGTGCCGTGAGTGAGGGAGAGAGGGCTGGGGTGACTGGCCCCACACCAATGCCTGCCTAGTATGATCGCTTTCATAAGGCCTGGCTGGTGGGACTCCTCCAGGAAGGGCCTGAGGGGTCCCTTGGCGGTGCTCCAAGCGATGGCTGGTGCTTTAAATGTCCATCTCAAACTGTGCTTCTTCACTGCCCGCCCTGCTTATCTTCTGGACTATTGCTCAGGTGGCTCTGGCTGGCTTCCTTTGGGGGGATCATCACTGGCAGGGCTGGCGACCCCGGGAATGGTGGGCAGATCCCTTGGGAGTGTTTTGGTCACGGGTAAGTTTCAACACTCCATCAGGAATTTCCAGTGGTAGATGATCCTGGTACCTCCTGGGGTGGTGCTGAAGAGCATGCCGCCGGCGGTCGCGCTGTATTCCCCGGGCGGGTGGGAGCTGCTTGCCTTCGCCGAGCACCACCTGGCAAGTGGCGGGGATGGCCCAGCTTGGGGTCTGCTGCAGCTGCTGTCCCCAGATATGGTCTCCTGTGCACTGCACCGGCGAACCTCTTGCGGCCTTCAGGGCATTTATTATAATGATATTTATATAGTCTGCTATAAAGAACAGGGCAAATGGGCCTACAGCATATTTGACGTTAAAGCCCGAGACTAATTCTGATTCCCCCTCTGTTAGGTCTAAAGAGGCTCGGCTGGTTTCTGCTAGTGTGGAAATAAGTCATATTATGGCCAGAGGTCATGATGATGGTAGGAGCAGCCAGAGAAATTCTTCTGTTCCAATGAGTATATACAAATTAAATGAACCACTTATTAATAGGACTGATAGGAGGATAACAGCTAGAGTGACTTCATATGAGATTGTTTGGGCCACTGTACATAGTGCACCAATGAGTGCATATTTCAAATTAGATGCTCATCCTGATCACAGGATAGAGTAGACAGCTAGGCTTGATGTGGCTAATATAAACAGGAGGCCTAGTTAAGATTAACCAGAGAGTGGAGTATGGGGAGAGGGATTCATATGAGGAGGACAATAGATAGAGCTAGAGTTGGAACAATAACGTATAGGGGGTGTATTTTTATTACATTATTGTACATTATACAACAATATGTTAAAAGTTTTATTGCATCTGCGACTTTTATTGCCAAGTGCCCCCTGACTTCCTGGTGATGGTGTCCCCACTGCTCCCGAAGCTCCCAGGTTCCTGTGTCTCTTTCTCCCAATTCCTTTCTAGTCATAGTTCAGACTCAATTCACCTGTGGATGCTCCCAGCCTCTACTTCCAGAATCCTCCAGGGATAATTCTCATTGCCTCCTCCTCATTCTGGACCCTGCAAAGCCCCTTTCGTCAGATTTTGCAATCAAAGTCCAGCCCTGGGAATTCCCAGGCATAATCCCTTCTCAGACAGGGTGTCTGTGAGGTGGCGCCACGGGGCACAGACACACGTGAGAGGGGGAGAGTAGGGTCACGGCTGCCACACCTTTGCCACGGGCCTCTGCCAGCCTACTCCTGGGCCTCCTTAGAATCCTTGCTGCTGTGAGAATTGCAGGCTTCCTGGCCTTATGACAACACAAAGGGAAACAAGAGGTTCCAGAATGCAGGGTCCTGGGCCCAGATCGGAGAGGGCACAGGGCCAGGGACTCTGGCCAGACATAGGCCCAGGTCTGTGGCTGGCCAGCTGCAGCTGTGGGGCCCGGCATGTGTCTCAACATGGCCCTGGAGCTCTACATGGACCTGCTGTCAGCACCCTGCCGTGCCGTCTACATCTTCTCGAAGAAGCATGACATCCAGTTCAACTTTCAGTTTGTGGATCTGTTGAAAGGTCAGCTCCCACTGCTGCCTGGCAGGCCTGGTCCTGGGGGGAGGCAGGACACACAGATTGGGGCTTTTCTTTCTTTTTCTTTTTGGTAGAGCCTCGCTTTGTCACCCAGGCTGGAGTGCAGTGGTGCTATCTTGGCTCACTGCAATCTCCACTGGGTTAAAGTGATTCTCCCAGCTCAGCCTCCCGAGTTGCTGGGTTTATAGGCAAACGCCACCATGCCCGGCTCATTTTTTGTATTTTTAGTCGAGATGGAGTTTCACCATGTTGGCCAGGCTGGTCTCGAACCCCTGACCAAAAGTGATCTGCCCCGCCTCAGCCTCCAAAGTGCTGGGATTACAGGTGTGAGCCACCACGCTCAGATTGATAGGGGCGTTTCTGAGGAGCAGAGACAGAGACAAGGGAATCACCCCAGAGGTCCACAGGGAAGGAAAAGATGCCACGGGGCTTGTAGGCTGCATCCTTGTCTAGCCTATCTTAGCCACTCCCCACTAATGACAGTCCCCACGCCACAGATGAACAGGCTTTTTGAGGAGAAGGGGGAATGAACAGCAGCTGGGACTCCCTGGGCTCCCACCAGGCACCCTGGCTTCCTTGTGGGATTCTAGGACCTTGTGAACTCAGCACCTGCCCACCAGGTTGGCAAAGGGGGCAGAAGTGCACAGTCCGTCTACACCCATCCTCCCCAGTGTTCAGAAAGGCTCAGGGCTCCACTGCTCCCGAGTGAGGGTCAGAGGGGTGGGCTCCAACTCCATCCCGAGCACAGAGGGACTCCAAAACTCAGCCTGCAAAAGCAGAAGCCTCTAGAACACAGAGGAAGAGACAGGGAAGCTGTGGAAATGAACGGGCTGCGAGTGGAGCACCCAGAAATGTTTCCAACTGGAGGCGGCTGGTCCAGGAAGAGTTTCAGTTCCTGCCCCCACATCAGGTTCCCTGTTCAGATGACCCTGATTGTGTCCGAGAGGCTTCCCTTTGGATGTCCAGCTGTGTGCTGGGCCTGGCTTCCTTAAAGTGGGGACAGAGTGAGAGTTCTGGGATTGCGGATGGGACCCAGGCCCTCAGGGCTTCAGGTGATTCAAAGGCTGTGTTCTCAGATCCATCTTTGGGGGTGGGCACTGGAGGCCTCCGGCTTCTGGGCAAAAGGGTCGTCCTGGTCCTGGGACACAGGTAGGAGGCACGGGAGTCACCAAATCCAGGGTGGAGCAGGCTGGGAGCCAACAGTTCTGATCCCAGTCCGGTTCTGCACCTGCCTTGCCCTGTGACCTGGGGTGAGCCGCCATGTCCCTCCAGGCCTCAGTCCTCTCTTCTTGAGAAAATAGAGAGTGAGGCATTTGTGTCTCTGGGAGTCTCAGTTCTCTCTCCCCTGGAGTCCCACAGCCTCAGACCTTCTTTGCCCCTCCCAGGTCACCACCACAGCAAAGAATACATTGACATCAACCCCCTCAGGAAGCTGCCCAGCCTCAAAGATGGGAAATTTATCTTAAGTGAAAGGTAAGTCTTCCCCAGGGCCCTTGCACCATCTGTCTCTGCTCCTCCTGGGAGGCTCAGTGCAAGCATTTGTCTGTTTTACCATGGAAAATCTCACACGTGCACTCAAGGAGAGTGAATACTAACTAATGAGGGACACAAGGAACCCCACAAACCCATCGCCCAGCTCTGACTCTTGCCAACTTCGGGTCCATTTTACATCATTTCTATTCCCCTGCCTCCCAGACACCCCATCATTCCAGTCATAAATGTTTAGGGGCCAGCTCACGCCTGTAATCCCAGCACTTTGGGAGGCTGAAGTGGGTGGATGGCCTGAGGTCATGTGTTCAAGACCAGCCTAGCCTGGAAAACATGCCAAAACCCCATCTCTACAAAAAATACAAAAGTTAGCCAGCATGGTGGTCCGCACCTGTAGTCCCAGCTACTCAGGAGGCTGAGGTGGAGGGATTGCTGGAGCCCGGGAGGCAGAGGTTGCAGTGAGCAAAGATTGAGCCATTGCACTTCAGCCTGGGCAACAGAGTGAGACCCCATCTCAAAAATAAAAATAAGTAAGTAAATAAATCAATAAACGTTTAGGAACATACCTCTTAGAGATAAGTGTTCTTTAAAAAAAAAAAAAAAAAGCAACAGGCTGGGCGCGGTGGCTCATGCCTATAATCCCAGCACTTCCAGAGGCTGACACGGGAGGATCGCTTGAGGCCAGGAGTTCACGACTGCAGTGAACTCTGATTGCGCCACTGCACTCCAGCCTGGGCTAGGATAGAGCGTAGCATCACTACGATACCATTAAGACACCTCATAAAATTAACAGTAATTCCTGGATTTCATCTAATATGTGGCTCCTGTTCAAAACTCTCTGATTATCTCCTAAACATTTTCTTGGCAGTTTGTTTGGATCAGGATCCAAAGAAGTTCTGAGTCTTGCAGCCAGTTGCTGTCTCTCCTGCCACTTTTTAACCGATAGCTCTCTCCATGCCGTGACCTTTTTACCTTGGCATGGTTGCTGTTGGTGATGATAAAGGAGCCCTTGTCCTGCGGAGGTTCCCACACCAGCCATCAATCAGCAAGGCCTAGGACATCCCCTCCGAAGCATGTCTCCCCTCCGTCCCCTTCCCTCTGTCCCCATGGCCTCCACCATCCCCAGACACCACAACCTTCCCGATAGTTGCTGGCCCCCCCATTGTCCATTCTGCCCCCTCGGGCTCACCCTCCATCCAGCACCAGAGAGATGGATCCTTTCATGCCCTGGCTTATATAATGCCTAATCTTAAGGATTAAGTCCATAACCTCCCTGCATCTCCAGGGGCTACCCTCCGTGGCCTCCACAGTGTCTCTGGCTGCCTCATCACTCCCCAGTCACCCCCACCCTTCTTCCAGTTGCACCCCCCTACTCTCCTTTCTTCAAATTTACCTTGCTCCCTTTACCCTCGTATTTCAGCATGTGTTTTTCTTTGTTGGTTTTTTGAGACAGAGTCTTGCTCTGTGGCCCAGGCTGGAGTACAGTGGCACAATCTTGGCTCACTACAACCTCTGTCTCCCAGGTTCAAGTGACTCCCGTGCCTCAGCTTCCCAAGTAGCTGGGATTACAGGTGTGTGCCACCACAACTAGCTAATTTTTGTATTTTCATTTTAGTAGAGACAGGGTTTCACCATGTTGGCCAGGCTGGTCTCCAACTCCTGGCCTCAAGGGATCTGCCCCCCTTGGCCTCCCAAAGTGCCAGGATTACAGGTGTGAGCCATCGTGCCTGGCCTGTTTTTTGTTTTTGAAAAAGGATCTTGCTCTTTCACCCAAGCTGGAGTGCAGTGGTGTGATCTTGGCTCACAGTAGCCCCAAATTCCTGGGCTCAAGTGATCCTCCCACCTCAGCATCCCAATTCAACATGTGTTGTTCCCCTTGCTGGCCTACTCTTTGTTATACCACCAGCCCCCAACTCCTACTCACCCTGCAGGGCTCCTTCCCAGCCCTTACTGACTGTCAGACAGACAGCTCTGGTGAAGGTCTTTCTCGGGGCCGTTTGGGCTCCTCTTTGCTCTGGAAGCCCTAGCAGTTGGGCCCAGGCCACACCGGGGTGGTTGATGTAGTGGCACTGAGGAAGGCAAGGGCAGTGCCCCTGACCGGCCCCTTCTGCAGCGTGGCCATCCTTTACTACCTGTGCCGCAAGTACAGCGCACCATCACACTGGTACCCACCAGACCTGCACACACGTGCCCGTGTGGAGGAGTTCATGGCTTGGCAACACACGGCCTTTCAGCTGCCCATGAAGAAGATAGTCTGGCTCAAGGTGAGCAGGGCCACTTCTGGGGCTTGGGGACACGGGCACAAGGGAGTCAGGAAGGCTGGAGGCCAGTTCTGGCCCTGCTGACTGCCGGTGAACTCAAGTAAGTCTCCCTGCCTCTCTGGGCCTCATTTCCTCAGCTCCTTCTCCTGCCTGCCTTACAGAGCTGTCAGGAGTGTGGACTGAAACGATGGGCGTGAAAGAGTCTTATTAGGGCAAGGGGAAGGGCATACAGGAGGGGCTGATACGACTCACCCAGGACAGCATTCGAAGCATTTCATTCTGAACTAGAGAATCTCAGCGTCAAAAGGCCTATAGAAGGCCGGGTACGGTGGCTCACAACTGTAATCCCAGTACTTTGGGAGGCCAAGGCAGGTGGATCACTTGAGGTCAGGAGTTCAAGACCTACCTTGCCAACATTGTGAAACACCGTCTCTACTAAAAATACAAAATTATCGGCCGGGCGCGGTGGCTCACGCCTATAATCCCAGCACTTTGGGAGGCTGAGGCGGGTGGATCACGAGGTCAGGAGATCGAGACCATCTTGGCTAACACGGTGAAACCCCGTCTCTACTAAAAATACAAAAAATTAGCCGGGCGTGGTGGTGGGCGCCTGTAGTCCCAGCTACTTGGGAGGCTGAGGCAGGAGAATGGCGTGAACCCAGGAGGCGGAGCTTGCAGTGAGCCGAGATCGCACCACTGCACTCCACCCTGGGCGACAGAGCGAGACTCTGTCTCAAAAAAAAAAAAAAAAAATACAAAATTATCAGCTGGGTGTGGTGATGGGCACGTGTAATCCCAGCTACTCAGGAGGCTGAAGCAGGAGAATTGCTTGAACCCAGGAGTTGGAGTTGGCAGTGAGCCAAGATTGTGCCACTGCACTCCAGCCTGGGCAAGAGAGTGAGACTCCATCTCAAAAAACAAAAACAAAAAAGAGTAAAGGCCTATAGAAAACTGGAAGATGACAAATAACCAGTACATGTGTCCCTACTTCAAATTCTATGCCTGTGACCAGCATCACTAATCAATCACAGGACTTATGCCTGCTGAGCTCCCCAAATCCTTGTGAACACATGGTTCCTGGCACCTTCCACCAATCAGAACTGCTAAAAGAGGTGAAACTGCTTTATATCCTGGGAAGTGTTCAATATCTATCCAGCAGACAACAGTACAGAGACCTGGCAGGGCAGGTGGCCCTGGAGTGCAGCCTCCTCTTCCCTCCTCTTCCCAACCCTGGCCAGTTGCTGATCCCAAAGATAACAGGGGAGGAAGTTTCAGCTGAGAAGATGGAGCATGCAGTGGAAGAGGTGAAGAGCAGCCTGCAGCTCTTCGAGGAGTATTTTCTGCAGGATAAGATGTTCATCACCGGGAACCAAATCTCACTGGCTGACTTGGTGGCCGTGGTGGAGATGATGCAGGTGTGGAGTGGATTGGAGGAGGGTTAGACCCTGGGCAGAGGTAGGACCCCTCTGTGACCAATGGGGCCGTCACTTGAGGATAGGCTGGTGAGGCGGGAAAGGCAGGCAGAGCTGCCATGGGGGCTGCGGGAACCAGGTCTGGGGGCCTGGACTCAATCTAGGGGCAACAGGAAGCACAGAATATTATGAATCAGGAAGGATCACAGTTCTCCACACTTGACAAAGATTCTTCGGTGTGGGAGGACCCGGAGGGTGAGCCTGGGATAGAGAAGAACACTGCATTTCCTGTTCAATCCACCAGCATCCCAGATACCTCCTCCTCTTGCTGGACTCTCCAGGAAATGTTCACTGGCTTCCTGGGTGTCCTTCTGGCCATGCCTCTTTCCCAGAGCTCCAGACAGACAGCTCTGGAGGACAGCTCTCGTGGCTGGGTCTGAGGGGCATCCACTGTGCATTTGGAGGCACACCTGAGTGTGGGGCATTTATGTGGCCTCTACATGCAGGGGAGGGTGACCAGTTCTGCTTGTCAAGACACTGGCCAGGGTCTCAACTGGCCATCCTGCACACCAGCTAGGGCACTGCACACTGACCAAAGAGACTAATTTGCATATCAGCCAGAGATATGCCAGGAGGAGGCACCTGGGATCCTGGTGGATTGACCAGGAAATGCAGTGTTCTTTTCCTTATCCCAGAGATCTCTGGCCGATATGAAAATTAGTCTCTTTGGTCTGTTTGCAGGGCAGACCAGCACCAGGAAAAATCATTCTGGCCTGCCCCAAGGGTTCAGCCATATGCTTCGTCCCCACCTCTTACATTTCACCCACACGCATCCCTTCTTGGGCTTCCCAAAGATCTTGGGTGCAAACCAAACTACAGGGTAGACTCTTAGTGAGCCAGCCAAACTGCAGGGTAGACTGCCCGCCAGGTCTCCCATCCTAGCCCCTGAGCTTGATCACAGTGGGAGGCTAAACATGGAGGAAAAAACCTGAGTTCTCTCCCTCATCCGCATATACACACCTGGGATAAGGGGTTTCCCTGGAAGAAGGCAGGATTCATGTGAGATCGCAGGCTGGAGAAGTGGGAGGTGCCTGGGCCAGGAGCCCTCTCAGTGTGGTTCAGAAGGCTTGGAGCAAGAAGACCAGTGACTAGGGACTCTGAGGGATTCTGGATCCTCCATCCCCACCTACATCTATTACATAGTCTGTGACCCCTTGCTCAGGCCTTGGGGGTCAGCAGCCTAATTCTTTGCATAGGTAGATGTTGGGGGCATGGACCTGAGGCTATGGGAGAGGACCCGGGTGGGGCTGGTCCCCAGGCTGACCACATCTTCGTCTTTGTCTATCCACAGCCCATGGCAGCCAACTATAATGTCTTCCTCAACAGCTCCAAGCTAGCTGAGTGGCGTATGCGAGTGGAGCTGAATATCGGCTCTGGCCTCTTTAGGGAGGCCCATGATCGACTAATGCAGTTGGCCGACTGGGACTTTTCAACATTGGATTCAATGGTCAAGGAGAATATTTCTGAGTTGCTGAAGAAGAGCAGGTGACCCTAGGCGCAGCCTGTCCCGCAGGGCCTGGCTGGCTTAGCAATCTGAGCCACCTTCCTTAAAGGAAATACTAAAAAAAAACAAAAACAAAAACAAAAAACTGTTCTTTGCCTAATAAAGAACTGGAACAACCATCACAGCTGCTGAGCAGCAGACAGTTGGCACATGCATAGGGTCTGACGTGGGAGTGGGTGGTGGTTACAGATCCTTCCAGTTCCCAAAAAGAATTTTAAAAGTAAAGGGTTAAATATGATTACGTTGTCAGTAATAATAGTTGGTGACTTCAATACCCCACTTTCAGTAGTAGAAAAACTACAGAAGACCATCAAGGAAATAGGGGACTTGAAAAGCACTGTAAACCAATCGCACACACTAGACATGAACAGAACGTTCCACCCGACAGGAGCAGAATAAGCATTCTTCTAAAGAGCACATGGAATATTCTCCAGTATAGAGCATATATTTGGTCCTAAGTCTCAAATTTAAGATGATTGAAATCACACAAAGTATGTTCTCTGGACACAGTGGAATAAAGTCAAAAATCAAGAACAGAAGGAAAACTAGAAAATTCACAAGCACATAGAAATTAAACAGCACACTCTTAAACAACCAATGGGTTAAAGGCGAAATCACAAGGGACATCAAAAAGTATCTTGAGCGAATAAAAATGAAAACACAACATGCCCAGATTTATAGGATGCAGCAGAAGCAGTGCTAAGAGCAAAATTTATAGCTGTAAACACATAAGTTAAAGAAGAACGATCTTGAATCAATAACCTAACTTTACACCTTAAGGAACTAGAAAAATAAGAGCAAACTCAACCCAACACCAGTAGAAAACAGGAAATAACAGGAAATAATAAAGATTAGAATGGAGATAAATGAAATAGAAAATAGAAAAGCAATAAAATCAATAAAACCAAAAATTGGATCTTTGCAAAGATCAACAAAATTGGCAAACCTTTACTTAGAATAGCCAAGTGAAAAAAATAAGGGTCAAATTATTCACCAAGAAAGAAAGTGGAGGCTGGGTGCAATGGCTCACACCTGTAATCCCAGCACTTTGGAAAGCAGAGGCAGAAGGATCACTTGAGGCCAGGAGATTGAGACCAGCCTGGGTAACACAACGAGACTTTTTTCTAAAAAATATATATTTTTTAAAAATTAGCTGGGTGTGGTGGTGCATGCCTGTAGTCTTAGCTAACTGGGTGGCTGAGGTGGGAGGATCACTCAAGTCCAAGAGTTCAAGGTTACACCGAGCTATGATTGCACCACTGCACTCCAGCCTGAGCAACATAGAAGAACCTTATCTCAAAAAACAAACAAAAACAAAAATGAAGAAACTAAATGGAAACCAGAAAGAAAGAAAATGGAGACATCACATTGGTCATAGAGAAATACAAAAGTTTAGAAAGAAATACTATGAATAATTATATGTGGACAATTTAGACAACCTAGATGAAATGGGAAAATTTTAGAAACATACAATCTACCAAAACTGACTTAAGAAGAAAGATAAAATTGTAATAGACCGGTAACAAATAAAGAGATTAAAATATTAATTATTTTAAAAAATTCCACAAAGAAAAGCCCAGGACCAGATGGCTTCACTGGTGAATTCAACCAAAAGCTTGAAGAACTAACACAAAGCCTTCACAAACTCTTCCAAAAATAGAACAGGAAGAAATATTTTTCAACTCATACTATGAGGCCAGAATTACTCTGATACCAAAGACAGAAAAAGACATTACAAGAAAATAAAGTTACAAAGCAATATCCTTATAAATATAGATGTAAAAATCCTCAGCAAAATATTAGCAAATCAAATCCAGCAGCATATTAAAAGGATCATACACCTTGACCAGGTAGGATTTATCCCAGGAGTACAAATGCGGTTCAACATACAAAAATCAATCAATGTAGCATACCATGTTAATAGAAAGTCACATGATCATCCTAATGCAGAGAAGGCATTTGACAAAATCTAACATCCTTTTACGATAAAATTACTCAGCAGATGAAGACGAGAAAGGAACTTCCTCAACTTGACAAAAAGCATCTATGAAGAACCTATAACTAACACCATACTTCATTCATTGTGAAAGATCGAGCATTTCCCCCCTAAGATCAGGAACAGGACAAGAATGTTCATTCACACTACTTCTACTTATTAGGGCAATTAGGCAAGAAAAAGGAACAAGGTGGAATCTAGATCAGAAAGAAGTAAAACCATTTCTATTCACAGATGACATTATAGGAATTCTTAAGGAGCTCACTTAAAAACCATTAGAGCTAATAAACAAGTTCAAGGCTGGGCACGGTGGCTCATGCCTGTAATCCCAGCACTTTGGGAGGCTGAGGCAGGCAGATCGTGAGGTCAGGAGTTTGAGACCAGCCTGTCCAATATGGTGAAACCCCGTCTCTACTAAAAATACAAAAATTAGCCGGGCGTGGTGGCGCATGCCTGTAGTCCCAGCTACTCGGGAGGCGGAGGCAGGAGAATCACTAGAGCCCAGGAGGTGGAGGTTGCAGTGTGCCAAGATCATGCCACTGCACTCCAGCCTGGGTAACCGACTGAGACTCCATCTCAATAAAATAAAATAAGTTCAGCAAGGTTGCAGGATACAAGATTAATACACAAAAATCAATAGTATACATTTGCAATAAAGGATCAAAAACAAAATTAAAACCACACTTCCATTTATAATACCATCAAAAAGAATAAAATAGAATAAATTTAACCAAAGAAAATCAACATTTCAACACAGCAAACTACAATGTGCTGTTGAAAGAAATTAAAGAAGCATCACCAAGCAATCTGACCTGAGAAAACATGCAGGTTCAACAGAATGAGTCGTGCTCTTCAGCAAGCACCCATCTTGTGTTCAAGCTGGGTCTATGAGGCAAGTTTGGCAACATAGACATGGACATGCAACCAAATCTGTAATGTAGAAAAGGCCAAGGGAAGGTGGATCAATCATTGGAAACATTCAACAATCCATGGAAGAAATGTAAAAAATAGAATCTCAGGGTCTGATGAAGTTGGAATATCACTCCTATGTATTTCGGTTGGAATTTGTTGAATGATTGGATACAGTAAAAGTATAGGGAATTATTAGGTAGCATTAAATGTGTAATAAATGTAAAGAGAGGGAGCAAGTGCATACAAGGAAGTGTACGCTACTGGGTTTCTGTTGAATTGTTCATGGAAGACCATCAGCAGTTCAATTCCAAAAGCTTGTCTTAAGAGTAGCTGGGTGTGGTGGCGTATGCCTGTAATCCCAGCTACTCAGGAGGCTGAGGCAGGAGAATCGCTTGAATCCGGGAAGCAGAGATTGCAGTGAGCCAAGATTGCACCACTGTACTCCAGCCTGGTGACAGAGCGATACTCTGACTCAAAAAAAAAAAAAAAAACTTGTCTTGAGGGACTACACCAGGCTTAACAGCTACAAACATCATGGAGGAAGGTGTCTGCCCATTAGAAGCCCAGAGCCCAGAGGGACAGACTAGAGCAAATCCTCTCCCTCACTGGAGCTAGATGGGAACACAAATCTATCTGATAACTAACATGCAATTTTACTTCTCTTACCTTGTTTAATCCTCACAAGCACCCTGATGAGTAGTAGTATTATCCCCATTTTGAAGATGAAGAAACAAGTTCTTCAAGGGGAAAGGATCCTCAGAGTAGCATATGAATAAGAGGCAGAACCAGAGTCAGGACCTATATCTTGTCTTCTCCTTCCTAAAACTAGAAAAGTACCCACAACCAGGCAATGCTTTTGGTGCAGAGGAAGCAGTAGTGAACAAAATAGGCAAAAATGTCTGCCTTTAGTGCTCACATTGTTGTGGAGAAAGACAAACAATAAGCACAGTAGAGAAGTAAAAATTAGAATGTTTTGCTAAAAAGTCCATAAAATTGAATATTATTCAGCCATAAGAAGGGATGAAGTACCGTTATATGCTACAACATGGATGAACCTTGACCACATTATGCTAAATGAAAGAAGCCAGTCATAAAAGGCCACATATTTCATTATTCCATTTGAATGAAATCTCCAGAATAGGCAGCTACTTCCTATCCACAGAGGTAGAAAGTAGATGAATGGTAGCCAGGGGCTAGGGGAAGAGGGAAAATGGGGAGTGACTCTTTATTGGGTACAGAATTTCTTTTTGGGTGATGAAAATGATCTAGAATTAGATAACTGTGATGGTGACAAAACTTTGTTAATATACTAAAAACCACTGAATTGGCTTTAAACCAATTGAATTTTAAAGTATACTTTGAAAGGGTGGATATTATGGTATGGGAATTATATCTCATGAAAATATGATTACATTGTTCAAAAGCATAGGGAAGCAGCTACAAAAAATATGAATCATAAATTGTGGCTCTTTTTATTCTGAAGTGTAGAAATTGAACATTAGATCTCAAAATATAAAACAAAAACAAAGAAAGCTAAAAGCTCTTCCATTTGGCCATCTTGGAGTAAGACCTACCACAGTCCAGTGCCTTTTACTCAGCCCCACAGCCTAGCCTATTGTTTACATGAAACCCTGTAGCTTCCACTCCTGTTTGCTGGGTGTAAAGTTATGAGTGACCATATTGGGGGAAGGGAGGAAAACTCCCCATAAACGTGTATCCTGGGGGCCTTAGGAGAGACGATGGCCCAGGTATCAGAACATGATATGCCTACTTGTCCCTATCTCCTTGTCCACACACAAGGCTTGGAAGGCAGCCATGTTTTATATCACGTGATTGCCAACCAATGAGCTGATTGGCTTCTTCAACAAGAGCCTAGGTAGAGATTGGTGTCTAGAGGAGCCCATCAGATTCTAGAGAATCAGGCCTTTGGCAGTGGAAACTCCCCTGGGAGGATGTCACAGGGTCCTCACGGTCAGACACAGAGAGAAGGAGACATTGGGACAGAGAGAAGAAGCAAGAAAAAAACATACCTTGCAGTCTGTGAGGAACAGGGTGGCCCCTAGGGGCCTCCAGCCCAGGTTCTGGATCTAAGCTCCTCAAAGTTTAAGGTGCATTTGGATCACCTGAAGATCTTATGAAAATACAGACTCTGTCTGATTCAGTAGGTCTGGGTTTGGGGGTGGGAGCCTGTTAGTATATTTCTAACAAGCTCCCAGGCAAGGCTGCTGCTGCTGCTGATCCAATGACCACAGTCTGAGGCTGGACAGAGTGGCTCACACCCGTAATCCCAACACTGGGAGGACAAGGCAGGAGGGTCTCTTGAGGCTAGAACTTTGAGACCAGCCTGGGCAACACAGCAGGACCTCATCTCTAAAAAACAAGAGAGAAGAAGAAAAAGGAAACAAAAAGAAGACCTCAACTAGAGTATGAAGCAGCTAGGCCACATATCTCTTCAATGGAGAAAAGAGCTTTTTCTTGAGTAAATTGGAGTGTACCCATGTTCCTTCTCAATGACGGTAACTTTAAATGTCAAGAATGTGAGAGGCCAGGGGTGGTGGATCACACCTATAATCCCAGCACTTTGGGAGGCTGAGGTGGTAGGATCACTTGAGCCAAGGAA
The DNA here is from genome assembly GCF_029281585.2 of Gorilla gorilla gorilla. NCBI lineage: Eukaryota > Metazoa > Chordata > Mammalia > Primates > Hominidae > Gorilla > Gorilla gorilla. The sequence continues at coordinate 21,478,798 of NC_086018.1, read as the reverse complement.
TTCGAGAGCACCCTGGGAAACAAAGTGCGACCGCATCTCTGCAAAGTCAAAAAATTAGCCCAGATTGGTGGCATGCGCATGTGGTCTGAGCTACATGGCAGGGTGAGGCAGAAGGATTGTTTGAGCCCAGGTCGAGGCTGCAGTAAGCTAACTTTGTACCACTGCACTCACTCCAGCCTGGGCAACAGCAAGACACTGTCTCAAAAAAAAAAAAAAAAAAAGGAATAGTAGAGACCAGGGGAAGGTGTGGCCCTGGGGTAGGGGCTGGGAGACTGGAGAACAACTGTTAGTGGTCCCATCACTGCCCAGAGCAGACAGTGCCCTGCCCACCCTCATGAGATCTTTGAACTCCTTGGACAGGACTGGCTATAAATGAAAATGTGGGGACCCTTATTTTTAAATTGTTAAGAATGTTAAGATGGCAACAGCAAAGCTTTAAACCAAGCGCATGGCCCTTCTGCGTTGTAGGCCCACAAGGCCGACACTGTTATTCACATCCTTGTATGGTCCCCTCCCCTGGAGCGTGGCTGGGGCCTGTGCTCTACTGCTTGGAAGCAAGGCTTATCCCTAAGCCTTGCTTTCGGGAAGGTGGATTTGAGAGCTACTATCCCACATCCTTGCTTGGTGCCCTGTGAATAAATCTTTTCTCTTTTGCAAAACTCGTGTCATGGTGATTAATTTACTGTGCAATGCCAGGCACTGTTGGAAACCTCTGGATAGGCCTCACAGGGCCTCAGCCATCTCGGGGAGGCGTTAGCTAGAGTGTAACAAATATGACCCCAGCAACTGGGGAGGGAGAGCTCATTCCTTCATGAGGTGTGGGGCTGGCAGCCCCGCAGGCAGTCAGCCACCCTTCCTCTCTGGCCTCCGTCCTGGGCACTGGGCCCAGGCACTGGGCAAGGAGGCTGCTGCACCTCCTTTCTCCTCTTCCTTTTTTTTTTTTTTTTTTGAGAGGGAGTATGGCTCTGTCGCCCAGGCTGGAGTGCAGTGGCGTGAGCTCGGCTCACTGCAAGCTCCGCCTCCCGGGTTGACGCCATTCTCCTGCCTCAGCCTCCCGAGTAGCTGGGACTACAGGCGCCCGCCACCGCGCCCGGCTAATTTTTTGTATTTTTAGTAGAGACGGGTTTCACCGTTTTAGCCAGGATGGTCTCCATCTCCTGACTTCGTGATCCGCCCCCCTCGGTCTCCCAAAGTGCTGGGATTACAGGCGTGAGCCACCGCGCCCGGCCTCTCCTCTTCCCTTTTAGTGGGAAATATACCTGCAGCCTAGATTCCCAGAAAGGGGTGGTGAGAGAGCAGACACGCCACTGATTGACCCAAAGTTCTCGGAGCCAAGGGATGAGTGAAGAGGGCGTGGCCGGACTCGGTTCCTGCCCAACCCTCACCTACCCCCAGCCGTTCCTGTCCGCCGCCCCCAACCAGCCATTCCTGCCCGCAGTTCCTGTTCCCGGGCCTGTCCCCGGGTTTGTCCCCAGGGCCAGTCCCCTAGGTTTAGGTCTGCCCTACCTCGCCCCACCCCATCGCCCTCGCCATGGGTCTGGAGCTGTACCTGGACCTGCTGTCCCAGCCCTGCCGTGCAGTCTACATCTTCGCCAAGAACGGCATCCCCTTCGAGCTTCTCACAGTGGAGCTGACTGAAGCTGGGCTGGGCAGGCAGGCCCAGGGGATATTGGCCGCAGATCCCTGCCTGTCCCCGCTGCTTTGCAGTCGGGCCAAGAATGCAGACTAACACGAAGAATCAGACTCTCCGGTGTGGAAACTATTACATAATTATCTATGTTATTATTTTTACTTTTTGGAGACAGGATCTAACTCTGTCACTCAGGCTGGAGTGCAGGGGCACAATCATGGCTCACTGCAGCCTCGACCTTCCAGGCTCAAGCGATCCTCCCGCCTCAGCTCCTCAAGTAGCTGGGACTACAGGTGCCCACCGACATGCCCGGCCAATTTATTATTATTATTATTATTATTATTATTATTGAGAGGAGGTCTTGCTGTGTTTCCCAGGCTGGCCTAGAACTCCTGGGCTCAAGTGATGCTCTTGCCTTGGCCTCCCAAAGTGTTGGGATTACAGGCATGAGCCGCCATGCCCCGCTGGTTGTCTATTTTAATCGAGGCTTGATCTTTGCTTGTGAATACAAAACATTCTTCAAAATACAGGTTTAGAGAGGGCACAGCAGGCACAGAATGAGGGTAGGGAAATGGAGTGGGGCCAGAATATCTTCACCCCATGTGCTTGGAAAAAACAATGAAACTGCCTCTTTGTTTCCTAAGTAAAATAGTCCCCGTCTACCTCTGCCTGTGTCTCTTCCACTTTTTTATTATTGATTGATTGATTGATTGATTGATTGATTGATTGATTACAGTGTCTCAATCTGCAGCCCAGGCTGGAGGGCAGTGGCATGATCCCGGCTCACTGCAGCCTTGACCTCTCAGGATCAAGTGATCCTCCCAACTTACTCCTCCTAAGTAGAATAGTTGGGACTACAGGCATGTCCTCGTGCCCAGCTACTTTTTTTTTTTTTTTTTTTTTGGGTGTGTGTAGACGCGTGATTTTGCCATGTAGACCAGGCTGACCTTGATCTCCTGAGCTCAAGTGATCCTCCTGCCTCCTCCTTCTAAAGTGTTGAGATTACAGACATGCACCACCATGTCTGGCCCTGGGTCTCTTCCACTTTTATGTATTTCTTGGCATTCTTCTGCCTTTTCTTTTTCCTGCATCTGACTTGCTCTATCCCATGGGGCTTCTCACCCAGCTGAAGGGGCTGCTCCTAGAGGCTAGAGGCTGGAGGACCCTGTGGCAGGGCAGTGGAGGAAGCCAGCACCTTCACTCTGAGCTCCAGCGTTTGCTGGTCTGGCTGGCACACAGAGATGCAGCTGGAGCAGAATTCAGTGGAGGAGGCAGGGCTATAACTGAGCAGTAGGGCAGAGAGCAGAGCCAGAGCCCCCTGGGCAGGCCAGAGGGAGGACCCTGCTCAGCTGACACTTCCCAACTGCTGCCCTTGGTACAACCAGCTTGAGTCACCTGCTACAGAACAGGGGCTGGACACAGAAGAAGTCTGTGGAGGGAGAATGGGCAGGGGTGTGCATGTCCATTCAGTAGAAGGCCAAAGAGGCCCACATGTAGGCCTATGATCAGACTGGAGCCTGGCTTGACTGAGGTCCTCTGATCCAAACACCAGGCACCTAATGTGGCCTCTAGCACTGGCCTAGAGTGCTAAAGTGAGTCAGACCTGGGAACCCCCAATGGGGAGGGAGCCTTGAGAGTTCGGCATAAGAAAGGAAGAAGAGCTGAGCCACCAGAGGCTGAGTAGCTGAATGGGGCAGGGATTCCCAGCAAGAATGAGGTTGGTCTGAGGGTTGGGAACATGTTTGGCTGGGACTCTGGGGTATTGACAGGTCACCCAGCCTGGCCAGTAGGGCCTAAGTCCCCAGCTGGGATAGGAAGCTGAAGCCTAGAGCCCAGGGAGGAGGCTGGAGGGGTCTGACCTATGGATGGAACTGGCTGGGGGTGGGGTGTGAATTGCAGCTCCAGGGAATTGTCCTTGAGCCATGCTTCAAGGAGCTGGACACAGGAAAGGTGGCCCTCTGATGGGGTCAAGGTCTGTGACACAGTGACTAACAGAGAGGCTTCCTCTTCCCTGATGCCTCCCAGATAGGGGCCTCAGAAAGCTGCTGGTGGGATTTTGGGGTGGGGGTGGGCAGAGACCTCAGAGAACTCTGGGTTGTCCCCACTCACCTCTCTGATCTCTCCTGCAGGCCAGCAGCACAGCGATGCCTTTGCCCAGGTGAATCCCCTGAGGAAGGTGCCGGGCCTTGAAGGATGGGGACTTCACCTTGGCTGAGAGGTAACTGGTCCCTGGGCTGCTGCCAGGCCTTGTGGGGCCAGTCGGCTGTCTGTTCACTGTTGATGGCTTGGATCATGGACTGTGGGCCCTGCACCAGCCCCAGGGTGAAGAATGGGCTGAGGCAGGCAGAGGTGCCCAGTGTTGAGAGGGTTATAGAAGTCTCCTCCTGCATTGTACAAGTGAGGAAACTGAGGCTGGAAGAGGGGAGGGACTTGCACAAGGCCACAGGGCCCAGTCTGCTTCCGGGCCTCCTCACCGCCAGCCTTGCCCTCCGAAAAAAGGAGAGTGCTAAGTTTCGAGGAGCGGCTGTACCAGGCATCTTAGTGCTACCATTTTGCCCACAAATCCTGTGGGGCAAGTGCTGTTTCCCTGGAGAGTCGAGGGACCACTCAGCGAGCTTCAGTGGCTATTTGCTAAACATCCACCAGGGCCAGACCCCATTTAAGCCCTGAGGCTTGAGCAGCGAACGTGTCTACGTCCTTCTCATGGAGCTCACATTCCATTAATAGTAGGGGGAGCTCACAGTAACCCATGTAAACGTGTAACATATCGGATGTTGATGGATGCCATGGAAAAAATAAACAGGGTAAGAGTGGGGGTGTGTGTCATTATGAGTAGGATGTTGAGGTAAGACTCCCTGGAGGAGGTGGCATCTGAGCAGGGAGCTGTGGGAATGTGCAAGGCATGAGGGGAAGGGTGTTCTGGCTGGAGGGAAGAGTGAGGGCGAAGGCTCCAGGTGGGACAATGCATGGGGTTCAGACTGGAGAGCAACGCGCCAGGGTGGGTGCAGTGAGCAGGAAGAGCAGGAGGTCACGACAGAGGGGAGCATGGGACACTGGGAAGGCGTTGGCTCTTACCGCAGGTAGATTGAGTCGCTGGAGGGTTTTGAGCAAAGGAGAACTGTGATCTGACTTACGTCGTAAAGGATCCCCCTGGCAGGGGTGAGAAAGCCATTGCAGTCATCTGGCATGCAGCGCTGGAGCCCCAGACCAAGGTGGTGGTGGTGCAGGGTTGGTGGGGATTGTGGTCGGTTCTGACTTTTCTTGAAATCTAACTGCAGGGTTTGCTGAAGGGTTGGAGGTGGGTGGGAAAAATGAAAGCCAAAACCAGCCTCCAGGTTGGTGGCCGCATGGTGGCGTCCTTTACCGAGGCCACATAGTGCCTCCGTGGTGGAGCTGGATTCACATTCAGAGCCTGGGATCACTGGATGGTCCAACACCCATAGAGGCATGATGAGCTCTGGGGGTCAGACTGCACAACCCTTCACCATAGGTGAACGGGAGATGGGACAGGGTGGGGAGCAATGCTGCCATGTCACCTGGAAGGCTCTCTCCCTGCTGGCCTTGCTCCTGGCCCTGTCCACGCTTTGGATATGTTGGGGAGATACCCAACTTGCTCTCGTTCTTCAGACTCACACTGGGTGCCCCTTTCTCCTGGAAGCCTTCCGTGAGCCCCTGCTGAAGTTCATGACATTTTGTTTCTTCCTTGCTGCCCTTAGTTGAGATGATAGTCTGGCCCCGTGTAGGGCTGTGTGACCCTGGGCAGTTACCTAACCTGTCTAAGCCTCACATCCCTCCTCTGCATCATGGGGATAGTGAAAATGCCCCAGAAAATGGCTGAAGAGTGTTCAGGGCATGTCTTCTGCCCCTGCCATGTCCCCCCAGTGTGGCTAGCTTGCTCTATATGAGCTGCATGTACAAAGCACCTGACCACTGATACCTCCAGGACCTGCAGGCCCGCGCCCATGGGGATGAGTACCTGTCATGGCAGCACATGGCCCTGCAGAGTAGCTGCTGGGCCATGTGGCAGAAGGTGAGCCATGGAGGGCAGGGACACCTCCCAAGATGCCAAGGGATGCTGCTTTCACTTTACAAAATCCTGTTTAGACCTGAGACCAAATCCTGGAATGCCAGAGACTGCCTAATTCACCCAACTTGTTTCATAGAGGGGAAACCAAGGACCAGAGCCAAGGAAGGATTCCCCTAATGTGCCTTAATTCCACAGCTACCACCTGCACACTTACACTCACACACTCTTCGACACACAGCCACGCACACTCACACACACATCCACCCACGTCCACACACAGTCACACGATGTATCACATTCACACATATACACCCACACACACAATCGTAACATTTACACACAGTCACACAGTTAACTCCTATACACACATATACACCCACACAATCACACGATTCACTCATATTCAACAGTCACACAACTCACTCACATTGACACACATACACACCAACCCCACACACGATTCACATACATACACACACATATACACCCACATACACAACCACACCATTCACTGACATTAATACAAAGTCATCACACAGTTCACTCACACACACACACACACATACACCTCACACACAGGCACACAATTCACACCAACAAAATCACACAGTTCACTCATTCACACACATACACCCACATACACAAATTCACACTGCTCAGTCACATTTACACACCATTCAAATTCACACACATATACACCTACATACACACAGTTCACTCACATCACACACATATACACCCACATACACACAGTTCACTCACATCACACACATATACACCCACACATAAACACAGTCACACAATTCACTCACGTTCACACACACAGTTCACTGACATTCGTACACATACACACACACCACACACAGGCAATTCAGTCACATGGCCGAAAGCCAGTCCTTACCTTCCTACGGTTCCCTTCCCAGTGTCACCTCAGCCTTTGGCCCTCAGCATCCCCTGCCCATGCCTGGACTGCTGGAGAGCCCTGAACGCACCCCATCTTCATGCCTCCAGCACTAGCCCAAGCCCTTCCCTCTGCCAAGAGCACTAAGTGCAACTCAAGATCACTTCTAGGGACCCTTCCCTGCCCCTGCTGCCAGGTGACCTGAGGAACCTGCTGGCCCCGCTTGACAATGATGCACAGCATGGTTAGTTCAGCTGAGGGCGCTCTCCCAGACTTACTGCCACCTACACAGCACTAGGACTGACTGTTTAACTTTATTCTTTATTTCGTGTGCTTTATTGGAGTGTCTGTTGAAAGCAAAACCATCCAATAAGGAACAATCCCAAGGCAGCCAGCATGGATCAAGAAGGCACAGGCTGTGGCGGCCATCCCCAGTGCCTGATGGGGAGAGGGGGTGGTAATGGAAAAGGCCCAGGAAAGCAGGCCAGAGTGTCCCCCAAAGTATGAGAAATCACTGGAAGAGAGAGCCAGAATGGGACCTAAGACAGAAGCCACCACCAGGCACCCTTAAGGCAGGACAGTTGCAATGGTTACTTGGAATACTTCTGCCTAGGAGTGGTGTTGCGGGAAATCAGGGACCCCAAACAGAGGGACCGGCTGAAGCCATGACAGAAAAACGTGGAGTGTGAAGATTTTATGGACATTTATTAGTTCCCCAAATTAATACTTTTATAATTTCTTATGCCTGTCTTTACTGCAATCTCTAAACATAAATTGTAAAGATTTCATGGACACTTATCACTTCCCCAATCAATACCCTTGTGATTTCCTATGCCTGTCTTTACTTTAATCTCTTAATCCTGTCAACCAAGGAGGATGTATGTCGCCTCAGGACCCTGTAATAATTGCATTAACTGCACAAATTGTACAGGATGTGTGTTTGAGCAATATGAAATTTGAGCACTTTGAAAAAAGAACAGGATAACAGCAATTGTTCAGGGAATAAGAGAGATAACCTTAAACTCTGACTGCTGGTGAGCCAGGCGGAACACAGCCACATTTCTCTTCTTTCAAAAGCAAATAGGAGAAATATCGCTTAATTCTTTTTCTCAGCATGGAACGTCCCTGAGAAAGAGAATACGCACCAGAAGGTATCAGCTTATAAACAGCGCCCCTGGGCATGGCCTGTCTCTTATGGTCAAAACTGCAGAGATGAAATATACTCCAGTCTCCCATAGCACTCCCAGGCTTATTAGGAAGAGGAAATTCCCACCTAATAAATTTTGGTCAGACCAGTTGGTCTCAAAACCCTGTCTCCTGATAAGATGTTATCAATGACAATGTTGCCCGAAACTTCATTAGCAATTTTAATTTTGCCTCGGTCCTGTGGTCCTGTGATCTTGCCCTGCCTCCACTTGCCTTGTGATATTCTATTACCCTCTTAAGTACTTGACGTCTGTTAGCCACACCTATTTGCACACTCCCTCCCCTTTTGAAAATCCCTAATAAAAACTTGCTGGTTTTTGTGGCTTGTGGGGCATCACGGATCCTACCAACGTGTGACGTCTCCCCCGGATGCACAGCTTTACAATTTCTCTCTTTTGTACTCTGTCCCTTTATTTCTCAAGCCGGCCGACACTTAGGAAAAATAGGAAAGAATCTACGTGATTATTGGGGCAGTTCCCCCAGTAGAGTGGCACATGGTGGGCACAGGTCAGGCATGGGAAATGGGCCCCAAGGCCACAAGACATGTGGGCAGGTAGCCCCTCGAGCGTGTATGGAACATCCTGTTTATTCATCTGCAGTGACATCTACTGTCATATTTGAGAACTGCATCCACAGCCACATGGCCTCCTGTGAAGACCTCAGGGCAAACTGCCCTTCTTGGAAGGTGATGCTAGGGGGGATGAGCAACATCTTTCTTGGAGGTTTGAATTCCTCAGGGCCCCTCCAGCATCTTGGTCTTCCTAATTCCTCCCTTGATCCCCCAGCCCTAGGGGTAGTAGCTTCTTGCAGTGTTTACCTCCGTGTTAATCTGGATTCTCTCTGTCTTTGGAGTTCTCTAATGCATGGTTACCAATTCTTTATATCAAGTTCCCTCTGTTAAAATAATTGTGGTGGGGTCCATCCCATGGATATACATGGAGGTCTGTGTGACAATGTATAATCTTACTATTTGCTGTTATTACAAAACTGTCCTAGAAGACATGAATGCTTGTTAAAAGAAGTCTTTTAAGTTTCCTAGACTTCAAAGACCGTTGCTACGCCCTGTGAAACATCGCCTATATCCTTTAACGGTTTGCAATTCGAATTGGTTACTTACTTAATATTTTGTTGCCCTGGTGATACAATTATGTTGACTTGTTATTGTGAGGTTACTTTGGTTAACCATGATGAGGATTACTAGCACATACTTTTACTCCATATGTATAACACAACAATGTAGTAAAACCAATAACTCTTGGTTCTCTATTCAAAGTGTTTGGAATCTTTATTCTATTTAAAACACTGATGACATTTGCCAATTTTTGAGTGTTCTTCATGTTATTGATTTGTAGGAGCTCTTTATATATTGCAGATTTAGTCTCTTACTGGTTATGTATGCTGCACCTGAGGAATAGCAGCACTGCCAAGGACACTGAGTGTCTTGTCTGTGCAGAGCTTCACATGAAGCTGGAGACAAGGGACTGGGGCAAGAGGGAAAGATAAAAAGGGGCAAATAAGTAACAGAATGAATCCTTGTTGCTAATCTCCTGGCCCCCATCCCAGACCCTTCAGGGGATCCTGGCGATTCGAAGCAGCATAGCCGGATAGGCCTCTGGTGAGGGTGTTGGGAGGGTTTTCTTGGCCGCCTGTTCCAGGATGCTCAAGATGATGCTGTGGGCCTCCTGGCATAGCTCAGCACCCAGGAAAGCCTCCACTCGTCCACGCCATGCTGCCAGTCGTGGCCGTCCCTCAAATAGTTCATAGCCGAGAGCCACCGGCTGTAGGGACAAGGATGAAAAAGTTGTGGGCATACAACTTTCCCAGTTGTCACTGCCGACCTGAATGCTGGAACCATGGGCAGAAGTATCAGAGACATGGTCCATTCTCCAGCCCCTAAGTGAATGGACCACAGGGGCCCAGGCAGTATGTTCAGCCTTAGAGCCCAAGAGCAGCCGGGGTGAGACCCCACACCCAGGCAGGAGGCAGAAGTTCAGGGTTCTGGCCCCAGATCATCCAGAGACTTGCTCTATGATTCTGCGCAAAGTTCTGGCTTTCTCCAGGCCTCGGTGTTTCTGTCTGCCTCATGGGTGTGACACGAAGAGGGACACTGCCCACAGGCTGAGCTCACACCTGCATCAGCTCCTCCAGAGCCATGAGATCAGCCAGTATCACCTGCTGGCCAGCAAGGAAGGGCCTGTCCCCCAGGAACTTGTCCTCCAGCCATTGCAGGGCCTGGTCTATGGCAGTCCTGTTGCGTTCCACCTTCTCCTTGGGCACCTGGACCCCAATGAGTGGCCCCAACACCTGATGGGGGCACAGAGTGGGTCAGTCTATGGCTCCTGCCTACTGCCAACTACTCTCTGATGGCCAGTCACTCTCCAGATGGCTCTCCTCACCTGGACCTACAGGGGTACACCAAAGGTGCCACGGATGCAGTCGGCATGCCAGCCTAGGTACTCATGAACACGGGCACGAGCCTGCAGGTCAGATGGATACCAGTGGTCCGGTGTCTGGTACTTACAGCTCAGGTAAATCAGGATGGCTGAGCTGGGAACAAATGGGCAGTGGCTATAAGGACACTGGCACCAGGCATTTACCCCTAGCTGCTCCCATCCGCCAGTGGGGCCCAGGGGCTTCTCTGCATTTGAAGGACTGCCCTCCAGCCTCGCCCTCCATCTCCAGCTCCCCAACACCACCCCCTCCTCCTACGAGTCTCCTCCTGTCTTTGTTTCCTTGGGCACCAACTCTTGGCTGGACCTTCTGCTTTGCACTTTGACACCCTCATCTCTGTGATATGCCAGCAGCTGCCCTGTGAGGTAGAGACTCCTGTTAGCCTTTTAGCACAAGAGAAAACTCAAGGTCAGAATGGTCAAGTGACTTGTCCGAGGTGGTGCAGCTCAGAATAGGCTCCCTGGACCCCTGGCACCCTGCGTGGGGCTGGCACACAGTGGATGCTCCGTGGAGTCCCTTGCGTGTCCACGCGCTTGGGTCAGGGATCATGAGGGGAGGAATGTCTTTGGCCCCCCTCTGACAGGCACCCAGCCATCACTTCTGCAGCCACCTGACCTCTTGTCCTTTTCCTGCCCAGCAGCTGGACCCCACCACGAGCTGTGCCCTTGGGCCATGGCATTGGCCTCTAGGCCCGGACTGGGTAGATTGGGTAGTCTGCGACAAGTCACTAGAGGCTCTTTTCAGCTGGCATTTGTTGAACAAATGCGCAACAGTGGAAAAATGTTCCCTTGTCTTCTCTTCTAATACCCTTCAGTCTGGGAGTGGAGAGGCCCTGGGGCTCAGAAAAGGCTGAAGATGAGAGGTGGGGGGACATGTTCTGTCAGCCCCTGCTCATCCCGGACACACCCCAAGCTGCACCTTCTCCCCAGATCCCTCTCCTTTCTTTCTTTCCTTTTTTTTTGAGACGGAGTCTCCCTCTGTTGCCCAGGCTGGAGTGGGCTCCCTCTGTCACCCAGGCTGGAGTGCAGTGGCGCGATCTCTGCTCATTGCAAGCTCCGCCTCCTGGGTTCACGCCATTCTCCTGCCTCAGCCTCCCCAGTAGCTGGGACTACAGGCGCCCGCCACCACGCCCTGCTAATGTTTTGTATTTTTAGTAGAGACAGGGTTTCACTGTGTTAGCCAGGATGGTCTGGATCTCCTGAGCTCGTGATCCGCCCACCTCGGCCTCCCAAAGTGCTGGGATTACAGGCGTAAACCACCGCGCCCGGCCTTTTTGAGACGGAGTCTAGCTCTGTCGCCCAGGCTGGAGTGCAGTGGCGCGATCTCAGCTCACTGCAAGCTCCGCCTCCTGGGTTCACGCCATTCTCCTGACTCAGCCTCCCGAGTAGCTGGGACTACAGACGCCCGCCACCACACCCGGCTAATTTTTTGTTTGTTTGTTTGTTTTTTGTATTTTTAGTAGAGACGGTGTTTCACCGTGTTAGCCAGGATGGTCTCGGTCTCCTGACCTCGTGATCCGCCCGCCTTGGCCTCCCGAAGTGCTGGGATGACAGGCGTGAGCCACCGCGCCCGGCCAGATCCCTCGCCTTTCCCCTCCCTCGCTGCCCCATGGGGTATGGGAGGGCCATTGGGGCCCGGGGCCAGAGGGGAGAGCCAAGGTCACATGGGCTCCCGATGCGGTGAGGGGTGAGGGAAGGAGGGCACCTTTCGGTCAAGATGAAATCACCATCCTTGAGCGTCGGCAGTTTCCCCAGGCTGTTGATCTGCAAGAACTCCTTGCTCTTGTGCTGCCCTGAAGAGGAAGAAGTCAGAAAAGGTCTTCAGAGTAAAAACGCTGCACCTCTACACCCTCCCTCCCCCTCCCCAAGCGGAGCCCCACAGCCCTGAGAAACAGCAAGGTCTGGGACTAGAGGCCTGGATCAGCCTCACTCCCTGGCTGGGCCCCCCTGCCCTGCCACATTCCGGGGCAGCTGGGGGGCTTTGGTGGGTGGGGCCAGGTGCAGCAGGTGGATAAAGAGAAGTTTTCTAGCCGGACTCCAGGGGGCCAGGGGAGGGGAGGCAAACTGGGGTGGCTCATCTCTTCCCATCTCTTAATTCTCAAACAGCCTGTCCTTCTTCCCAAGGTCTTCTGGGCTTTGTGAATTTATATGCGTGCATTCCACGCAAGAACTCTGTAAACTCCATTCAGTATTTTCTTTCCATCCCTACAGAGCAGAAGGTAACGTTATACTCCTTTTCAGAAGGCAAGCTAAGGTTCAGAGAGGCTGTGATCCCTCCAAGGCCACTCAGTCGACAGCATTCTCTGGTGGCAGACGCGGCAGGAGGAGGTGAGGGGGCTGTGCGGGCGGCGAGACGCTCAGGGCAGAGCAGGGCGGGGGCCTGGGGGTGCACTGGGTTTGTGGACACGCGGGGAAACGGGCTGGGCCCACCTTTGATAAGATCCACGGTGCGCAGCTCTAAGGGGATGCCATTCTTCTTGGCGAAGATGTAGACGGCGCGGCTGGGCTGGGACACCAGGTCAAGAAACAGCTCTAGGCTCATGGCGGGGGCGGCAAGGACAGCGGGGATGGCAGTGAAGGAGCTGAGCGCGGTGTGGGCAGCAGCTGTGGCAGGCTCCGGGCGCGCCAGGAAAATAGGGGATCAGGCCCCACCCCCTGGGGACAGCACCCAGTTGGAGCGCACCACCCCCGGATCCGCCTCGCCCCTTCGGTTCCTGTCCAGTCCTGCCGGCCAAGACTCCACCACCAGATCCGTGCGTCCCTACAGGGAGGGCGGTCGCTATGAACGCACAGCTGGGAGGGTGGAGTTGGAGCTGGGGGCCCTGGACTGGCAGGGAGGACGCGGATGCAGGGGGCCGACTGCAAGGGGAAGGGGAACCAGCTGGACAGGGAGAAGCAGGTCTGCTTTTCGGGATCCCGGTGCCAGGGACCCTGCCCAGTTCCAGGCGCCGCCCCGACTGGGCGCCGCCGTCCTGGAAAGGCCCCAGCGCACGGACATCTGAGGGTTCGTTCAGAGCTCTGTTTCTCGGCGCTGCATGGTGGCGGAAGGGAGGGAGCGAATGGGATCCTCTAAAAGGGATCTTAGAGTTTCACCCAGTGGGATGTGACACTTGCAGGTGTCCCAAACTGGTGGGAACCTTGACTGGAAGGCTGGGGTTAAGGATGAACTTTCTACCGTCCAGACTGTCCCCTGCAGAGCAGCTGCTGCCAGACAGCGGGAGCTCCCACTTCGTGCACAGGATGGGGGCAGGGAGCCCGCAGCCGCGGGAGGCAGGAATGACTGTCCGGGAACCTCCTTTCTTCTCCCTGAATCCCAGCCCTGGCATCTCACCAGGGGGCACAGTGATGGTCCAGGGCTGGGCCCGGGACTCTAGCTGAATCTTTCAGAGTATCCCATCCCTCTGGCCAGTGGCCCAAGCGAGTGAACCAGAATGCTTCCTTGGGAGTTTTGAAATTGGAACTGGAGAGAGGAGCTCCCTATGGGGAGGTAAATGGGAGCTGGGGCCACCTGTAGTGACATTTCCTGAGTTCAAGGAGTAGACGAGTCTGAGAGAGAAAAGCTGACTCAGAGAAAGGGAGTGATAACAGGGCCTGGTGGCCCACACCTGCAATCCCAGCTACTCTCATGGGATCTGTTTCTCTGATGTCTGGGTATGAAAGGACTTTCTAAGCCTCAGAACAGTGGGAGAACTCAACAAAGAAAAAACCAATACATATACAAGGATACTTTGTGGAAGCAAAAATGGATTAAACTTAAGCAAAAAACTGGGAAGGATCTTGGTAAAAGATACGTCATACGGAAGTAATGTTCTTTAAGATGTTCTTAGAAACCCATCGGACAGGTGGGGTGTGGTGGTTCACGCCTATAATCCCTGTACTTTGGGAGACAGAGGTGGGCGGATCAGTTGAGGTCAGGAGTTTGAGACCAGCCTGGGCAACACGGTGAAACCCCGTCTCTACTAAAAATACAAAAATTAGCTGGGTGCGGTGGCACACTCGGGAGGCTGAGACAGGAGAATCACTTGAACCTTGGAGGCAGAGGTTGCAGTGAGCTGAGATCATACCACTGCACTCCAGCCGGGCCACTGAGCGAGACTGTCTCAAAACAAACAAACGAACAAACAAAAAGAAGAGAAACTCATCAGACGAAGACACAGGAAAAAAATGAGCAAAGGAAATCAGCAGAGGCTTCATTGAAGGACAATGAGAAATGGTCAATACATGGATGAAAACATGTTTAACTTCAGTAATAAGTAAGCACACACCAACACAACATGCACATACTGTTTTTATTTATCAAAGGCACACATATTTTTGAAATGAGTACTCCTAATTAATATGTACAGAGCACTTACCCAGTGCCCAGCACAGGGGTGGCACCCTGTGTGTGAGACAGCATGAAACAGGTAGACACGCGCCCTGCTGAAAGTAAGGGACCGCCTCTCTGGAGGATCCATTGGGCAATAAGGAGGTTTCCACACCTTAACTGTGTCTGCCTTGACCTCTGGGGCCTGGGAACAGAGCCCCCTCCAGCTGGTGGGGAAGGAAGTGTGGTGTGTTTGAGGACAGAATGGAGAGAAGTTGAGTAGAGCAAGTGTAGACTCTTCCTATCCAAAGTGTGGTCAATGGACTGGGAGTATCAGCATCACCAGGGAGCTTGTTGGAAATGCAGAGGCTCAGGCCCCACTCTGACCTTACTGATTGGGAGCATAAACTGTAACCAGATTCCAGGGAGGATTCATACACACATTCCCATTTGATAAGTGGGGGTAGTAGGAGGTGAGGTGAAAAGTGGGGAGGGGATGGCTACGGCACTGGAGAAGGCTGGCTTTGTGTTGAGGCCTTTCTCATGAGGGCAGTGGGGAGCCATGGAAGGCTTTATGCAAGGGAGGGTACGGGCAGATTGAGATTGCAGAAGGATCGCACTGGTTGCCTTGTGTGAGGACCCAGGGAGAAGGGGGAGGCTGTCCCTGTTTGAGTAGGAGATGAGAGCTACTGGTGGCTATGAGCGGAAAGAAGTGAGCAGAGGTGAGCAGAAATCCCAAGGACTGGTGATGATAGGATGATGGTGGGAACCAGGATGGGCTTTGGGCAGACCCTGACCCCTCTCTCTGCCTGTCGGCCCACCAGACAATAATCCCTGTGTTCCTGGGCGAGTCAGTGCCACCCGAGATGTTGGCGGCCACTTTGGCTGAGCTGGACGGATGCCTGCAGCTGCTCGAGGACAAGTTCCTGAGGGACCAGGCCTTCCTTACTGGGTCCCGTATCTCTGTGGCTGGCTTGGTGGCAATCACGGAGCTGATGCATGAGAGTGCCATGGGGTGGGGTGGCCCGCTGGGCAGTGGTGTATCCGGGAAGGGAGCTGACATCCCAGCTCATGTTGTCTTTTCTGGCTGTGGGACCCTGTGTGAGTCACTTCTCCTTCTGAGCCTCAGTGTCCTCATCTATAAAATGGGGCTTTACAAACCCCTCACCGCAGCTATATTAAGAGGCTTCCAAGTGTCCCCAGGGAGGGGGACATCCTAGCCCATCACACACATGGTGGAGGAGGGAAAATCCAACCAGAGAACCCCTAAAGCAGGTCATGCTGCCTTACACTTGGCTATGCCCAGCCCCTCCGCTGACTCTGTCTTCTCCTAGCCCATCAGTGCTGGCTGCTGAGTCTTTGAAAGCAGACCCACGATGGCGGCATGGCGCCCAACACGTGGAGGCTGCAGTGGGGGAGGACCTCTTCCAGGAGGCCCTCCCAGCTGTCCTGAAGGCCAAGGACCTGCCTCCAGTAGAACCTGCTGTTAAAGAGAATCTGAAGACCTTAATGCAGCTTTTCTTGCTGTGAGTGCGTGTCCCACGCTTGCTGAGCCACTGAGGGGATGCTGTGTTGGTAGAACAAAGACATGGAGCTGTCTGTCTCCTTGGTTGAAAAGAAGACATATCTGCAAAGGCTCTGGTCCACAGTTCCTCCAGATATCATGCCTGCATTCCTTCTGTCTCCTACCCCATTCCATTCTAGCTTCCACGTGACCTCTGAAAAGAGCTTGGGCAAACGCTTACTTGACCCTGACCTTCTGTGTGGAGCTTTGTATGGTTCCTCACTGCCCAGAAGCTAAAGTACAAGTCATTGAACTTTGCATTCAAGGCCTTGCTCCCACTCCTCCAGGTGGCCCCTTCTGCCTGCACACTCCTATACCCCTCTCTGGGCTCCCACCTTGGCCTCTTGGCCTCTGCTCATGCTGTTCCCTCCTCATCTTCTTCGCCTGGTGCCCCTCCTGGTCTTTTGGCATTTGGCACCCTGTCTCTTCTCCAGGGAGACTTCCCTGACCTCCCCAGCCCCAGTCCAGGTCAGGCGACCTCTCTGGGCTCCTCAGCCCCAGTGTTTCCTTGCGGGGGATACCCCCGGACTGAGCATGTATCATAGATGAGGGGTGACCTGGTGGAAAGACGTCTGAATCAGGATCAGCCTTGGTCTCCTCGGTCTCTCTCCTCACTGTGGGGCGATGTTGTGTTCCACAAGTGGGGTGCAGGGCTGGTTCATGAACCTCCTTGCAGGAAGGGAAGTCCCTGGTTATTTCCTGGCCCTCTCCCATGCCTCCTCATAACCTTGACCACAGTCTTCTCTACACCCCACTCCCGGGCCACTGGCTCGTCCATGCCCCACACCTGGTCCCAGACTTGCCACCTGTCCCTGCCCTCTCCCCTTAGGACTGTCATATTTACCTGTCGTGTGTCTCAGACCTTCTGATATCTGAGTCATCTAATAAACAAACTGCTAATAGGACAAGATCATGACAGACAGAGACTCTGTCGGCCTTCAGTGGAGGCTCCTTTAAGTATGCACACTTATAGAGAATTTTATACATGTAGTTGAAATTGTACATATAAACTTGCAAATTTTTTCTTTCTTTTTTGCGGGGGGAGGGGGGGAGCCTGGGTCTCACTCTGTCATCTAGGGTGGAGTGCAGTGGCACAGTCATAGCTCCCTGCAGCCTAGATCTCCTGCGCTCAAGCAATCCTCCTGCCTCAGCCGCCCAGGTAGCTAGGACTACAGGCACACACCACAGCACCCAGATTTCTTTTTTCTTTTTTTTTTTTTTTGTAGAAAATAAAGAAGAGAATCTTGCTATGTTGCCTAGCCTGATCTTGAACTCCTGGGCTCAAGCAATCCTCCCTTCTTAGCCTCCCAAAGTGCTGAGATTACAGGTGTGAGCCACATTGCTTGACCACAACTTCAATCATATTTGTAATGTACAATTCAAGTGATTTTGCCACACTGACCACACTCATGTTTAAGCCACGCCAACAGAGGTCCATGTTTTTTGATGTTTTCTTTGAGATGGAGTCTCGCTCTGTCACCCAGGCTGGAGTGCAATGGCGCGATCTCGGCTCACTGCAAACTCCACCTCCACGGTTCAAGCGATTCTCCTGCCTCAGCCTCCCGAGCAGCTGGGATTACAACGTCTGCCACCACGCCCGGCTAATTTTTGTATCTTTAGTAGAGACGGGGTTTCGTCATGTTGGCCAGGCTGGTCTCGAACTCCTGACCTCAGGTGATCCGCCCGCCTGGACCTCGCAAAGTGCTGGGATTACAGGCGTGAGCTACCGTGCCCGGCCTTTCCATGTTTTAAAGAACATATTTTGCCACCCCCTGGTGGACAGTGGCTCATCACCGGCACAAGAGGCTACACAGGCAGATGTCAATGGGGACCAGGCAGGGACAGGTATTGTCGTTAGCCTAGCCCTACCCGCGCCCCCGCGAGTAACCACATCTCCTGACTGCCCAAGCGCAGATTTCCATCCTGAACACGAAATTGCCTGACTTCGAAATGGTGGCAAATTATTCAAAAAAATTTTAAGCTCCCGTTGTATTGGTTATTAGGGTCGAGCCTGGGTAAGACCCCTATAGGTGTGTGTGTGTCCTTGTGTGTTGGTTCAGACCTCTAATAGGACTAGGAACCGGGCGACCACAGCGCGGAAGCTTGAGAGGGAAACCCACCTGGCGCCAGGCAGGAGGGTCGGGGGAGACAGGGTGGGTCCACTACCGGGTTAAAGACCTGTAGTGGGTGGGGCTACACGTAGGGCGGAGACGATGGGACTTCCGGAAATCAGCCGGCACACGTGACTTTTGTTTGCAGAAGCGGGAGGTACCCTAGGCAGCCAATCGGGGAGCGCCGAGTCTCTGTCCAGCCAATGAGAAGCCAGGTTGCTGTGGCGCCTCGCCCCTCCTCCCTGGTCCGCGAGCCTTGGGTACCCCCAGCTTTTTTTCCGCCAGAGCTGCTTCCGTTCCTCTGCCCGCCATGCCGTTTCTAGAGCTGGACACGAATTTGCCCGCCAACCGAGTGCCCGCGGGGCTGGAGAAACGACTCTGCGCCGCCGCTGCCTCCATCCTGGGCAAACCTGCGGACGTGAGCGTGGGCCGGGCAGCACGGGGCGAGGGGAGGTTGGTGGGCCAGGGGTCCGGCCCTGTCCCTGCTCCGCCTCCCCGACAGTGACCCCGAATCTTTTCCCCAGGGACCACTCCCCACTCCTTTCCCCACGCCAAGCTCTGACTTTCCGTGCTCCACGATCCCGCGGCTCCCCCCCTGCACGTCTTTCCCTTGTCGCCCTCCGCAGTCATGACCCGGGCGTGACCTTCAGGGACCGCGGCCTGTATCGGGATCCCTGCCCCGCGAACACTGCGCGTTTCGGCTTTCGCGCGCTCGGGTCCGGTCCCCAGAGGTAGCCCGGCCGGCTCCAACTTCGGGCAAAACTTTTCATGTCCCCCTCAGCGCGTGAACGTGACGGTACGGCCGGGCCTGGCCATGGCGCTGAGCGGGTCCACCGAGCCCTGCGCGCAGCTGTCCATCTCCTCCATCGGCGTAGTGGGCACCGCCGAGGACAACCGCAGCCACAGCGCCCACTTCTTTGAGTTTCTCACCAAGGAGCTAGCCCTGGGCCAGGACCGGTGCGTAGGGGTGGGTAGTAGGGGATCCATGTGGGACTGCCGCAGACTGGAGCCAGTGATCCTGCCTCAGGGGGAAAAAACCCATTTCTTGCCCTGCCCAGTAAGGACACATCAGGGTCTGGAGCTTTGGGGCCCCCTGACTCCTTAGGTTCCTGCTGTTAGGACCATCTTCAAAGTGCGAGCAGGATTGAATGTATTTCTGGCTCTGCTCCTCAGTGTGTAAGTCTGTGAACCGGGAAGGCTCTCTTTTAACACCCCCGGGGCAGTGCAAGGGTCATGTGGGATTGTCTGTGTGCTGTACCTGCCTTGGCACCTGACAGGGTAGGTACACGTGGCTGAAGTGTGATTTTAGAACTTTTCCAGGCTGGTCAGAAGGAATTCTGGGTATGTTCTGAAGTTATGTATTTTGGACCTATGTCCCAGCCAGGTTCCAGGTGAGGTTCACGGGAGACTCACAGAGTAGTGAAAGACCATTGGCCTGGATGTCTAGACATCTGCTTTCTGGGTCCTGCATAGCTGGGGGACCCCAGACAAACTTGGAAATGAACCATCTCCAGTTGGCAACCTCCTCTTCTGTGAAAACGGGAAAAGACCTCCCTCCCCAACAAGAAGCCTCTACAACCCAAACCTGGTGTTCTGTGACTGAGTTAAAGTTTCCTCTTGGGTAAAAGATATTCTTGAGGCACATCCATGTCTAGGAAGAAGTAAGGGCATGAGAAGCTTGGAAGGACACTGTCCAGGCATGGTGGCTCATGCCTGTAATCCCAGCACTTTGGGAGACCAAGGCGGGAGGTTCATTTGACCCAGGAGTTGTAGACCAGTCTGGGTAACATAGTGAGATGCCATCCCCCAAAACAGTTTTAAAAATTAACCAGACATGGTGGTGTGCACATGTAGTCTCACTTAGTTGGCAGGCTGAAGTGGGAGGATGGTTTCAGCCCAGGAGGTTGAGGCTGCAGTGAGCTATGATTGCGCATGGCAGTGAGACCTTGGCTTAGAAAAAAAGACCTTCTGAAATGGAGCCTTTGTTAGTCCATGAAGGTCGATGAGGAATGGCTGATCCTGCTAGGTCCTCCCTCAAGCTACAGAGGAATAATACAGTCAGCCCCCTGTATCACTGGGTTCCGCATCTGTTGATTCAAACAACCATGGATTGAAATATTAGAGGAAAAAAAATTGATAATTGCATCTATACTGAAAATACGTATAGACTTTATTCCTTGTCATTATTCCCTAAACGATACAACTATTTACATAGTACGTACATTATATTAGGTATTTTAAGTAACCCAGAGATTAATATTTAAAGTATATGAGAGGATGTGTGTAGGTTACATGCAAATATTACACCATTTTATGTAAGGGACTTGAGCAAATGTAGATTCTGGTTTCCTCTGGGGATTCTAGAACAAATCTCCCATGGATACTCAGGGAAAACTGTTACTCTAACAACAAGTGTTATACACTTACCATGTGCTAGGTACTCTACAGGTACTTTACACTCGTGATCCCATTTGATCCTTACAATCCCTGTCCACTCTCCCTTTGCTCAGACAAGACATGCTATCCCCATGAGGTACATAATCTCCATTATGCCAATTTTATGATGAGAAGACAGGCTGTTCATACTCCCGACCCCCCC
Source organism: Gorilla gorilla gorilla (assembly GCF_029281585.2). NCBI lineage: Eukaryota > Metazoa > Chordata > Mammalia > Primates > Hominidae > Gorilla > Gorilla gorilla. Next base: position 21,458,004 of record NC_086018.1, on the reverse strand, counting down.
GACCAGGCTGTCCCAAGTTCTGGTGTTCCTCACTGGAAACTTGCTGTTACCTCTGAGAGGAGCATGTTCACTTATGGCCCAGACATTAGTGGCGGGGTTGGTGGGGTGGGGGGTCACCCTGTGCTCAGCCTTTGAGAAAACAGGTGGCTGAGGTACTGTGCCCTTAGGGAGCCTGCAATTAGGAGGTAGGGTGCCCCTCAGTACACAAACTGATGGAGATGATAGAGTGTGCGCCACACACCGAGGCTACCGTATTGTGTGTCTGTCCTAGCTGGGTCATGATGTGCGGCCACATCCCACACCTGAGTGTCCCACTGCCCTGCTGGGGGTTGGGGAAAATCATTACTGGGATGAGAAGGTTTGCAAAATGCCTGGTGGACTGAGGCAGGCTGTCCTGAGTACCCACAGTGGGAGTACCTGGCAGGGGTCTTGCAAGATGTGGTGTTAGCCAAGGAGCTGATGATATCTTTTTCTCTGTCTCCTGAAGGATACTTATCCGCTTTTTCCCCTTGGAGTCCTGGCAGATTGGCAAGATAGGGACGGTCATGACTTTTTTATGATTGGGCACGGAGGGATCCAGGGCATCTGTGAACTGGCTGCTTCTTCCAGAGAGATCTCTTGGCAGAGTGAGGGCCTGGTGATAACCAGCTTTGGATTATCCTGCATGCAACATTCCTGTGATCACATATTCCTCTTCTTCATCCTCATATGAAATAAATGAAGAGAGCTTCCTCATTCAAACATGATTTCTTACCTTCTATTATCTCTCCTGGGCATCTGGGGCCACCATGGGCAGCAGGGCTGGTGGATAAGACCGTAGGGAACCTGGAGGGGGATGATTTCCATCTTCAGGGCTGCTGTCTGATGTTTAGACTGCTCAGATCTGGGGCTGGAAGACTCAGCCTGGAGGCTCTGCTCTCCACACCCATCTGCAGGCCTGTGGGAAGGTGTGAGCAGCTGGTCCAGCTGGGGCCTTCCTGCAGACTGCTGACCTGAGGCTCCTGTCCTCAGCCCCAAAATGGGACCAGACCTCTGGACTCCTCCTGAAGTCTACTCCCTCCATGACTGGCTGGGCAGCCTGCCACGCCACTCTCCCCTTTTCCCCACCTCTGTAGAGTGGAGGCAGGGGTTGCCTGTGTCCCTTTGGGGGTTGGTCACTGGTTTTCCAGAAGCAGGGTCCCCAGTCTGCCCCTCCTCCTCCCCAGGGTTGCAAGCTTTGACTCCCTCCCTTTGGCAAGACTCAAACCGTCCTCCCAGCTGCCCCATCACCCCTTCCTGGCAGTAGCACGACCTTTCACAACCTTTCCAGCCCAGGGGCCCCCAGGCTGGGAGGACAGCTGGGGGGACGAATGGCAGGTAAGGCTTCCTGTGTCTTCTGTCCTGTTGCAACTGTGCCACCTGCACACTTACACACTCATGGACACACAACCATGCACATACACACATCCACCCGCATCTAGTCACAATTCATCACATTAACACACATATACAATCGTACCATTTACACAGTTAACTCACATACACACACATATACACCCAGTCACATAATTCACTCACATCCAACAAAGTCACACAACTCAAATTCACACATACAGACCAAATCCCCACACACGTACACACACATACACAATCACACCATTCACTGACATTCATAGACAGTCATCACACAGTTCACTCACACACATACTCCCTGTCACACACAGGCACACAATTCACACGAACAAAATCACACAATTCACTTATCCACCCACATACTCAAATTCACACTGTTCACATTTACACACAATTCACTAAAATTCACGTATACACCCATGTACACAGTTCACTCACATCACACACATATACACCCACAGTCACACAATTCACACACAGTTCACTGACATTCGCACACATACACACGCACCACACAGGCAATTCGTCACATGGCTGAAAGTCCTCACCTTGCTACAGTTCCCTTCCCAGTGTCACCTCCGCCTTTGGCCCTCAGCGTCCCCTTCCCATGCCTGGACTGCTGGAGAGCCCTGAACGCACCCCATCTTCATGCCTCCAGCGCTAGCCCAAGCCCTTCCCTCTGCCAAGAGCACTAAGTGCAACTCAAGGTCACTTCTAGGGACCCTTCCCTGCCCCTGCTGCCAGGTGACCTGAGGATCCTGCTGGCCCTGCTTAACGATGCACAGCATGGTTAGTTCAGCTCAGGTCGCTCTCCCAGACTTACTGCCACCTACACAGCACTGGGACTGACTGTTTAACTTTATTCTTTATTTCGTGTACTTTATTGGAGTGTCTGTTGAAAGCAAAACCATCCAATTAGGAACAATCCAAAGGCAGCCAGCATGGAGTGAGTGCAGTGGTTGAAACTCACATTATTGCAGCCTCGACCTTCTGGGCCTAAACAAACCTGCCTCAGCCTCCCACGTAGTTCGGATCACAGGTTCATGCCACCATGCTGGGCTAATTGTATGACTTTGTAGAGATGGGGTCGCACTTTGTTTCCCAGGGTGGTCTTGAATTCCTGAGCTTAAGTGATCCTCCCACCTCAGGCCATTTTGCAAACATGCTCATCCCGGTAATGAGCGTTCCCCAACCCCCAGCAGGGCAGTAGGACACTCAGGTGTGGGATGGTGGCTTCATATCAGCATGACCCACCTAGGACAGACACTCAACACAGTAGCCTCATCGTGTGTGCTGCACACTCCATCATCTCTGTCAGTCTGTGGGCTGAGGGGCAATCTGCCTCCTCCTAATTGCAGACTCCCTAAGGACACGGTACCTCAGCCACCTGTTTTCTCAAAGGTTGGGCACAGGGTGACCCCCCCACCACTAATGTCTGTGCCATAAGTCAACATGCCCCTCTCAGAGGTGACAGCAGTTTTCAGTGAGGAGTGCCACAGCTTGGGACAGCCTGGCTGAGGGCAGGGGAGTATGAAGAGCCTTAGTCTTCTCATCATAAAATTGGCATAATGGAGATTATCTACCTCATGGGGATAACATGTCTTGTCTGTGCAAAGGGAGAGTGGACAGGGATTGTAAGGATCAAATGGGATCACGAGTGTAAAGTACCTGTAGAGTACCTAGCACATGGTAAGTGTATAACACTTGTTGTTAGAGTAACAGTTTTCCCTGAGTATCCATGGGAGATTTGTTCTAGAATCCCCAGAGGAAACCAGAATCTACATTTGCTCAAGTCCCTTACATAAAATGGTGTAATATTTGCATGTAACCTACACACATCCTCTCATACTTTAAATAATCTCTGGGTTACTTAAAATACCTAATATAATGTACGTACTATGTAAATAGTTGTATCGTTTAGGGAATAATGACAAGGAATAAAGTCTATACGTATTTTCAGTATAGATGCAGTTATCAATTTTTTTTCTCTAATATTTCAATCCATGGTTGTTTGAATCAACAGATGCGGAACCCAGTGATACAGGGGGCTGACTGTATTATTCCTCTGTAGCTTGAGGGAGGACCTAGCAGGATCAGCCATTCCTCACCGACCTTCATGGACTAACAAAGGCTCCATTTCAGGTCTTTTTTTGTGAGCCAAGGTCTCACTGCCACACAGGCTGGAGTGCAATGCGCAATCATAGCTCACTGCAGCCTCAACCTCCTGGGCTGAAACCATCCTCCCACTTCAGCCTGCCAACTAAGTGAGACTACATGTGCACACCACCATGTCTGGTTAATTTTTAAAACTGTTTTGGGGGATGGCATCTCACTATGTTACCCAGACTAGTCTACAACTCCTGGGTCAAATGAACCTCCCGCCTTGGTCTCCCAAAGTGCTGGGATTACAGGCATGAGCCACCATGCCTGGACAGTGTCCTTCCAAGCTTCTCATGCCCTTACTTCCTCCTAGACATGGATGTGGCTCAAGAATATCTTTTACCCAAGAGGAAACTTTAACTCGGTCACAGAACACCAGGTTTGGGTTGTAGAGGCTTCTTGTTGGGGAGGGAGGTCTTTTCCCGTTTTCACAGAAGAGGAGGTTGCCAACTGGAGATGGTTCATTTCCAAGTTTGTCTGGGGTCCCCCAGCTATGCAGGACCCAGAAAGCAGATGTCTAGACATCCAGGCCAATGGTCTTTCACTACTCTGTGAGTCTCCCGTGAACCTCACCTGGAACCTGGCTGGGACATAGGTCCAAAATACATAACTTCAGAACATACCCAGAATTCCTTCTGACCAGCCTGGAAAAGTTTTAGAAAATCACACTTCATTTTTATTTATTTATTTTTTTTGAGATGGAGTCTCGCTCTGTCGCCCAGGCTACAGTGCAGTGGCATGATCTCGGCTCACTGCAACCTCCGCCTCCCAGGTTCAAGGAATTCTCCTGCCTCAGCCTCCCGAGTAGCTGGGACTACAGGGGCCTGCCACCATGCCCGGCTAATTTTTTATTTTTAGTAGAGACGGGGTTTCACCATCTTGGCCAGGCTGGTCTCGAACTCCTGACCTTGTGATCTACCCGCCTCGGCCTCCCAAAGTGCTGGGATTACAGGCGTGAGTCACCGCTCCCGGCCAGGAAATCACACTTCAGCCACGTGTACCTACCCTGTCAGGTGCCAAGGCAGGTACAGCACACAGACAATCCCACATGACCCTTGCACTGCCCCGGGGGTGTTAAAAGAGAGCCTTCCCGGTTCACAGACTTACACACTGAGGAGCAGAGCCAGAAATACATTCAATCCTGCTCGCACTTTGAAGATGGTCCTAACAGCAGGAACCTAAGGAGTCAGGGGGCCCCAAAGCTCCAGACCCTGATGTGTCCTTACTGGGCAGGGCAAGAAATGGGTTTTTTCCCCCTGAGGCAGGATCACTGGCTCCAGTCTGCGGCAGTCCCACATGGATCCCCTACTACCCACCCCTACGCACCGGTCCTGGCCCAGGGCTAGCTCCTTGGTGAGAAACTCAAAGAAGTGGGCGCTGTGGCTGCGGTTGTCCTCGGCGGTGCCCACTACGCCGATGGAGGAGATGGACAGCTGCGCGCAGGGCTCGGTGGACCCGCTCAGCGCCATGGCCAGGCCCGGCCGTACCGTCACGTTCACGCGCTGAGGGGGACATGAAAAGTTTTGCCCGAAGTTGGAGCCGGCCGGGCTACCTCTGGGGACCGGACCCGAGCGCGCGAAAGCCGAAACGCGCAGTGTTCGCGGGGCAGGGATCCCGATACAGGCCGCGGTCCCTGAAGGTCACGCCCGGGTCATGACTGCGGAGGGCGACAAGGGAAAGACGTGCAGGGGGGGAGCCGCGGGATCGTGGAGCACGGAAAGTCAGAGCTTGGCGTGGGGAAAGGAGTGGGGAGTGGTCCCTGGGGAAAAGATTCGGGGTCACTGTCGGGGAGGCGGAGCAGGGACAGGGCCGGACCCCTGGCCCACCAACCTCCCCTCGCCCCGTGCTGCCCGGCCCACGCTCACGTCCGCAGGTTTGCCCAGGATGGAGGCAGCGGCGGCGCAGAGTCGTTTCTCCAGCCCCGCGGGCACTCGGTTGGCGGGCAAATTCGTGTCCAGCTCTAGAAACGGCATGGCGGGCAGAGGAACGGAAGCAGCTCTGGCGGAAAAAAAGCTGGGGGTACCCAAGGCTCGCGGACCAGGGAGGAGGGGCGAGGCGCCACAGCAACCTGGCTTCTCATTGGCTGGACAGAGACTCGGCGCTCCCCGATTGGCTGCCTAGGGTACCTCCCGCTTCTGCAAACAAAAGTCACGTGTGCCGGCTGATTTCCGGAAGTCCCATCGTCTCCGCCCTACGTGTAGCCCCACCCACTACAGGTCTTTAACCCGGTAGTGGACCCACCCTGTCTCCCCCGACCCTCCTGCCTGGCGCCAGGTGGGTTTCCCTCTCAAGCTTCCGCGCTGTGGTCGCCCGGTTCCTAGTCCTATTAGAGGTCTGAACCAACACACAAGGACACACACACACCTATAGGGGTCTTACCCAGGCTCGACCCTAATAACCAATACAACGGGAGCTTAAAATTTTTTTGAATAATTTGCCACCATTTCGAAGTCAGGCAATTTCGTGTTCAGGATGGAAATCTGCGCTTGGGCAGTCAGGAGATGTGGTTACTCGCGGGGGCGCGGGTAGGGCTAGGCTAACGACAATACCTGTCCCTGCCTGGTCCCCATTGACATCTGCCTGTGTAGCCTCTTGTGCCGGTGATGAGCCACTGTCCACCAGGGGGTGGCAAAATATGTTCTTTAAAACATGGAAAGGCCGGGCACGGTAGCTCACGCCTGTAATCCCAGCACTTTGCGAGGTCCAGGCGGGCGGATCACCTGAGGTCAGGAGTTCGAGACCAGCCTGGCCAACATGACGAAACCCCGTCTCTACTAAAGATACAAAAATTAGCCGGGCGTGGTGGCAGACGTTGTAATCCCAGCTGCTCGGGAGGCTGAGGCAGGAGAATCGCTTGAACCGTGGAGGTGGAGTTTGCAGTGAGCCGAGATCGCGCCATTGCACTCCAGCCTGGGTGACAGAGCGAGACTCCATCTCAAAGAAAACATCAAAAAACATGGACCTCTGTTGGCGTGGCTTAAACATGAGTGTGGTCAGTGTGGCAAAATCACTTGAATTGTACATTACAAATATGATTGAAGTTGTGGTCAAGCAATGTGGCTCACACCTGTAATCTCAGCACTTTGGGAGGCTAAGAAGGGAGGATTGCTTGAGCCCAGGAGTTCAAGATCAGGCTAGGCAACATAGCAAGATTCTCTTCTTTATTTTCTACAAAAAAAAAAAAAAAGAAAAAAGAAATCTGGGTGCTGTGGTGTGTGCCTGTAGTCCTAGCTACCTGGGCGGCTGAGGCAGGAGGATTGCTTGAGCGCAGGAGATCTAGGCTGCAGGGAGCTATGACTGTGCCACTGCACTCCACCCTAGATGACAGAGTGAGACCCAGGCTCCCCCCCTCCCCCCGCAAAAAAGAAAGAAAAAATTTGCAAGTTTATATGTACAATTTCAACTACATGTATAAAATTCTCTATAAGTGTGCATACTTAAAGGAGCCTCCACTGAAGGCCGACAGAGTCTCTGTCTGTCATGATCTTGTCCTATTAGCAGTTTGTTTATTAGATGACTCAGATATCAGAAGGTCTGAGACACACGACAGGTAAATATGACAGTCCTAAGGGGAGAGGGCAGGGACAGGTGGCAAGTCTGGGACCAGGTGTGGGGCATGGACGAGCCAGTGGCCCGGGAGTGGGGTGTAGAGAAGACTGTGGTCAAGGTTATGAGGAGGCATGGGAGAGGGCCAGGAAATAACCAGGGACTTCCCTTCCTGCAAGGAGGTTCATGAACCAGCCCTGCACCCCACTTGTGGAACACAACATCGCCCCACAGTGAGGAGAGAGACCGAGGAGACCAAGGCTGATCCTGATTCAGACGTCTTTCCACCAGGTCACCCCTCATCTATGATACATGCTCAGTCCGGGGGTATCCCCCGCAAGGAAACACTGGGGCTGAGGAGCCCAGAGAGGTCGCCTGACCTGGACTGGGGCTGGGGAGGTCAGGGAAGTCTCCCTGGAGAAGAGACAGGGTGCCAAATGCCAAAAGACCAGGAGGGGCACCAGGCGAAGAAGATGAGGAGGGAACAGCATGAGCAGAGGCCAAGAGGCCAAGGTGGGAGCCCAGAGAGGGGTATAGGAGTGTGCAGGCAGAAGGGGCCACCTGGAGGAGTGGGAGCAAGGCCTTGAATGCAAAGTTCAATGACTTGTACTTTAGCTTCTGGGCAGTGAGGAACCATACAAAGCTCCACACAGAAGGTCAGGGTCAAGTAAGCGTTTGCCCAAGCTCTTTTCAGAGGTCACGTGGAAGCTAGAATGGAATGGGGTAGGAGACAGAAGGAATGCAGGCATGATATCTGGAGGAACTGTGGACCAGAGCCTTTGCAGATATGTCTTCTTTTCAACCAAGGAGACAGACAGCTCCATGTCTTTGTTCTACCAACACAGCATCCCCTCAGTGGCTCAGCAAGCGTGGGACACGCACTCACAGCAAGAAAAGCTGCATTAAGGTCTTCAGATTCTCTTTAACAGCAGGTTCTACTGGAGGCAGGTCCTTGGCCTTCAGGACAGCTGGGAGGGCCTCCTGGAAGAGGTCCTCCCCCACTGCAGCCTCCACGTGTTGGGCGCCATGCCGCCATCGTGGGTCTGCTTTCAAAGACTCAGCAGCCAGCACTGATGGGCTAGGAGAAGACAGAGTCAGCGGAGGGGCTGGGCATAGCCAAGTGTAAGGCAGCATGACCTGCTTTAGGGGTTCTCTGGTTGGATTTTCCCTCCTCCACCATGTGTGTGATGGGCTAGGATGTCCCCCTCCCTGGGGACACTTGGAAGCCTCTTAATATAGCTGCGGTGAGGGGTTTGTAAAGCCCCATTTTATAGATGAGGACACTGAGGCTCAGAAGGAGAAGTGACTCACACAGGGTCCCACAGCCAGAAAAGACAACATGAGCTGGGATGTCAGCTCCCTTCCCGGATACACCACTGCCCAGCGGGCCACCCCACCCCATGGCACTCTCATGCATCAGCTCCGTGATTGCCACCAAGCCAGCCACAGAGATACGGGACCCAGTAAGGAAGGCCTGGTCCCTCAGGAACTTGTCCTCGAGCAGCTGCAGGCATCCGTCCAGCTCAGCCAAAGTGGCCGCCAACATCTCGGGTGGCACTGACTCGCCCAGGAACACAGGGATTATTGTCTGGTGGGCCGACAGGCAGAGAGAGGGGTCAGGGTCTGCCCAAAGCCCATCCTGGTTCCCACCATCATCCTATCATCACCAGTCCTTGGGATTTCTGCTCACCTCTGCTCACTTCTTTCCGCTCATAGCCACCAGTAGCTCTCATCTCCTACTCAAACAGGGACAGCCTCCCCCTTCTCCCTGGGTCCTCACACAAGGCAACCAGTGCGATCCTTCTGCAATCTCAATCTGCCCGTACCCTCCCTTGCATAAAGCCTTCCATGGCTCCCCACTGCCCTCATGAGAAAGGCCTCAACACAAAGCCAGCCTTCTCCAGTGCCGTAGCCATCCCCTCCCCACTTTTCACCTCACCTCCTACTACCCCCACTTATCAAATGGGAATGTGTGTATGAATCCTCCCTGGAATCTGGTTACAGTTTATGCTCCCAATCAGTAAGGTCAGAGTGGGGCCTGAGCCTCTGCATTTCCAACAAGCTCCCTGGTGATGCTGATACTCCCAGTCCATTGACCACACTTTGGATAGGAAGAGTCTACACTTGCTCTACTCAACTTCTCTCCATTCTGTCCTCAAACACACCACACTTCCTTCCCCACCAGCTGGAGGGGGCTCTGTTCCCAGGCCCCAGAGGTCAAGGCAGACACAGTTAAGGTGTGGAAACCTCCTTATTGCCCAATGGATCCTCCAGAGAGGCGGTCCCTTACTTTCAGCAGGGCGCGTGTCTACCTGTTTCATGCTGTCTCACACACAGGGTGCCACCCCTGTGCTGGGCACTGGGTAAGTGCTCTGTACATATTAATTAGGAGTACTCATTTCAAAAATATGTGTGCCTTTGATAAATAAAAACAGTATGTGCATGTTGTGTTGGTGTGTGCTTACTTATTACTGAAGTTAAACATGTTTTCATCCATGTATTGACCATTTCTCATTGTCCTTCAATGAAGCCTCTGCTGATTTCCTTTGCTCATTTTTTTCCTGTGTCTTCGTCTGATGAGTTTCTCTTCTTTTTGTTTGTTCGTTTGTTTGTTTTGAGACAGTCTCGCTCAGTGGCCCGGCTGGAGTGCAGTGGTATGATCTCAGCTCACTGCAACCTCTGCCTCCAAGGTTCAAGTGATTCTCCTGTCTCAGCCTCCCGAGTGTGCCACCGCACCCAGCTAATTTTTGTATTTTTAGTAGAGACGGGGTTTCACCGTGTTGCCCAGGCTGGTCTCAAACTCCTGACCTCAACTGATCCGCCCACCTCTGTCTCCCAAAGTACAGGGATTATAGGCGTGAACCACCACACCCCACCTGTCCGATGGGTTTCTAAGAACATCTTAAAGAACATTACTTCCGTATGACGTATCTTTTACCAAGATCCTTCCCAGTTTTTTGCTTAAGTTTAATCCATTTTTGCTTCCACAAAGTATCCTTGTATATGTATTGGTTTTTTCTTTGTTGAGTTCTCCCACTGTTCTGAGGCTTAGAAAGTCCTTTCATACCCAGACATCAGAGAAACAGATCCCATGAGAGTAGCTGGGATTGCAGGTGTGGGCCACCAGGCCCTGTTATCACTCCCTTTCTCTGAGTCAGCTTTTCTCTCTCAGACTCGTCTACTCCTTGAACTCAGGAAATGTCACTACAGGTGGCCCCAGCTCCCATTTACCTCCCCATAGGGAGCTCCTCTCTCCAGTTCCAATTTCAAAACTCCCAAGGAAGCATTCTGGTTCACTCGCTTGGGCCACTGGCCAGAGGGATGGGATACTCTGAAAGATTCAGCTAGAGTCCCGGGCCCAGCCCTGGACCATCACTGTGCCCCCTGGTGAGATGCCAGGGCTGGGATTCAGGGAGAAGAAAGGAGGTTCCCGGACAGTCATTCCTGCCTCCCGCGGCTGCGGGCTCCCTGCCCCCATCCTGTGCACGAAGTGGGAGCTCCCGCTGTCTGGCAGCAGCTGCTCTGCAGGGGACAGTCTGGACGGTAGAAAGTTCATCCTTAACCCCAGCCTTCCAGTCAAGGTTCCCACCAGTTTGGGACACCTGCAAGTGTCACATCCCACTGGGTGAAACTCTAAGATCCCTTTTAGAGGATCCCATTCGCTCCCTCCCTTCCGCCACCATGCAGCGCCGAGAAACAGAGCTCTGAACGAACCCTCAGATGTCCGTGCGCTGGGGCCTTTCCAGGACGGCGGCGCCCAGTCGGGGCGGCGCCTGGAACTGGGCAGGGTCCCTGGCACCGGGATCCCGAAAAGCAGACCTGCTTCTCCCTGTCCAGCTGGTTCCCCTTCCCCTTGCAGTCGGCCCCCTGCATCCGCGTCCTCCCTGCCAGTCCAGGGCCCCCAGCTCCAACTCCACCCTCCCAGCTGTGCGTTCATAGCGACCGCCCTCCCTGTAGGGACGCACGGATCTGGTGGTGGAGTCTTGGCCGGCAGGACTGGACAGGAACCGAAGGGGCGAGGCGGATCCGGGGGTGGTGCGCTCCAACTGGGTGCTGTCCCCAGGGGGTGGGGCCTGATCCCCTATTTTCCTGGCGCGCCCGGAGCCTGCCACAGCTGCTGCCCACACCGCGCTCAGCTCCTTCACTGCCATCCCCGCTGTCCTTGCCGCCCCCGCCATGAGCCTAGAGCTGTTTCTTGACCTGGTGTCCCAGCCCAGCCGCGCCGTCTACATCTTCGCCAAGAAGAATGGCATCCCCTTAGAGCTGCGCACCGTGGATCTTATCAAAGGTGGGCCCAGCCCGTTTCCCCGCGTGTCCACAAACCCAGTGCACCCCCAGGCCCCCGCCCTGCTCTGCCCTGAGCGTCTCGCCGCCCGCACAGCCCCCTCACCTCCTCCTGCCGCGTCTGCCACCAGAGAATGCTGTCGACTGAGTGGCCTTGGAGGGATCACAGCCTCTCTGAACCTTAGCTTGCCTTCTGAAAAGGAGTATAACGTTACCTTCTGCTCTGTAGGGATGGAAAGAAAATACTGAATGGAGTTTACAGAGTTCTTGCGTGGAATGCACGCATATAAATTCACAAAGCCCAGAAGACCTTGGGAAGAAGGACAGGCTGTTTGAGAATTAAGAGATGGGAAGAGATGAGCCACCCCAGTTTGCCTCCCCTCCCCTGGCCCCCTGGAGTCCGGCTAGAAAACTTCTCTTTATCCACCTGCTGCACCTGGCCCCACCCACCAAAGCCCCCCAGCTGCCCCGGAATGTGGCAGGGCAGGGGGGCCCAGCCAGGGAGTGAGGCTGATCCAGGCCTCTAGTCCCAGACCTTGCTGTTTCTCAGGGCTGTGGGGCTCCGCTTGGGGAGGGGGAGGGAGGGTGTAGAGGTGCAGCGTTTTTACTCTGAAGACCTTTTCTGACTTCTTCCTCTTCAGGGCAGCACAAGAGCAAGGAGTTCTTGCAGATCAACAGCCTGGGGAAACTGCCGACGCTCAAGGATGGTGATTTCATCTTGACCGAAAGGTGCCCTCCTTCCCTCACCCCTCACCGCATCGGGAGCCCATGTGACCTTGGCTCTCCCCTCTGGCCCCGGGCCCCAATGGCCCTCCCATACCCCATGGGGCAGCGAGGGAGGGGAAAGGCGAGGGATCTGGCCGGGCGCGGTGGCTCACGCCTGTCATCCCAGCACTTCGGGAGGCCAAGGCGGGCGGATCACGAGGTCAGGAGACCGAGACCATCCTGGCTAACACGGTGAAACACCGTCTCTACTAAAAATACAAAAAACAAACAAACAAACAAAAAATTAGCCGGGTGTGGTGGCGGGCGTCTGTAGTCCCAGCTACTCGGGAGGCTGAGTCAGGAGAATGGCGTGAACCCAGGAGGCGGAGCTTGCAGTGAGCTGAGATCGCGCCACTGCACTCCAGCCTGGGCGACAGAGCTAGACTCCGTCTCAAAAAGGCCGGGCGCGGTGGTTTACGCCTGTAATCCCAGCACTTTGGGAGGCCGAGGTGGGCGGATCACGAGCTCAGGAGATCCAGACCATCCTGGCTAACACAGTGAAACCCTGTCTCTACTAAAAATACAAAACATTAGCAGGGCGTGGTGGCGGGCGCCTGTAGTCCCAGCTACTGGGGAGGCTGAGGCAGGAGAATGGCGTGAACCCAGGAGGCGGAGCTTGCAATGAGCAGAGATCGCGCCACTGCACTCCAGCCTGGGTGACAGAGGGAGCCCACTCCAGCCTGGGCAACAGAGGGAGACTCCGTCTCAAAAAAAAAGGAAAGAAAGAAAGGAGAGGGATCTGGGGAGAAGGTGCAGCTTGGGGTGTGTCCGGGATGAGCAGGGGCTGACAGAACATGTCCCCCCACCTCTCATCTTCAGCCTTTTCTGAGCCCCAGGGCCTCTCCACTCCCAGACTGAAGGGTATTAGAAGAGAAGACAAGGGAACATTTTTCCACTGTTGCGCATTTGTTCAACAAATGCCAGCTGAAAAGAGCCTCTAGTGACTTGTCGCAGACTACCCAATCTACCCAGTCCGGGCCTAGAGGCCAATGCCATGGCCCAAGGGCACAGCTCGTGGTGGGGTCCAGCTGCTGGGCAGGAAAAGGACAAGAGGTCAGGTGGCTGCAGAAGTGATGGCTGGGTGCCTGTCAGAGGGGGGCCAAAGACATTCCTCCCCTCATGATCCCTGACCCAAGCGCGTGGACACGCAAGGGACTCCACGGAGCATCCACTGTGTGCCAGCCCCACGCAGGGTGCCAGGGGTCCAGGGAGCCTATTCTGAGCTGCACCACCTCGGACAAGTCACTTGACCATTCTGACCTTGAGTTTTCTCTTGTGCTAAAAGGCTAACAGGAGTCTCTACCTCACAGGGCAGCTGCTGGCATATCACAGAGATGAGGGTGTCAAAGTGCAAAGCAGAAGGTCCAGCCAAGAGTTGGTGCCCAAGGAAACAAAGACAGGAGGAGACTCGTAGGAGGAGGGGGTGGTGTTGGGGAGCTGGAGATGGAGGGCGAGGCTGGAGGGCAGTCCTTCAAATGCAGAGAAGCCCCTGGGCCCCACTGGCGGATGGGAGCAGCTAGGGGTAAATGCCTGGTGCCAGTGTCCTTATAGCCACTGCCCATTTGTTCCCAGCTCAGCCATCCTGATTTACCTGAGCTGTAAGTACCAGACACCGGACCACTGGTATCCATCTGACCTGCAGGCTCGTGCCCGTGTTCATGAGTACCTAGGCTGGCATGCCGACTGCATCCGTGGCACCTTTGGTGTACCCCTGTAGGTCCAGGTGAGGAGAGCCATCTGGAGAGTGACTGGCCATCAGAGAGTAGTTGGCAGTAGGCAGGAGCCATAGACTGACCCACTCTGTGCCCCCATCAGGTGTTGGGGCCACTCATTGGGGTCCAGGTGCCCAAGGAGAAGGTGGAACGCAACAGGACTGCCATAGACCAGGCCCTGCAATGGCTGGAGGACAAGTTCCTGGGGGACAGGCCCTTCCTTGCTGGCCAGCAGGTGATACTGGCTGATCTCATGGCTCTGGAGGAGCTGATGCAGGTGTGAGCTCAGCCTGTGGGCAGTGTCCCTCTTCGTGTCACACCCATGAGGCAGACAGAAACACCGAGGCCTGGAGAAAGCCAGAACTTTGCGCAGAATCATAGAGCAAGTCTCTGGATGATCTGGGGCCAGAACCCTGAACTTCTGCCTCCTGCCTGGGTGTGGGGTCTCACCCCGGCTGCTCTTGGGCTCTAAGGCTGAACATACTGCCTGGGCCCCTGTGGTCCATTCACTTAGGGGCTGGAGAATGGACCATGTCTCTGATACTTCTGCCCATGGTTCCAGCATTCAGGTCGGCAGTGACAACTGGGAAAGTTGTATGCCCACAACTTTTTCATCCTTGTCCCTACAGCCGGTGGCTCTCGGCTATGAACTATTTGAGGGACGGCCACGACTGGCAGCATGGCGTGGACGAGTGGAGGCTTTCCTGGGTGCTGAGCTATGCCAGGAGGCCCACAGCATCATCTTGAGCATCCTGGAACAGGCGGCCAAGAAAACCCTCCCAACACCCTCACCAGAGGCCTATCCGGCTATGCTGCTTCGAATCGCCAGGATCCCCTGAAGGGTCTGGGATGGGGGCCAGGAGATTAGCAACAAGGATTCATTCTGTTACTTATTTGCCCCTTTTTATCTTTCCCTCTTGCCCCAGTCCCTTGTCTCCAGCTTCATGTGAAGCTCTGCACAGACAAGACACTCAGTGTCCTTGGCAGTGCTGCTATTCCTCAGGTGCAGCATACATAACCAGTAAGAGACTAAATCTGCAATATATAAAGAGCTCCTACAAATCAATAACATGAAGAACACTCAAAAATTGGCAAATGTCATCAGTGTTTTAAATAGAATAAAGATTCCAAACACTTTGAATAGAGAACCAAGAGTTATTGGTTTTACTACATTGTTGTGTTATACATATGGAGTAAAAGTATGTGCTAGTAATCCTCATCATGGTTAACCAAAGTAACCTCACAATAACAAGTCAACATAATTGTATCACCAGGGCAACAAAATATTAAGTAAGTAACCAATTCGAATTGCAAACCGTTAAAGGATATAGGCGATGTTTCACAGGGCGTAGCAACGGTCTTTGAAGTCTAGGAAACTTAAAAGACTTCTTTTAACAAGCATTCATGTCTTCTAGGACAGTTTTGTAATAACAGCAAATAGTAAGATTATACATTGTCACACAGACCTCCATGTATATCCATGGGATGGACCCCACCACAATTATTTTAACAGAGGGAACTTGATATAAAGAATTGGTAACCATGCATTAGAGAACTCCAAAGACAGAGAGAATCCAGATTAACACGGAGGTAAACACTGCAAGAAGCTACTACCCCTAGGGCTGGGGGATCAAGGGAGGAATTAGGAAGACCAAGATGCTGGAGGGGCCCTGAGGAATTCAAACCTCCAAGAAAGATGTTGCTCATCCCCCCTAGCATCACCTTCCAAGAAGGGCAGTTTGCCCTGAGGTCTTCACAGGAGGCCATGTGGCTGTGGATGCAGTTCTCAAATATGACAGTAGATGTCACTGCAGATGAATAAACAGGATGTTCCATACACGCTCGAGGGGCTACCTGCCCACATGTCTTGTGGCCTTGGGGCCCATTTCCCATGCCTGACCTGTGCCCACCATGTGCCACTCTACTGGGGGAACTGCCCCAATAATCACGTAGATTCTTTCCTATTTTTCCTAAGTGTCGGCCGGCTTGAGAAATAAAGGGACAGAGTACAAAAGAGAGAAATTGTAAAGCTGTGCATCCGGGGGAGACGTCACACGTTGGTAGGATCCGTGATGCCCCACAAGCCACAAAAACCAGCAAGTTTTTATTAGGGATTTTCAAAAGGGGAGGGAGTGTGCAAATAGGTGTGGCTAACAGACGTCAAGTACTTAAGAGGGTAATAGAATATCACAAGGCAAGTGGAGGCAGGGCAAGATCACAGGACCACAGGACCGAGGCAAAATTAAAATTGCTAATGAAGTTTCGGGCAACATTGTCATTGATAACATCTTATCAGGAGACAGGGTTTTGAGACCAACTGGTCTGACCAAAATTTATTAGGTGGGAATTTCCTCTTCCTAATAAGCCTGGGAGTGCTATGGGAGACTGGAGAATATTGCATCTCTGCAGTTTCGACCATAAGAGACAGGCCACGCCCAGGGGGGCTGTTTATAAGCTGATACCTCCTGGTGCGTATTCTCTTTCTCAGGGACGTTCCATGCTGAGAAAAAGAATTAAGCGATATTTCTCCTATTTGCTTTTGAAAGAAGAGAAATGTGGCTGTGTTCCGCCTGGCTCACCAGCAGTCAGAGTTTAAGGTTATCTCTCTTATTCCCTGAACAATTGCTGTTATCCTGTTCTTTTTTCAAAGTGCTCAGATTTCATATTGCTCAAACACACATCCTGTACAATTTGTGCAATTAATGCAATTATTACAGGGTCCTGAGGCGACATACATCCTCCTTGGTTGACAGGATTAAGAGATTAAAGTAAAGACAGGCATAGGAAATCACAAGGGTATTGATTGGGGAAGTGATAAGTGTCCATGAAATCTTTACAATTTATGTTTAGAGATTGCAGTAAAGACAGGCATAAGAAATTATAAAAGTATTAATTTGGGGAACTAATAAATGTCCATAAAATCTTCACACTCCACGTTTTTCTGTCATGGCTTCAGCCAGTCCCTCTGTTTGGGGTCCCTGACTTCCCGCAACACCACTCTTAGCTGGAAGTATTCCAAGTAACCATTGCAACTGTCCTGCCTTAAGGGTGCCTGGCGGTGGCTTCTGTCTTAGGTCCCATTCTGGCTCTCTCTTCCAGTGATTTCTCATACTTTGGGGGACACTCTGGCCTGCTTTCCTGGGCCTTTTCCATTACCACCCCCTCTCCCCATCAGGCACTGGGGATGGCCGCCACAGCCTGTGCCTTCTTGATCCATGCTGGCTGCCTTGGGATTGTTCCTTATTGGATGGTTTTGCTTTCAACAGACACTCCAATAAAGTACACGAAATAAAGAATAAAGTTAAACAGTCAGTCCTAGTGCTGTGTAGGTGGCAGTAAGTCTGGGAGAGCGCCCTCAGCTGAACTAACCATGCTGTGCATCATTGTCAAGCGGGGCCAGCAGGATCCTCAGGTCACCTGGCAGCAGGGGCAGGGAAGGGTCCCTAGAAGTGATCTTGAGTTGCACTTAGTGCTCTTGGCAGAGGGAAGGGCTTGGGCTAGTGCTGGAGGCATGAAGATGGGGTGCGTTCAGGGCTCTCCAGCAGTCCAGGCATGGGAAGGGGACGCTGAGGGCCAAAGGCTGAGGTGACACTGGGAAGGGAACCGTAGGAAGGTAAGGACTGGCTTTCGGCCATGTGACTGAATTGCCTGTGTGTGGTGTGTGTGTATGTGTGCGAATGTCAGTGAACTGTGTGTGTGAACGTGAGTGAATTGTGTGACTGTGTTTATGTGTGGGTGTATATGTGTGTGATGTGAGTGAACTGTGTGTATGTGGGTGTATATGTGTGTGATGTGAGTGAACTGTGTGTATGTAGGTGTATATGTGTGTGAATTTGAATGGTGTGTAAATGTGACTGAGCAGTGTGAATTTGTGTATGTGGGTGTATGTGTGTGAATGAGTGAACTGTGTGATTTTGTTGGTGTGAATTGTGTGCCTGTGTGTGAGGTGTATGTGTGTGTGTGTGTGTGTGTGAGTGAACTGTGTGATGACTTTGTATTAATGTCAGTGAATGGTGTGGTTGTGTATGTGGGTGTATATGTGTGTGTATGTATGTGAATCGTGTGTGGGGTTGGTGTGTATGTGTGTCAATGTGAGTGAGTTGTGTGACTGTTGAATATGAGTGAATCGTGTGATTGTGTGGGTGTATATGTGTGTATAGGAGTTAACTGTGTGACTGTGTGTAAATGTTATGATTGTGTGTGTGGGTGTATATGTGTGAATGTGATACATCGTGTGACTGTGTGTGGATGTGGGTGGATGTGTGTGTGAGTGTGCGTGGCTGTGTGTCGAACAGTGTGTGAGTATAAGTGTGCAGGTGGTAGCTGTGGAATTAAGGCACATTAGGGGAATCCTTCCTTGGCTCTGGTCCTTGGTTTCCCCTCTATGAAACAAGTTGGGTGAATTAGGCAGTCTCTGGCATTCCAGGATTTGGTCTCAGGTCTAAACAGGATTTTGTAAAGTGAAAGCAGCATCCCTTGGCATCTTGGGAGGTGTCCCTGCCCTCCATGGCTCACCTTCTGCCACATGGCCCAGCAGCTACTCTGCAGGGCCATGTGCTGCCATGACAGGTACTCATCCCCATGGGCGCGGGCCTGCAGGTCCTGGAGGTATCAGTGGTCAGGTGCTTTGTACATGCAGCTCATATAGAGCAAGCTAGCCACACTGGGGGGACATGGCAGGGGCAGAAGACATGCCCTGAACACTCTTCAGCCATTTTCTGGGGCATTTTCACTATCCCCATGATGCAGAGGAGGGATGTGAGGCTTAGACAGGTTAGGTAACTGCCCAGGGTCACACAGCCCTACACGGGGCCAGACTATCATCTCAACTAAGGGCAGCAAGGAAGAAACAAAATGTCATGAACTTCAGCAGGGGCTCACGGAAGGCTTCCAGGAGAAAGGGGCACCCAGTGTGAGTCTGAAGAACGAGAGCAAGTTGGGTATCTCCCCAACATATCCAAAGCGTGGACAGGGCCAGGAGCAAGGCCAGCAGGGAGAGAGCCTTCCAGGTGACATGGCAGCATTGCTCCCCACCCTGTCCCATCTCCCGTTCACCTATGGTGAAGGGTTGTGCAGTCTGACCCCCAGAGCTCATCATGCCTCTATGGGTGTTGGACCATCCAGTGATCCCAGGCTCTGAATGTGAATCCAGCTCCACCACGGAGGCACTATGTGGCCTCGGTAAAGGACGCCACCATGCGGCCACCAACCTGGAGGCTGGTTTTGGCTTTCATTTTTCCCACCCACCTCCAACCCTTCAGCAAACCCTGCAGTTAGATTTCAAGAAAAGTCAGAACTGACCACAATCCCCACCAACCCTGCGCCACCACCACCTTGGTCTGGGGCTCCAGCGCTGCATGCCAGATGACTGCAATGGCTTTCTCACCCCTGCCAGGGGGATCCTTTACGACGTAAGTCAGATCACAGTTCTCCTCTGCTCAAAACCCTCCAGCGACTCAATCCACCTGCGGTAAGAGCCAACGCCTTCCCAGTGTCCCATGCTCCCCTCTGTCGTGACCTCCTGCTCTTCCTGCTCACTGCACCCACCCTGGCGCGTTGCTCTCCAGTCTGAACCCCATGCATTGTCCCACCTGGAGCCTTCGCCCTCACTCTTCCCTCCAGCCAGAACACCCTTCCCCTCATGCCTTGCACATTCCTACAGCTCCCTGCTCAGATGCCACCTCCTCCAGGGAGTCTTACCTCAACATCCTACTCATAATGACACACACCCCCACTCTTACCCTGTTTATTTTTTCCATGGCATCCATCAACATCCGATATGTTACACGTTTACATGGGTTACTGTCAGCTCCCCCTACTATTAATGGAATGTGAGCTCCATGAGAAGGACGTAGACACGTTCGCTGCTCAAGCCTCAGGGCTTAAATGGGGTCTGGCCCTGGTGGATGTTTAGCAAATAGCCACTGAAGCTCGCTGAGTGGTCCCTCGACTCTCCAGGGAAACAGCACTTGCCCCACAGGATTTGTGGGCAAAATGGTAGCACTAAGGTGCCTGGTACAGCCGCTCCTCGAAACTTAGCACTCTCCTTTTTTCGGAGGGCAAGGCTGGCGGTGAGGAGGCCCGGAAGCAGACTGGGCCCTGTGGCCTTGTGCAAGTCCCTCCCCTCTTCCAGCCTCAGTTTCCTCACTTGTACAATGCAGGAGGAGACTTCTATAACCCTCTCAACACTGGGCACCTCTGCCTGCCTCAGCCCATTCTTCACCCTGGGGCTGGTGCAGGGCCCACAGTCCATGATCCAAGCCATCAACAGTGAACAGACAGCCGACTGGCCCCACAAGGCCTGGCAGCAGCCCAGGGACCAGTTACCTCTCAGCCAAGGTGAAGTCCCCATCCTTCAAGGCCCGGCACCTTCCTCAGGGGATTCACCTGGGCAAAGGCATCGCTGTGCTGCTGGCCTGCAGGAGAGATCAGAGAGGTGAGTGGGGACAACCCAGAGTTCTCTGAGGTCTCTGCCCACCCCCACCCCAAACTCCCAGCAGCAGCTTTCTGAGGCCCCTATCTGGGAGGCATCAGGGAAGAGGAAGCCTCTCTGTTAGTCACTGGGTCACAGACCTTGACCCCATCAGAGGGCCACCTTTCCTGTGTCCAGCTCCTTGAAGCATGGCTCAAGGACAATTCCCTGGAGCTGCAATTCACACCCCACCCCCAGCCAGTTCCATCCATAGGTCAGACCCCTCCAGCCTCCTCCCTGGGCTCTAGGCTTCAGCTTCCTATCCCAGCTGGGGACTTAGGCCCTACTGGCCAGGCTGGGTGACCTGTCAATACCCCAGAGTCCCAGCCAAACATGTTCCCAACCCTCAGACCAACCTCATTCTTGCTGGGAATCCCTGCCCCATTCAGCCACTCAGCCTCCGGTGGCTCAGCTCTTCTTCCTTTCTTATGCCGAACTCTCAAGTCTCCCTCCCCACTGGGGGTTCCCAGGTCTGACTCACTTTAGCACTCTAGGCCAGTGCTAGAGGCCACATTAGGTGCCTGGTGTTTGGATCAGAGGACCTCAGTCAAGCCAGGCTCCAGTCTGATCATAGGCCTACATGTGGGCCTCTTTGGCCTTCTACTGAATGGACATGCACACCCCTGCCCATTCTCCCTCCACAGACTTCTTCTGTGTCCAGCCCCTGTTCTGTAGCAGGTGACTCAAGCTGGTTGTACCAAGGGCAGCAGTTGGGAAGTGTCAGCTGAGCAGGGTCCTCCCTCTGGCCTGCCCAGGGGGCTCTGGCTCTGCTCTCTGCCCTACTGCTCAGTTATAGCCCTGCCTCCTCCACTGAATTCTGCTCCAGCTGCATCTCTGTGTGCCAGCCAGACCAGCAAACGCTGGAGCTCAGAGTGAGGGTGCTGGCTTCCTCCACTGCCCTGCCACAGGGTCCTCCAGCCTCTAGCCTCTAGGAGCAGCCCCTTCAGCTGGGTGAGAAGCCCCATGGGATAGAGCAAGTCAGATGCAGGAAAAAGAAAAGGCAGAAGAATGCCAAGAAATACATAAAAGTGGAAGAGACCCAGGGCCAGACATGGTGGTGCATGTCTGTAATCTCAACACTTTAGAAGGAGGAGGCAGGAGGATCACTTGAGCTCAGGAGATCAAGGTCAGCCTGGTCTACATGGCAAAATCACGCGTCTACACACACCCAAAAAAAAAAAAAAAAAAAACGTAGCTGGGCACGAGGACATGCCTGTAGTCCCAACTATTCTACTTAGGAGGAGTAAGTTGGGAGGATCACTTGATCCTGAGAGGTCAAGGCTGCAGTGAGCCGGGATCATGCCACTGCCCTCTAGCCTGGGCTGCAGATTGAGACACTGTAATAAATAAATAAATAAATAAATAAATAATAAAAAAGTGGAAGAGACACAGGCAGGGGTAGACAGGGACTATTTTACCTAGGAAACAACGGGCAGTTTCATTGTTTTTTCCAAGCACATGGGGTGAAGATATTCTGGCCCCACTCCATTTCCCTACCCTCATTCTGTGCCTGCTGTGCCCTCTCTAAACCTGTGTTTTGAATAATGTTTTGTATTCACAAGCAAAGATCAAGCCTCAATTAAAATAGACAGCCAGCAGGGCATGGTGGCTCATGCCTGTAATCCCAACACTTTGGGAGGCCAAGGCAAGAGGATCACTTGAGCCCAGGAGTTCTAGGCCAGCCTGGGAAACACAGCAAGACTTCCTCTCAATAATAATAATAATATTAATAAATTGGCCGGGCATGTCAGTGGGCACCTGTAGTCCCAGCTACTTGAGGGGCTGAGATGGGAGGATCGCTTGAGCGTGGAAGGTCGAGGCTGCAGTGAGCCATGATTGTGCCCCTGCACTCCAGCCTGAGTGACAGAGTTAGATCCTGTCTCCAAAAAGTAAAAATAATAACATAGATAATTATGTAATAGTTTCCACACCGGAGAGTCTGATTCTTCGTGTTAGTCTGCATTCTTGGCCCGACTGCAAAGCAGCGGGGACAGGCAGGGATCCGCGGCCAATATCCCCTGGGCCTGCCTGCCCAGCCCAGCTTCAGTCAGCTCCACTGTGCGAAGCTCGAAGGGGATGCCGTTCTTGGCGAAGATGTAGACTGCACGGCAGGGCTGGGACAGCAGGTCCAGGTACAGCTCCAGACCCATGGCGAGGGCGATGGGGTGGGGCGTGGGAGGGCAGACCTAAACCTAGGGGACGGGCCCTGGGGACAAACCCGGGGACAGGCCCGGGAACAGGAACTGCGGGCAGGAATGGCTGGTTGGAGGCGGCGGACAGGAACGGCTGGCGGTAGGTGAGGGTTGAGCAGGAACTGCTGGGTCACCGAGCCTGTAGCGGTGCACCTCACCAGGAGCCCCGAGTCCGGCGACGCCCTCTTCACTCATCCCTTGGCTCCGAGAACTTTGGGTCAATCAGTGGCGTGTCTGCTCTCTCACCATCCCTTTCTGGGAATCTAGGCTGCAGGTATATTTCCCACTAAAAGGGAAGAGGAGAGGCCGGGCGCGCTGGCTCACGCCTGTAATCCCAGCACTTTGGGAGACCGAGGGGGGCGGATCACGATGTCAGGAGATCGAGACCATCCTGGCTAAAACGGTGAAACCCGTCTCCACTAAAAACATAAAAAATTAGCCGGGCGCGGTGGCGGGCGCCTGTAGTCCCAGCTACTCGGGAGGCTGAGGCAGGAGAATGGCGTGAACCCGGGAGGCGGAGCTTGCAGTGAGCCGAGCTCACGCCACTGCACTCCAGCCTGGGCGACAGAGCCATACCCCGTCTCAAAAAAAAAAAAGGAAGAGGAGAAAGGAGGTGCAGCAGCCTCCTTGCCCAGGGCCTGGGCCCAGTGCCCAGGACGGAGGCCAGAGAGGAAGGGTGGCTGACTGCCTGCGGGGCTGCCAGCCCCACACCTCATGAAGGAATGAGCTCTCCCTCCCCAGTTGCTGGGGTCATATTTGTTACACTCTAGCTAATGCCTACCCCAGACGGCTGAGGCCCTGTGAGGCCTATCCAGAGGTTTCCAACAGTGCCTGGCATTGCACAGTAAATTAATCACCATCACACGAGTTTTGCAAAAGAGAAAAGATTTATTCACAGGGCACCAAGCAAGGATGTGGGATAGTAGCTCTCAAATCTACCTTCCCGAAAATAAGGCTTAGGGATAAGCCTTGCTTCCAAGCAGTAGAGCACAGGCCCCAGCCACGCTCCAGGGGAGGGGACCATACAAGGATGTGAATAACAGTGTCGGCCTTGTGGGCCTACAACGCAGAAGGGCCATGCGCTTGGTTTAAAGCTTTGCTGTTGCCATCTTAACATTCTTAACAATTTAAAAATAAGGGTCCCCACATTTTCATTTATAGCCAGTCCTGTCCAAGGAGTTCAAAGATCTCATGAGGGTGGACAGGGCACTGTCTGCTCTGGGCAGTGATGGGACCACTAACAGTTGTTCTCCAGTCTCCCAGCCCCTACCCCAGGGCCACACCTTCCCCTGGTCTCTACTATTCTTTTTTTTTTTTTTTTTTTTTCGAGACAGAGTCCTGCTGTTGCCCAGGCTGGAGTGAGTGCAGTGGTACAAACTTAGCTTACTGCAGCCTCGACCTGGGCTCAAACAATCCTTCTGCCTCACCCTGCCATGTAGCTCAGACCACATGCGCATGCCACCAATCTGGGCTAATTTTTTGACTTTGTAGAGACGGGGTCGCACTTTGTTTCCCAGGGTGCTCTCGAATTCCTTGGCTCAAGTGATCCTCCCACCTCAGCCTCCCAAAGTGCTGGGATTATAGGTGTGATCCACCACCCCTGGCCTCTCTCACATTCTTGACATTTAAAGTTACCGTCATTGACAAGGAACATGGGTACACTCCAATTTACTCAAGAAAAAGCTCTTTTCTCCATTGAAGAGATATGTGGCCTAACTGCTTCCTACTCTAGTTGAGTCTTCTTGTTGTTTCCTTTTTCTTCTTCTTCTCTCTTGTTTTTTAGAGACGAGGTCCTGCTGTGTTGCCCAGGCTGGTCTCAAAGTTCTAGCCTCAAGAGACCCTCCTGCCTTGTCCTCCCAGTGTTGGGATTACAGGTGTGAGCCACTCTGTCCAGCCTCAGACTGTGGTCATTAGATCAGCAGCAGCAGCAGCCTTGCCTGGGAGCTTGTTAGAAATATACTAACAGGCTCCCACCCCCAAACCCAGACCTACTGAATCAGACAGAGTCTGTATTTTCATAAGATCCTCAGGTGATCCAAATGCACCTTAAACTTTGAGGAGCTTAGATCCAGAACCTGGGCTGGAGGCCCCTGGGGGCCACTCTGTTCCTCACAGACTGCAAGGTATGTTTTTTTCTTGCCTCTTCTCTCTGTCCCAATGTCTCCTTCTGTCTGTGTCTGACCCTGAGGACCCTATGGCATCCTCCCAGGGGAGTTTCCACTGCCAAAGGCCTGATTCTCTAGAATCTGATGGGCTCCTCTAGACACCAATCTCTACCTAGGCTCTTGTTGAAGAAGCCAATCAGCTCATTGGTTGGCAATGACGTGATATAAAACATGGCTGCCTTCCAAGCCTTATGTGTGGACAAGGAGATAAGGACAAGTAGGTATATCATGTTCTGATACCTGGGCCATCGTCCCTCCTCAGGCCCCCAGGATACACGTTTATGGGGAGTTTTCCTCCCTTCCCCCAATATGGTCACTCATAACTTTACACCCAACAGTCAAACAGGGGTGGAAGCTACAGGGTTTCATGTAAACAATAGGCTAGGCTGTGGGGCTGAGTAAAAGGCACTGGACTGTGGTAGGTCTTACTCCAAGATGGCCAAATGGAAGGGCTTTTAGCTTTCTTTGTTTTTGTTTTATATTTTGAAATATAATGTTCAATTTCTACACTTCAGAATAAAAAGAGCCACAATTTATGATTCATATTTTTTGTAGCTGCTTCCCTATGCTTTTGAACAATGTAATCATATTTTCATGAGATATAATTCCCATACCATAATATCCACCCTTTCAAAGTATACTTTAAAATCCAATTGGTTTAAAGCCAATTCAGTGGTTTTTAGTATATTAACAAAGTTTTGTCACCATCACAGTTATCTAATTCTAGATCATTTTCATCACCCAAAAAGAAATTCTGTACCCAATAAAGAGTCACTCCCCATTTTCCCTCTTCCCCTAGCCCCTGGCTACCATTCATCTACTTTCTACCTCTGTGGATAGGAAGTAGCTGCCTATTCTGGAGATTTCATTCAAACGGAATAATGAAATATGTGGCCTTTTATGACTGGCTTCTTTCATTTAGCATAATGTTGTCAAGGTTCATCCATGTTGTAGCATATAACGGTACTTCATCCCTTCTTATGGCTGAATAATATTCAATTTTATGGACTTTTTAGCAAAACATTCTAATTTTTACTTCTCTGCTGTGCTTATTGTTTGTCTTTCTCCACAACAATGTGAGCACTAAAGGCAGACATTTTTGCCTATTTTGTTCACTACTGCTTCCTCTGCACCAAAAGCATTGCCTGGTTGTGGGTACTTTTCTAGTTTTAGGAAGGAGAAGACAAGATATAGGTCCTGACTCTGGTTCTGCCTCTTATTCATATGCTACTCTGAGGATCCTTTCCCCTTGAAGAACTTGTTTCTTCATCTTCAAAATGGGGATAATACTACTACTCATCAGGGTGCTTGTGAGGATTAAACAAGGTAAGAGAAGTAAAATTGCATGTTAGTTATCAGATAGATTTGTGTTCCCATCTAGCTCCAATGAGGGAGAGGATTTGCTCTAGTCTGTCCCTCTGGGCTCTGGGCTTCTAATGGGCAGACACCTTCCTCCATGATGTTTGTAGCTGTTAAGCCTGGTGTAGTCCCTCAAGACAAGTTTTTTTTTTTTTTTGAGTCAGAGTATCGCTCTGTCACCAGGCTGGAGTACAGTGGTGCAATCTTGGCTCACTGCAATCTCTGCTTCCCGGATTCAAGCGATTCTCCTGCCTCAGCCTCCTGAGTAGCTGGGATTACAGGCATACGCCACCACACCCAGCTACTCTTAAGACAAGCTTTTGGAATTGAACTGCTGATGGTCTTCCATGAACAATTCAACAGAAACCCAGTAGCGTACACTTCCTTGTATGCACTTGCTCCCTCTCTTTACATTTATTACACATTTAATGCTACCTAATAATTCCCTATACTTTTACTGTATCCAATCATTCAACAAATTCCAACCGAAATACATAGAAGAGTGATATTCCAACTTCATCAGACCCTGAGATTCTATTTTTTACATTTCTTCCATGGATTGTTGAATGTTTCCAATGATTGATCCACCTTCCCTTGGCCTTTTCTACATTACAGATTTGGTTGCATGTCCATGTCTATGTTGCCAAACTTGCCTCATAGACCCAGCTTGAACACAAGACGGGTGCTTGCTGAAGAGCAGGACTCATTCTGTTGAACCTGCATGTTTTCTCAGGTCAGATTGCTTGGTGGCGCTTCTTTAATTTCTTTCAACAGCACATTGTAGTTTGCTGTGTTGAAGTGTTGCTTTTCTTTGGTTAAATTTATTCTAACTATTTTATTCTTTTTGATGGTATTATAAATGGAAGTGTGGTTTTAATTTTGTTTTTGATCCTTTATTGCAAATGTATACTACTGATTTTTGTGTATTAATCTTGTATCCTGCAACCTTGCTGAACTTATTTTATTTTATAGAGATGGAGTCTCAGTCGGTCACCCAGGCTGGAGAGCAGTGGCACAATCTTGGCACACTGCAACCTCCACCTCCTGGGCTCTAGTGATTCTCCTGCCTCCACCTCCCGAGTAGCTGGGACTACAGGCATGCGCCACCACGCCCAGCTAATTTTTGTATTTTTAGTAGAGACGGGGTTTCACCATATTGGACAGGCCAGTCTCAAACTCCTGACCTCACGATCTGCCTGCCTCAGCCTCCCAAAGTGCTGGGATTACAGGCATGAGCCACCGTGCCCAGCCTTGAACTTGTTTATTAGCTCTAATGGTTTTTAAGTGAGTTCCTTAAGAATTCCTATAATGTCATCTGTGAATAGAAATGGTTTTACTTCTTTCTTTCTGATCTAGATTCCACCTTGTTCCTTTTTCTTGCCTAATTGCCCTAATAAGTAGAAGTAGTGTGAATGAACATTCTTGTCCTGTTCCTGATCTTAGGGGGGAAACGCTTGATCTTTCACAATGAGTGAAGTGTGGTGTTAGTTATAGGTTCTTCATAGATGCTTTTTGTCAAGTTGAGGAAGTTCCTTTCTCGTCTTCATCTGCTGAGTAATTTTATCGTAAAAGGATGTTAGATTTTGTCAAATGCCTTCTCTGCATTAGGATGATCATGTGACTTTCTATTAACATGGTATGCTACATTGATTGATTTTTGTATGTTGAACCGCATTTGTACTCCTGGGATAAATCCTACCTGGTCAAGGTGTATGATCCTTTTAATATGCTGCTGGATTTGATTTGCTAATATTTTGCTGAGGATTTTTACATCTATATTTATAAGGATATTGCTTTGTAACTTTATTTTCTTGTAATGTCTTTTTCTGTCTTTGGTATCAGAGTAATTCTGGCCTCATAGTATGAGTTGAAAAATATTTCTTCCTGTTCTATTTTTTTGGAAGAGTTTGTGAAGGCTTTGTGTTAGTTCTTCAAGCTTTTGGTTGAATTCACCAGTGAAGAAATCTGGTCCTGGGCTTTTCTTTGTGGAATTTTTTAAAATAATTAATATTTTAATCTCTTTATTTGTTACCGGTCTATTACAATTTTATCTTTCTTCTTAAGTCAGTTTTGGTAGATTGTATGTTTCTAAAATTTTCCCATTTCATCTAGGTTGTCTAAATTGTCCACATATAATTATTCATAGTATTTCTTTCTAAACTTTTGTATTTCTCTATGACCAATGTGATGTCTCCATTTTCTTTCTTTCTGGTTTCCATTTAGTTTCTTCATTTTTGTTTTTGTTTGTTTTTTGAGATAAGGTTCTTCTTTGTTGCCCAGGCTGGAGTGCAGTGGTGCAATCATAGCTCAATGTAACCTTGAACTCTTGGACTCGAGTGATCCTCCCACCTCAGCCACCCAGTTAGCTAAGACTACAGGCATGCACCACCACACCCAGCTAATTTTTAAAAAATATATATTTTTTAGAAAAAAGTCTCGTTGTGTTACCCAGGCTGGTCTCAATCTCCTGCCCTCAAGGGATCCTTCTGCCTCTGCTTTCCAAAGTGCTGGGATTATAGGTGTGAGCCATTGCACCCAGCCTCCACTTTCTTTCTTGGTGAATAATTTGACCCTTATTTTTTTCACTTGGCTATTCTAAGTAAAGGTTTGCCAATTTTGTTGATCTTTGCAAAGATCCAATTTTTGGTTTTATTGATTTTATTGCTTTTCTATTTTCTATTTCATTTATCTCCATTCTAATCTTTATTATTTCCTGTTTTCTACTGGTGTTGGGTTGAGTTTGCTCTTATTTTTCTAGTTCCTTAAGGTGTAAAGTTAGGTTATTGATTCAAGATCGTTCTTCTTTAACTTATGTGTTTACAGCTATAAATTTTGCTCTTAGCACTGCTTCTGCTGCATCCTATAAATCTGGGCATGTTGTGTTTTCATTTTTATTCGCTCAAGATACTTTTTGATGTCCCTTGTGATTTCGCCTTTAACCCATTGGTTGTTTAAGAGTGTGCTGTTTAATTTCTATGTGCTTGTGAATTTTCTAGTTTTCCTTCTGTTCTTGATTTTTGACTTTATTCCACTGTGTCCAGAGAACATACTTTGTGTGATTTCAATCATCTTAAATTTGAGACTTAGGACCAAATATATGCTCTATACTGGAGAATATTCCATGTGCTCTTTAGAAGAATGCTTATTCTGCTCCTGTCGGGTGGAACGTTCTGTTCATGTCTAGTGTGTGCGATTGGTTTACAGTGCTTTTCAAGTCCCCTATTTCCTTGATGGTCTTCTGTAGTTTTTCTATTACTGAAAGTGGGGTATTGAAGTCACCAACTATTATTACTCACAATGTAACCATATTTAACCCTTTACTTTTAAAATTCTTTTTGGGAACTGGAAGGATCTGTAACCACCACCCACTGCCACGTCAGACCCTATGCATACGCCAACTGTCTGCTGCTCAGCAGCTGTGATGGTTGTTCCAGTTCTTTATTAGGCAAAGAACAGTTTTTTTTTTTTTTTTTAGCATTTCCTTCAAGGAAGGTGGCTCAGATTGCTAAGCCAGCCAGGCCCTGCGGGACAGGCTGCGCCTAGGGTCACCGGCTCTTCTTCAGCAACTCAGAAATATTCTCCTTGACCATTGAATCCAATGTTGAAAAATCCCAGTCGGCCAACTGCATTAGTCGATCATGGGCCTCCCTAAAGAGGCCAGAGCCGATATTCAGCTCCACCCGCATACGCCACTCAGCTAGCTTGGAGCTGTTGAGGAAGACATTATAGTTGGCTGCCATGGGCTGTGGATAGACAAAGACGAAGATGTGGTCAGCCTGGGGACCAGCCCCACCCGGGTCCTCTCCCACAGCCTCAGGCCCATGCGCCCAACATCTACCTATGCAAAGAATTAGGCTGCTGACCCCCAAGGCCTGAGCAAGGGGTCACAGACTATGTAATAGATGTAGGTGGGGATGGAGGATCCAGAATCCCTCAGGGTCCTTAGTCACTGGTCTTCTTGCTCCAAGCCTTCTGAACCACACTGAGAGGGCTCCTGGCCCAGGCACCTCCCACTTCTCCAGCCTGTGACCTCACATGAATCCTGCCTTCTTCCAGGGAAACCCCTTATCCCAGGTGTGTATATGCGGATGAGGGAGAGAACTCAGGTTTTTTTCCTCCATGTTTAGCCTCTCACTGTGATCAAGTTCAGGGGCTAGGATGGGAGACCTGGCAGGCAGTCTACCCTGCAGTTTGGCTGGCTCACTAAGAGTCTACCCTGTAGTTTGGTTTGCACCCAAGATCTTTGGGAAGCCCAAGAAGGGATGGGTGTGGGTGAAATGTAAGGGGTGGGGATGAAGCATATGGCTGAACCCTTGGGGCAGGCCAGAATGATTTTTCCTGGTGTGGTCTGCCCTGCAAACAGACCAAAGAGACTAATTTTCATATCGGCCAGAGATCTCTGCCATAAGGAAAAGAACACTGCATTTTCTGGTCAATCCACCAGGACCCCAGGTCCCTCCTCCCGGGCATATCTCTGGCTGATATGCAAATTAGTCTCTTTGGTCAGTGTGCAGTGCCCTAGCTGGTGTGCAGGATGGCCAGTTGAGACCCTGGCCAGTGTCTTGACAAGCAGAACTGGTCACCCTCCCCTGCATGTAGAGGCCACATAAATGCCCCACACTCAGGTGTGCCTCCAAATGCACAGTGGATGCCCCTCAGACCCAGCCACGAGAGCTGTCCTCCAGAGCTGTCTGTCTGGAGCTCTGGGAAAGAGGCAGGGCCAGAAGGACACCCAGGAAGCCAGTGAACATTTCCTGGAGAGTCGAGCAAGAGGAGGAGGTATCTGGGATGCTGGTGGATTGAGCAGGAAATGCAGTGTTCTTCTCTATCCCAGGCTCACCCTCCAGTTCCTCCCACACCGAAGAATCTTTGTCAAGTGTGGAGAACTGTGATCCTTCCTGATTCATAACATTCTGTGCTTCCTGTTGCCCCTAGATTGAGTCCAGGCCCCCAGACCTGGATCCTGCAGCCCCCATGGCAGCTCTGCCTACCTTTCCCACCTCACCAGCCTATCCTCAAGTGACGGCCCCATTGGTCACAGAGGAGTCCTACCTCTGCCCGGGGTCTAACCCTCCTCCAACCCACCCCACACCTGCATCATCTCCACCACGGCCACCAAGTCAGCCAGTGAGATTTGGTTCCCGGTGATGAACATCTTATCCTGCAGAAACTTCTCCTTGAAGAGCTGCAGGCTGCTCTTCACCTCTTCCACTGCATGCTCCATCTTCTCAGCTGAAACTTCCTCCCCTGTTATCAGCAACTGGCCAGGGTTGGGAAGAGGAGGGAAGAGGAGGCTGCTCTCCAGGGCCACCTGCCCTGCCAGGTCTCTGTACTCTTGTCTGCTGGATAGATATTGAACACTTCTCAGGACATAAAGTAGTTTTACCTCTTTTAGCAGTTCTGATTGGTGGAAGTTGCCGGGAACCATGTGTTCACAAGGATTTGGGGAGCTCAGCAGGCATAAGTCCTGTGATTGATTAGTGATGCCGGTCACAGGCATAGAATTTGAAGTAGGGACACATGTACTGGTTATTTGTCATCTTCCAGTTTTCTATAGGCCTTTACTCTTTTTTGCTTTTGTTTTTTGAGATGGAGTCTCACTCCTGGCTGAGGAGTGGAGTGGAGTGCAGTGGCACAATCTTGGCTCACTGCCAACTCCACCTCCTGGGTTCAAGCAATTCTCCTGCCTCAGCCTCCTGAGTAGCTGGGATTACAGGTGCCCATCACCACACCCAGCTGATAATTTTGTATTTTTAGTAGAGACGGTGTTTCACAATGTTGGACAGGTAGGTCTTGAACTCCTGACCTCAAGTGATCCGCCCGCCTCGGCCTCCCAAAGTATTGGGATTACAGTTGTGAGCCACCGTACCCGGCCTTCTATAGGCCTTTTGATGCTGAGATTCTCTAGTTCAGAATGAAATGCCTCTAATGCTGTCCTGGGTGAGTCACATCAGCCCCTCCTGTATGCCCTTCCCCTCGCCCTAATAAGACTCTTTCATGCCCATTGTTTCAGTCCACACTCCTGACAGCTCTGTGAGGCAGGCAGGAGAAGGAGCTGAGGAAATGAGGCCCAGAGAGGGAGGGAGACTTACTTGAGTTCACCGGCAGTCAGCAGGGCCAGAACTGGCCTCCAGCCTTCCTGACTCCCTTGTGCCCGTGTCCCCAAGCCCCAGAAGTGGCCCTGCTCACCTTGAGCCAGACTATCTTCTTCATGGGCAGCTGAAAGGCCGTGTGTTGCCAAGCCATGAACTCCTCCACATGGGCACGTGTGTGCAGGTCTGGTGGGTACCAGTGTGTTGGTGCGCTGTACTTGCGGCACAGGCAGTAGAGGATGGCCACGCTGCAGAAGGGGCCGGTCAGGGGCACTGCCCTTGCCTTCCTGAGTGCCACTACATCAACCACCCCGGCATTCCTTGACTTGTAGACTTGTTTAAAATGTACCCGGGATTTTGGCTTTATTCAGGTCTGGTGAGGCCACAGATGAGAGGTGATAGCCATTTAAAAGATAGTTTGTTACTCACAGTTCCCAAGATGATAGGGGGGACATGCCACACCATGCAGGGCCATGGGGAAGCACCAGGGTCAGTCAGGTGGCAGAATGAGTGAGGGCAAAAGGTGGACAAAGGGTTTTCTGTGTTTTTTGCAAGAAGGCAAGACAGAGTAAACAGACTTAGGACTGGCTAGTTTCAATAACTGTGATGGGCTCTGGGTTATAGGAGTGGACCCTTGTTACCTGGTACCTGTCCCTGGAGTGATTTGGGGCAGGAACCTGCTGGAAGGTGGCTGGTAAAGTTATGTTGGAGATATGAATCGGTTGATTGGCCCATCAAAGGCACACCATAAGCAAATCATTTATTCTCTGTAGGAATTAGCGCCCAGGGAGGGACAGTCTCTCTTGAATCAGTAAGGCCTCAAGATGTCAAAGCAATCTGGGCATGGTGGCTGAGGCCTCTAATCCCAGCACTTTGGAAGGCTGAGGAGGGAGGATCACTTGAGCCCAGAAGTTCGAGGCCAGACTAGACAACATAGTGAGACTGTCTCTACAAAAAGTTTAAAAATTAGCAGGGTGTACTAGTAGTTCCAGCTACTCTGAGGGCTGAGATGGGAGGATCACTTGAGCCCAGGAGGCCAGGGATGCAGTGAGCCATGATCGCACCACTGCACTCCAGCCTGCACTCAACAAAGCGAGATTCTGTCTCAAAACAACAACAGCAACAACAACAAAAGAAGTTAATAGCTTAGCTTCTGCTGTATTCCAAAATTGTTGCACCCTGGACACACTGACAGCCTCAAAAGGAGGAGTTTGTGTGATCATTGGTGGATAAGGCTGGTCTGTGTAAATCCATTGGGACAAATAGTGCCTAAGCTGCACCTGTTAAAGAACAAGCTAAACACTCTCCATCAAACAAAAGAGGTGCATTCATTCTGCTGTACTGACCTTGTCCCAGCAATGGGATGTGTGTTTAATAGGATATGGGGAAATGTGCTCAGACCTGTTCCTTTCAGCTTATTCATTCCTATTCTTATCTATGTTCTTATCCCCGTTTGTAGATCCCTCGTTATGAATCTGGCTCTTATCTCCATAGCCACCAACTCAGCTTTGAATATCTGAAACTTCTAGGAAAGTCTGCAGCAGGGGAAATGAAGGAATTAAAGACATGTCACCCCAAATATGCTGCTTTGGAGTATTAATTATTTTGAGTTGAAGGCACTTGAGAAATAGCACATGCAGGAAAGACTCTCTGACCTGCCCTTCTCTACCTAAGAATAGGCCACACACTTTCCCATAAGAAAGCACCCTCCCTTTACCAGGAAGAGAAGAACATTGTCATCACAAGTGACTGTGAATCAAGGTTCCAATGGATCTGTATAAACACATGACTAAAAATAATCCTTATCTTCTAATTTTGCCCCGCATGTATGTCCTACTCCCTTCTCCACAATTTACTGCCTATAATCCAAACCGCTTTGTCTTGTCTTTTTTTTTTTTTTTGAGGCAGAGTCTTGCTCTGTCACCCAGGCTAGAGTGTAGTGGCACGATCTCTGCTCACTGCAAGCTCCACCTCCCAGATTCATGCCATTCTCCTGCCTCAGCCTCCCGAGTAGCTGGGACTACAGGTGCCCGCCACCACACCCGGCTAATTTTTTTGTGTTTTTAGTAGAGACGGGGTTTCACCGAGTTAGCCAGAATGGTCTCGATCTCCTGCCCTCGTGATCTGCCCGCCTTGGCCCCCCAAAGTGCTGGGATTACAGGCATGAGCCACCATGCCCGACCTTGTCTTAAAAAAAAACTGTTTTTCTTTTTAAAGGATAGAAACTTTTTCTACTTTAGTGACTTCTTTAGGCCTTCATTCTCTTGTGAAAGTACCCATGTACACTGAAAATTTAGCAAAACTTAAATGATTTTCTTCTGTTAATCTGTCTTATTTCAGTTTTATTCTTAGGCCCAGATCTCCAGAGACCCTAAGAATGTAGAGGAGAATTTTTTTCCTCCCCAATAATAGCATGGCATACAGCATAGATCCCCGCTTGTTTAGGTGAACTTTAATCGCTTTCTAAAACTTTCTATGACATTCTTCATAAAGGTCATGCAGGCCAGGCGAGGTAGCTTATGCCTGTAGTCCCAGCTACTTGGGAGGCTGAGGTGGAGGATCACTTGAGCCCAGGAGGTCGAGGCTGCAGTGAGCCACAATCGTGCCACTGTACTTCAGCCTGGATGACAGAGCAAGATCCTGTCTATAAGTTTTTTCTTTTTTAAGTAATGCATGTTTCAGCTCAGACTTATTCCATGGTGAGATATATGTATTATATGTGTGTATGTATATATGTACATATGTATGATTGCAAATGATATCTGTTGCATTTTACATATTGAAGGAAGTATCTTCTTGAAAATATTATAAATTTGTGTCAATGTTGCTACTGCTCAAAACCCATTTCAGAATTGGTAATCTACTTACATTCAAAATGAGTGGGGTGGCCGGGCGCGGTGGCTCATGCCTGTAGTCCCAACACTTTAGGAGGCTGAGGTGGGCAGGTCACTTGAGCCAGGAGTCTGAGACCAGCCTGGCCAACATGGCAAAACCCCGTCTCTACTAAAAATACAAAAATTAGCAGGGCATGGTGGCGCATGCCTGTAATCCCGACTACTCGGGAGGCTGAGGCACGAACCTGGGAGGCAGAGGTAGCAGTGAGCCAAGATCACACCACTACACTCCAGCCTGGGCAACAGAGCAAGACTCTGTCTCAAAACAAACAAACAAAAAAACAAACCAAACAAAAAAATACAACATAAAGGAGTCACCCAGAAGGAGGGTGATGCGAAGACACATAGGGGAATGCCAGAACAGAGGCAAAGATTGGAGTGATGGGTGTTAGATTAATCATTGTCTTTACGTCCTGTACTTTATCATGCTTTGACATTTTTTAAGTTTATTTTACATTTTTGTAGAGACGGGGTCTCACTCTGCCAGGCTGGAGTGCAGTGGTGCAATTATATTAGGTTAGTCCAAAAGTAATCGTGGTTTTTGCCATTACTTTTATTTTATTTATTTATTTATTTATTATTTGTTTATTTATTTATTTATTTGAGACAGGGTCTCACTCTGTCACCCAGGCTGGAGTGCAGTGGCACAATCTCACCTCACTGCAACCTCCAGCTCCTGGGTTCAAGCGATTCTCCTGCTTTAACCTCCCAAGTAGCTGGGAGTACAGGTGCAGGCCACCATGCCCAGCTAATCTTTGTATTTTTAGTAAAGACAGGATTTCACCATGTTGGCCAGGCTGGTCTTGAACTCCTGGCCTCAAGTGATCCACTTGCCTTGGCCTCCCAAAGTGCTGAGATTACAGGCGTGAGCCACAACGCCTGGTTTGCCATTACTTTTAATTAAAATTTTTATTATGGTTGATTGATTTCCTTGGTTCATTCATACATTTTGTTTTGTTTTTTGAGACAGGGTCTCGCTCTGTCACCAAGGCTGGAGTTGGTGGTGCAGTTATAGCTCACTGCAGCCTTGACCTTCTGGGCTCGAGTGATCCTCCTGCCTTAGCCTCCTGAGCAGCTGGGACTACAGGCATGTACCACCACACCCATCTAATTTTTAATTTTTGTTGTTGTTGTTGTTGTAGAGCTGGTGTCTTGCCATGTTGCCCAGTGCTGGCCTCAAGTGAGCCTCCCATCTCAGTCTCCCAAGGTGCTAGGATTACAGGTGTGGATCACCGCGCCCGGACTGCTTTGACATCCTGAGGACTTGCTGATCCAAGAGAGACTGCCCCTACCTGGGCCATAAATTCCTAAACTATTAACTTCTAATTGGAGTGCTACCAATTTTTTTTTTTTTTTTTTTTTTTTTTTTGAGATGGAGTCTCACTCTGTCGCCCAGTCTGGAGTGCAGTGGCGTGATCTCAGCTCAGTGCAACCTCCACCTCCTGGATTCAGGCCGTTCTCTGACATCAGCCTCCCAAGTAGCTGGGACTACAGGTGCCTGCAACCACGCCTGGCTAATTTTTTGTATTTTTAGGAGAGACGGGGTTTCACCATGTTAGCCAGGATGGTCTCGATCTCGTGACCTCATGATCCACCTGCCTCGGCCTCCCAAAGTGCTGGGATTACAGGAGTGAGCCACCGTGCCCGGCCGAGTGCTACCAATTTTTGCAGAGTAATATTGAACTCTTGTTCTATTACTATGGAAAGATTTAGAACTGCCCTTTCCGTCACACAATTTCCAACGCCTGGAAAAAAGGATCTCAATACTGAAAATAACTTAGAATTGTAACACACAAGTGGGTTTTCCCTGATGTCATATCTAGTATGTTCATGTAGTATTACTTTGTGTATAAAAAGCCCAAGTTTGTAATTTGGCTGGCATTTAAGGTGACACCTGGTGATAGAAGGTGTTGGGTATCCAATTCTACATTGACCTGACCATTTAGGTGAGAACCTTTATATAATCTGTTGCCACGTAAGATAAAAAGACCAATGTTGTTCACAGATAAGTTCAGAGTGGAACTCATGACCCGCCAGGTTGGGGGCTTGTGTCTTGTCACCTATCATGTAGGCATCTGCACACATCCATCTTCCATGTGTCTTTGTCAGTCTGTAGGAGAATGGGTTGCAAAATATCTAATATAGGAGGCCTGCAGTTTGGCCTTGACATGTCTGTGGCTTGGTTTTGTTATGTGACCAAGTTTGTCCAGATTTTTGGTCTACCCGTATTTCATGTCTAGTGTTTGGCAGTCTAATGAAGAGAGCAGATGGGCTACCCCATGTTATACAAGGGTGGCTTGTGAGCTTACTGTAACATCCAGTGATATGACAAGTGTTTGTGCCATAAGAGTCAGTGCCAGAACCTTCTATAACCTTCATGAGAGGCTTGAGGATGCCACCTGTGGAACCAAATCACAGGATTCAACTGTAATATCATCTTGCTATGTCACCTATAAATCATTCAGCACTATACTTGTTTTTAAAACAAAGGGAACATTTTCTTTTTTTTTTTAAGATAGGGTCTTGCCCTGTTGCCCAGGCTGAAGTGCAGTGGTGTGATCACAGCTCACTGCATTCTCCACCTCCCGGGCTCAAGCGATTCTTCCACCTCAGCCTCCTGAGTAGCTGGGACCACAGGTGCCCACCACCACACTCTACTAATTTTTTGTGTGTTTTGTGTAGAGATAGGGTTTCACCATGTTGCTCAGGCTGGTCTCAACTCCTGAGCTTAAGCAATCTGCCCACCTCTGCCTGCCAAAGTGCTGAGATTACAGGCTTGAGCCACCATACCTGGCAAATTTCCTTCATTTAATGACTACCTGAGCACAGGACAGACCTTGAGCTTCCATAGAGGTTTGTCCATGTCCAATTAATCCATCAAAAGAAGAAGTAAAGTGATGTTGTTTTCTCAGTTGTGGATGCCACACCCTGTCACATACCCAGTTTTCATAGTTGGCCCACCGAGTCCTGGCATTGGCAGGAATGAAAATTGGTTCAAGTTCTTCTGCATGATCTAGATGTTGACATAACCAGTAATCAGATTAATTAAAGTGGACAAGATTTGGAGACTTGGTGTAACGGGGTGTCAGCTCTGTTTTTGACCTGTTGAGAAAACAGTAAGGGTTACTAAGAATGAGACACCACCTCAAAGAGAACCCATAGTGTAGGATCAGACAGAGAATCAGAGGACAGGATTGAGACAAGCAATTTCCAGTCAGCTTTTTAATAAATGGCCAGAGAAAAAGGAGACTTCATTAAAAGGAAGAAGTTCTTTTGGTTTTTGCTTTTTGGACAAGGAGGCCCAATGTGAGAAAAC
Source organism: Gorilla gorilla gorilla (assembly GCF_029281585.2). NCBI lineage: Eukaryota > Metazoa > Chordata > Mammalia > Primates > Hominidae > Gorilla > Gorilla gorilla. Next base: position 21,419,655 of record NC_086018.1, on the reverse strand, counting down.
AGGTGGAAGTGAAGTTTCTTGATCCATGATCTTGAGGAAAGCTGTCTACTTTAAAATGTCATCTGCTTCTGAGGCCTGGGAACCTGTCTGGGAAATCGTTACTTTAAGGTCACCTGTAGGGAGGGTCTTCCAGTTGTCCTCAGAGTGCTGATCTGGGTCTACCTTGGTGTAATTCACATGAATCCAGGAGGACTTTTCCCCAACTTGATGGCAGTGTAGGTGGTTAGCAGTGCAGTCAGGCATTGCTTAATGACAGGGATGCATTCTGAGAAATGCATCTTTAGGTACTTTTGTCGTTGTGTAGACATCACAGAGTGTACTTACACAGACCTAGATGATATAGCCTACTACACACCTAGGCTATATTGTGTAGCCCACCTGCTCCTAGGCTACAAACCCATACAGCATGTTAGTATACTGAATACTGTACACGGTGTAACACAATGATAAGTATTTTCTTTTACTTATATCTTGCATTGTAGGATTTATCACAAAATGTTACTGCCCAGTGCATTTTTGCAAACAATAACAATTCACTGAGAGTATTAACATTCACATATGTAATTAGAGTTTACAAATGCACCAAACTTTGGGTAACAAACACTTTAAACTTGTTTTTTTAGACATTCAGTAAGCCCCTTCTCCCCCCTTCCCCAAACCGTTTGATTACAAAGAAGCACAATGGGTTAACTGTGGCAAAACATAAGAAATAAGGCAGGGGAGGCAGGGGCAGCCTTGACAGCATAAGAATATCCAAACAAAGTTGTCAATATCAAAAGAAAAAATCAAAACATCTTTTATAATATAAAATAAATCCATATAATTAAGTACTAATTAGGTGAAATAACATTATAGGGTATATAACATTTATTTTCTCTATATAAATTTGCATATCTTAAATTTATTTATTTTTATTTTATTTTTTCCTGAGATGGAGTCTCGCTCTGTCGCCCAGGCTAGAGCATAGTGGCACAATCTCAGCTCACTGCAACCTCTGCCTCCTGGGTTCAAGAAATTCTCCTGCCTCAGCCTCCTGAATAGCTAGGATTACAGGCGTGCACTACCATGCCCAGCTAATTTTTATATTTTTAGTAGAGACGGGGTTTCACCATGTTGGCCAGGCTGGTCTCCAACTCCTGACCTCATGATCCATCTGCCTCGGCCTCCCAAAGTGCTGAGATTACAGGCATGAGCCACCTCGCCCGGCTGCATATCTTAAATTTAATGTGAAACATCATGTTTCAACTTCAACTTAAGAATATCATGACATACAGTTTTTGGTGAGTCTAGATGTAATGGAATGAATATTTAAATAGACTTCAAAGATTTTATCAAGGTTGTATTTGGTTATCATTGCTTTAAGTCTTTAATGCTTTTCTTTATTTATTGGACTAAGGCAATTTTAGAAACAAAATCCACAACCAACACACATACAATGCTGATGTTTCTGAAAAAACTAAATAGTATTATGTTTAGTATATCATTAAAATAGTGATTGTGGTTAAACAAACAAGCAAACAAACAAATTACTGCAACTCATAGATGATAAACTTACAGAAAGCAACATTTTAGAAGTTCCATCTGGTGTGTTTGCACTGTAAGAAAATAAATCTGGATATGAGTATGTAGGGTCCAGCCCTACAGGGTCAGTGAGTTTTCTCCTCATGTGTGGAGATGAGAGAGTGTAGAAATAAAGACACAAGACAAAGAGATAAGAGAAAAGACAGCTGGGCCCGGGGGACCACTACCACCAAGATGCAGAAACCAGTAGTGGCCCCAAATGCCAGGCTGTGTTGATATTTATTCGATACAAGACAAAGGGGCAGAGTAAAGAGTGTGAGCCATCGCCAATGATAGGTAAGGTCACGTGGGTCATGTGTCCACTGGACAGGGGGTCCTCCCTCCCTGGCAGCCGAGGCAGAGAGAGAGAGAGAGGAGAAAGAGAGAGAGAGAGCTTACACCATTATTTCTGCTATTGGAGACTTTTAGTACTTTCACTAATTTGCTACTGCTATCCAAAAGGCAGAGCCGGGTGTACAGGATGGAACATGAAGGTGGACTAGGAGCATGACCACTGAAGCACAGCATCACAGGGAGACAGTTAGGCCTCCAGATAACTGCAGGTGGGCCTGACTGATGTCAGAACCTCCACAAGAGGTGGAGGAGTAGAGGCTTCTCTAAAATCCCCCGGGGAAAGGGAGACTCCCTTTCCCAGTCTGCTAAGTAGCGGGTGTTTTTCCTTGACACTGATGCTACCGCTAGACCAGGGTCTGCTTGGCAACGGGCATCTTCCCAGATGCTGGTGCTACTGCTAGACAAAGGAGCCCTCTGGTGGCCCTGTCCGGGCATAACAGAAAGCTCGCACTCTTGTCTTCTGGTCACTTCTCACTATGTTCCCTCAGCTCCTATCTCTGTATGGCCTGGTTTTTCCTAGGTTATGATTGTAGAGCAAGAATTATTATAATATTGGAATAAAGAATAATTGCTGCAAACTAATGATTAATGATATATATATATAATCATATCTAAGATCTATATCTAGTATAACTATTCTTATTTTATATATTTTATTATACTGGAACAGCTCGTGCCCTCAGTCTCCTGCCTCAGCACCTGGGTGGCTTGCCACCCACGTGAGTAAGATGTGCTTGGCTGAATAAATGAGATCCCCAGCTAGCACTGGGCTATGTTCCAGAGCAGTGCATTTGTCCTAATATGTTACATCAGGAATGTTTGTTCACAATCCACCAGCTGCAGGTTTTCATTTACTAAGAAATGAAAGCAATTAATTCTGGTCCATCCACTCCTTCCTCCCTTGTTTTACTATCTTTGCTTTGAGATCAGGTACTTTGTGCCCAGGATTGTGGCAATGCATGTTTACTAAAAATGCATCCATTGATGGTAGAATAATTGTACTAAATTAATAAAGGAAGAGAGTGTCTTCATGTAGAAAACAGAGCACTAAATTATAATTTTACAGCCACAGCACAAGCTCCAGCTCTTCCTAGGCACAGTGGAGCAACCCGGGTCCACTCTTTGTCTGGGGATCATAAGCCTCCACTGTATTCAGGTATGCCTGTCCATCATACCTCCCAACAGCATAAAACTTATCAACAAGTAAACAGACCTCCACTGCATCTCTGCTGATGCTCATTGATTCTACTGTAGTCCACATGTCTGTTTTGGGATCAGATGTCTCCACACAATCTGAGAGTCTGGAAGTCAAGTTGGATGTGAGAGCATCATGTTCCCCTATAGCATACAGCAGTCCGCTCCGGGTCGTTACTCCTATGCCACCTCTCCTTTTTGACATCCGTGCACACAGTGTCCATGTTGGGGTGATCAGGCCTAACACCAGGCCGTGGGGGCTACAAAGTCTGGCGGGGTCAGAGGAATGTGAAAAGATAAGTTAAAAGTGCATAAAGTGGGTCCAGGGGGCCAGCACTAGATTGAAGGCTGCAAAGGCCCCGAGCTCTGGGAGCCCACACTATTTATTGGTGATCAAACAAAGAAGCAGGTGGTGAGGATGTGAGGGTAAACAGGTGAGGGCATGAGAACGTGGGGATAGAAAGCTAGTGGTGCATTAAGCGTAGCTGTGACAGCTTAGCACTTCCTTCGATGCATGTAGAATATGCTCTGCTACTTGAGATAATGGAGGACATGTTTACGAGTAAGAAGCAAGGAACCAACAAGTCTGTGCACATTCCAGAGGCCATGAGGAGTTTTATGCCCTGAGCCCTGGGTTCCATCCAAGCCACACGGGGTTTTATGCCCTGGGCTTAGATTTGTGGTGCGGCAGGGCAGCCTTCCACCCTATGGCACAGAGCTTGGTGTACCAAAGGCCATGAGGGGTTTTAGGCCGTGGACCCCGGACATCTTTCAAGACTCTTTTACATTATGACAGACAAGCCAGTCCTGCCTCAGCTCTTCTACCAACAGTCCACTCACTAGTATGAGGATCAAAACATTCTACTGATTTGAGACAAGAACTTGCATCACGACCACCAACTGCATTAAGTTTTCCACTTAGCACTGCCACATCAACTGTGCTCCTAGGAGTAGACACAGTGGCAACAAAATTCCACTGGCGAGCCTGAGGGTCCCAAATTTCCGCTGTGTTCAGATGGCCCCAGCCCTCATGCTGGCATACATGGGACCTTCCAGTACAGCCACACCAAGGCCATGTCTATGTGTGGACATAGGTGGCACCACACTCCCTGTTTTTGTTTTGGGGTTGTACCACTCTACAGTATTCAAAGTCTTCAGTCCATCTCTTCCTCCAACCACATACGGTTTGTCATCTAGCACTGCGACACCAAACTGTAGCCTCCTCTCATTCATATTTGCTACTGGAGTTCACGTATTTGTACAGAGGTCATACTTTTCAATGCTTGTTGCTCCTTTTGTTGAATCCATTCTCCCAACTGCAAATAATGTACCAACAGTTGACTTCCTAGATTTTGCCTGAGGACTTTGTAACGTGGGTCATCTCTCTGGTAATACATGGTACTTCATTGCTTCCATAATGAGTTTCTGACATTCTATATTATCCCAAAAAAGTACATTATTTTCCATGTCTGCCAGGAACTGTGGTGCAAGAAGAGGTAGCCTAATATAAGCCAAAAGTTTACTTAGATCTTTCCATCTCTGTTCCAAATCATGACAGACCCAAGTAAGAAGTGGAGTCAATATTGTCTCATCAGGAATGTTCATGTCATCACTAGTCAAGAACTTTGCAATTTTGCTGGCTGGTAATAATACAAATTCCTGGTTTCTGATTACTTTCATGAAATGCTCAATAGTATAATTGTGAGCCACTTTATGCAAATCTGTACAACCTTAGGCATCAGCAAAAGAACAAATTCCAAGACAGCTGGATGGGTGAAGCTGTTTCATTAAAAACTTATGGCATGTGGCCTGGTGCCCTGGCTCTCGCCTGTAATCCCAGCACTTTGGGAGGCCAGGGCAGGCGGATCACCTGAGGTCAGGAGTTCGAGACCAGCCTGGCTAACATGGTGAAACCCCGTCTCTACTAAAAATACAAAAAAGTACCTGGTTGTGGTGGCAGGCACCTATAATCCCAGCTACTCGTGAGGCTGAGGTAGGAGAATTGCTTGAACCTGAGAGGCGGAGGTTGCAGTGAGCTGAGATCTACACTGGGCGGCAGAGCGAAACTCTGTCTCAAAACAAACAAACAAACAAACAAACAAAAACTTACAACATGCTTCTACAGCCTGTGAAAGCTGAAGAAGGCAAGCTGTAGATAGCAGGCACTCAGTATTATCTTCTTTTAATTCAAGGTGGGTTGTATAAGCATATTGGATCAAGGACCACGATGAATTTGGTTCTACACCTTCCATTTTTATGTCTTCTTGTCTTGCTTCTCTGACATCATTAGTAAACATGGCAGCAAAATAGTCTGAGCCAGAGGAGAGCACCAATCTGTGAGCTGGAATTCTGCAATCACTAGCAACTAAAATTACATCGCACAACTGTTTATGTCTCAAACAGTTTTCCATTTTTTTAAATGTTTGTTCGGCATAATTCAGGGCTTGGAAAAATTCATGATGAACATGGCTCCATAATATGACAGGATGATAATGTCTGACTACTACTGGAAGTCCACGTCGGGCTCCGGAGGGAGTCACGGCAGGCCGGGGTGGAGGAGTTGGGGAGGCGAGGGCAGAGAGGGATGCTCGTGTGCCCCCAACCCCTTCCTGGCAGCCTCATCTACGGCGTTGGTGGCCCCAAGCTAGACAATCTTGCTCCATCAGGTGGCGCCAGGCAGTGGGGGGTGGGTGGTCAGAGTCCTCAGGTAGCCCCAGAGCGGGTGACTGAGTGGATGGGGGTCCGGACTGGCTCGCCTATCAGTCCCCGCACTGCGCAATCGGCTGCCCACCCAGCCCGCACAATGATAAGTATTTTTGTATGTAAACATATCTAAACATAGAAAAGCTACAGTAAAAATATGGTATTATAATCTTTTTTTCTTTCTTTTTTTTTTTTGAGACAGGATCTCACTCTGTTGCCCTGGCTGGAGTGCAGTAGCACGATCATGGCTCATTGCAGTCTTGACTTTCCTGGGCTCAGGTGAGTCTCCCACCTCAGCCTTCTAAGTAGCTGGGACTACAGGTGCGCATCACCATGACTGGTTTATTTTGTATTTTTTGTAGAGACAGGATTTCACCATGTTGCCGACTGGTCTCAAACTCCTGGGCTCAAATGATCTACCCGCCTCTGCCTACCAAAGTGCTAGGATGACAGGTGTGGTGGCTCACCGGCATTATCATCTGATGGGGACACCATTGTATATTCGGTCCATCGTTGACCGAAACATTGGTGACAGTGCATGCTTTCTTCTAAAAACCTTGATTTACACCTAATCTCCTGGTCAAAAAGGATGGCAAGGCTTGTTAGTTGGCAGAAGCTATGCCCTTTTTACCTGTTGATGATTTATATGCTCCAAGATTACTAGTTAGTTCCTTTATGTAGCTGTCATAGCATCACATTGTTCACTTAAGAAGTCCCCATAATCCAGGGATCACTCAATCCAGGAATGAAAGGTTTAGAGATGCCAATAGGCAAAGGGAAACCAAGCACTATTTCAAAAGAAGTTAATCCATGCCTCCCATTTGGAGCATTCTAAACTTCGTAAGGGGTAAAAGGCAACAAGAGGTAATGTTTTTCCTCCCTTCAATTCAATTTCCTGACAGATTTTTCCTAAAGTCTTTTTTTCTTTTTCTTTTTTTTGAGATAGAGTCTCACACTGTCACCCAGGCTGGAGTGCAGTGGCACAATGCTGGCTCACTGCAACCTCTGCCTCCCAGGTTCAAGCGATTCTCCTGCCTCAGCCTCCCAAGTAGCTGGGATTACAGGGGTGTGCCACCACCCCCAACTAATTTTTGTATTTTTAGTAGAGACAGGGTTTCACCATGTTGGCCAGGCTGGTCTTGAATTCCTGACCTCAAATGATCTGCCCACCTGGGCCTCCCACAGTGCTGGGATTACAGGTGTGAGCCCTGCACCCAGCCTGTTGAATATAAAAATGCTCCAGGAATAAATGCTTGGTGCCACAAAGTGAAACCAGCACTCAGGCAAAAGTTTTCACAGCAAGGCAATTTACTTCTGCAGAAGGGTGCCACAAAGTGAAACCAGCACTCAGGCAAAAGTTTTCACAGCAAGGCAATTTACTTCTGCAGAAGGGTGCCACTCCTGTCAATCAAGATCGCAAGAGCACACCAAACAAAGGAGAGCAGGGGGTTTTTATCTCTGATGCATAGTCCTTACCTCTGTGTCACTCCCCCATGGGCTGGGGTTAGACTGCACAATCTGAGCTGATCCAATTAGCTACTTGCAAATATTGTTCTAAATATGGAAGGGAAAGTGTACGTGAGGTACAGTGGTGAAGCATGTAAGACATGCAGTTTTGGGGAAACAACGGGTACAGATAACCAAGGGAAAGGATGTGAGTTATTGATTAGAGCTAATGGGAAGGGGGTAAGCTGTTTTACAGTAACTAGGGGCAAGGAGGAACAGGAAAGTTAAGTTTGAGAACAAAGGACAATGAAGTTAGCAGGATAAATCTTTGAAGAGAAACTCAGAGAAATTCATTGTATTTTACACAGCCTAATGTCCTTTTTATGTCTAAATTTTTACATTTCACTTGAGCTGAGGATTGGGGGTGGTATGGGGTGTGAAATTTTAACGAGTACCCCAAAGGAGTTTTTTTTTTTTGCAATCAAATTGTTTATTTCTGCTGTAAAATGAGTTCCTTGGTCTGACTTAATCTGTAACAGAAAACCAAAATGAGAAATAATCTCAGTTATTAATTTCTTTTTTTTTTTTCCGACATGGTCTCTCACTGTTGCCCAGGCTGGAGTGCAGTGGTGCGATCTTGGCTCATTGCAACCTCCACCTCCCAGGTTCGAACAATTCTCCTTGCCTCAGCCTCAAGTAGCTGGGATTACAGGAGCCCGCCACCATGCCCGGCTAATTTTTTTGTATTTTTAGTAAAGACACGGTTTCACTATGTTGGCCAGGCTAGTCTCAAAATCCTGACCTCGTGATCTGCCCACCTCTGCCTTCCAAAGTGCTGGGATTACAGGTGTGAGCCTCCCTGGCCAGCCGAGTTATTAATTTCTTCACCAGTGTTGTGGTATCAGCACATCCAGTCCGGTGGCATTCAATCCATCCACTAAACATTCAGACAGTAACCAAACAGTGGGAATGCCCTAAAGCCAGAAATAAATCAACAAAATCCATCTGGAGTCCTGCAGGGGGCAGTGTGGGCCTTGGAGGACTCCCCGAGGAATGTTGGTTTCCTCCAGAGATTCCATGAGATTTATAAGTTGTGCACTGGGAAACAGTGTGGCCAGAAGTTTTGTGGATGCCAGGGTAGAACTAATTATATTTCAGTTCCTTTGCTGTCCTCCACCTCCATATGTCCCATTTGATAAGTGCAAGCCAAAAGGTCAAAAGAAAGGAAGCCACGGGAAGTCTATTCAGTCCAATGTATCATCTGTCTGGTAATTATTTGCTGTCCTTTTGAATTCATTTGTCTTTTTCAGATTGTGGGGCATTTGCCTGGTAATACTAACAATAATCAATAATATCAGTCAGGGATAAAGACACAGATAAATTGCGTGGAAAAAGGATGGTGAGGGGATCCATTTCTGGCTGTGTATTTCACTGCCTTGTTGGCTCTATCATTCTCTAGAGATACAGCATCGGGGCCAGGTGTGGTGGCTTACACCTGTAATCTCAGCACGTTGGGAGGCTGAGATGGGCAGATCACAGGATCAGGAAATCAAGATCATCCTGGCAAACATGGTGAAACCCGTCTCTACTAAAAATACAAAAATTAGCCGAGTGTGGTGGCATGTGCCTGTAATCCCAGCTACTCGGGAGGCTGAGGCAGGAGAATTGCTTGAACCCAGGAGGTGGAGGTTGCGGTGAGCCAAGATCGTGCCACTGCACTCCAGCCTGGGCAACAGAGCGAGACTTCATCTCAGAAAAAAAAAAAAAAAAAAGATATAGCATCGGTCTCCTTAGTATGAGCTAAACAATGAGCAACAGCAATTTTTCTTGGGAGGTGAATAGCCTGTAGTAGGGCAACAATTATATGCCCATTGGTAATAGGAGTACCAGTAGCGTTTAAGAATTCTCAGGATTGGTCATGTATGGTGGCTCATGCCTGTAATCCCAGTACATTGGGAGGCTGAAACAGGAGGATTGCTCTAGGCCAGAAGTTCAAGACCAGCCTGGGCAACATACTGAGACCCCCATCTCTCCAAAAAAAGAATTCTCAGGATTTCCAGATTGCACCAATGGTCAGCAGACTCCAACTGGAGTTGGTATAAATAATGGCAGTTTTCCCTTCTGCCAATGCGCAAGCTCTAATAAGAGCTATAAATTCCCCAGCCTGGGGTTTACTTTACTGTGGGCAAACAGGACCTCAAGTGTTTCCTGTGGGGAAACTATGACATAGCAGTTATTATGTTCCCCCAGAAACCTCGTTTATGGGAGCCATCACAAAATAGGAGTGAGTCTGTGTTGTCCAAAGGGTGCACAACGGGTCTCATGACCTTGAGACCATTTCTATCATTGGAAGGCAATCATGTGGAATGGAGTAGGGTTCTCCATCATCAGGGAGGGCTAATAGAGTAGCCAGATTGTTTTTGTTTTTGTTTTTGTTTTTTGAGACAGTCTCACTCTGTTGCCCAGACTGGAGTACAATGATGCAATCTCAGCTCACTGCAACCTATGCCTCTAGGCTCAAGCAATCCTCTCACCTCTGCCTCCTAAGTAGCTGGGACCACAGGCATGTGTCACCATGCCCAGCTAATTTTTGTATTTTGTGTAGAGACAGGGTTTTGCCATGTTGCCCAGGCTGGTCTTGAACTCCTGGGCTCAAGTGATCCACCCGCCTCAGCCTCCCAAAGTGCTGAGATTACAGTTATGAGCCACCATGCCTAGCCGAGTAGCCAGATTTACAGTGGCACAATGATGTAAGATAATGGAGGGTTTCATTAATAGGACCTGTTCATAGGTCTATTGCCATGTGGAGAGGTACTATGTCTTATGAACTTGGAAGATGGACAGCATGGGGAACATAACAGAAAATAGATAAGCCTAACATGAGTGCTGGCTTTGTCAGTTACAGAGTCAGCTGCAGCCATCACATGCAGGCATGAGGGCAGGCCTGCTGCCACAGGGTTCAATTGGCGTGAGAAATATAGGATATATCTGAGAGGCAAAAGGTTGCATAGAATACCTCCAGCAATTCCATTATTTTCATGGTAATAGAAGTGAAAAGATTAGTCAAAATTCAGTAAGCCAAGATCAGAGGTATGGGAAATGCTAATTTTAAGGCTACAAACGAGGTTAGTGCCTCTCAGGGCCAGAAAATGGGTGCTGGGATGGTGTCTTCGAGGAGGGCATACAGAGGTTTAGCAAGGGCGGCAAAATTAGAAATCCATTGGTGACAATAGCCAGCTGTCACTGGAAATTTTTGTAGTTTTTTTTTTGTTTGTTTGTTTGCTTTTTGAGACGGAGTCTCGCTCTGTCGCCAGGCTGGAGTGCAGTGGTGCAATCTCAGCTCACTGCAAACTCTGCTTCCTGGGTTCAAACGATCCTCCTTCCTCAGCCTCCCGAGTAGCTGAGACTACAGGTGCCTGCCACCACGCCCAGCTAATTTTTTGTATATTTAGTAGAGAGAGGGTTTCACCATGTTGGCCAGGATGGTCTGGATCTCTTGACCTTGTGATCCGCTGCCTTGGCCTCCCAAAGTGTTGGGATTATAGGCATGAGCCACTGCATCTGGCTTATTTGTTTGTTTTTGAGACAAGGTCTTGCTTTGTCACCAGGCTGGAATGCAGTGGTGCAATCGTGGCTCACTGCAGCCTCAACCTCCAGGGCTCAAGCAATCCTCCCACCTTGGCCTTCCAAAGTGCTGGAACTACAGGCATGAACCACTGCGCCCAGCCATATAAAGTTGTTTTTTTTGTTTTTGTTTTGGGGAGAGAGATAAACAAAATTGACTTAAGACATTTGGGGGTGAGCTTCTGAATGCCCTGAGATAGCTCATGTCCCAAGTAGGTAATAGTTGTTTGTACCCACTGAGTTTAGATTAGAAGGCTTCATGGCCTTCTTCAGCCAGCACCTTTAGGAGAAGGAGGAAGTCTGTAAGAGCATCCTGCTTAGTATATTTTCTTTTATTTTTCTTTCTTTCTTTTTTTTTTTTGAGACAGAGTCACACTCTATCACCCAGGCTGGAGTGCAGTGGCATGATCTTGGCTCACTGCAACCTCTGCCTTTCAGGTTCAAGCGATTCTCCTGACTCAGCCTCCTGAGTAGCTGGGACTACAGGGATGTGCCACCATACCCAGCTACTTTTTGTATTTTTAGTAGAGATGGGGTTTTGCCATGTTGGTCAGGCTGGTCTCGAACTCCTGACCTCAGGTGATCTGCCCGCCTCGGCCTCCCAAAGTGCTGGGATTACAGGCATGAGCCACTACGCCTGGCCTGCTTAGTATATTTTCTTTTTTTCTTTTTTTTTGAGACAGAGTCTCGCTCTATCACCCAGGCTGGAGTACAGTGGTGCGATCTCGGCTCACTGCAAGCTCCGCTTCCCAGGTTCACGCCATTCTCCTGCCTCAGCCTCCCGAGTAGCTGGGACTATAAGCGCCCGCCACCACACCCAGCTAATTTTTTGTATTTTTAGTAGAGATGGGGTTTCACCGTGTTAGCCAGGATGGTCTCGATCTCCTGACCTCAGGTGATCCACCCGCCTCGGCCTCCCAAAGTGCTGGGATTACAGGCGTGAGCCACCACATCTAGCCTGCTTCGTATATTTTCAAAGTAAAAGATCAACATATTGGCAAGAGTGGAACCTTGGGTCAAGGCTACAGAATCTAAGCCAGCTTTAAGAACTTAGGAAAATATTGAGGGAGACTCACAATGTCTCTGAGATGTGTGAGTCCATGTTAACTGTCTCCCTCTCAGTGTAGTTGTATAACCACACCAGATCAATCTGGTTCAACTTTTATGTAACAAAGTTGTGAGCTGCATACCTGGTTCATCTGGGCACAGTCAGGGTAAGTGACCTTCAACCTGAGGATCCACAGCAACTGAAAAAAAACTCACAACTTTGTTACATAAAAGTTGAGCCACAGTGGGCACCATGGCTCACACCTATAATCCCAGCACTTTGGGAGGCTGAGGTGGGAGGATCGCTTGAGCCCAGGAGTTCAAGACCAGCCTGGGCAACATGGCAAAACCCTATTTCTACAAAACAATTTTAAAAATTAGCTAGTCATGGTGACACACACATGTAGTCCCAGCTACTTGGGAGGTTAAGGTGGGAGGATCACTTCAGCCTGGAAGGTCAAGGCTGCAGTGAGCTGTGATCACACCATTGTACTCCAGCCTGGTTGACAGAGCAAGACCCCATCACACACACGCACACACACACACACACACACACAGAAAAGCTGAGCCAGATTCGGTTGGACACAGTTACAAATCCCCCTTGAAACACCCCACCCCTCATTCTTGAGCGGTTAGGGATGAAGGTCATTCTTCTCTGTCTACTTCATGCTGACAGGGAACAGTGAGGCTACTAAAGTTAGAGGAGTGAAATTCTCAGGCTCCTGAGTTCAAATCAGTTTTTTAGTCATCTGAAGTTGCTCAAAGGAGCTGGTATTGCTGCTGTTACACAAAATGAGGACACAAAGTTTACTATCAATTTAAAATACAGGGACTGAAAAGTAACAGAACAGAGGCCACTAGGGGCCACAGCAGAGGAAGAAACGAGGTGAAGTGAGGTATAGCAGACTTCACTGCATTCCAAGATAGCTCGTTGGTTGAGCTACCCTTCTGGTTGAAGGAATGCAGCTGTTCTGCTTGTTTAAATATTTCCTTTCTTTTTTTTCTTTCTTTCTTTTTTTTGAGATGAGTCGCGCTCTGTCGCCCAGGCTGGAGTGCAGTGGCGTGATCTCAGCTCACTGCAAGCTCCGCCTCCCGGGTTCACTCCATTCTCCTGCCTCAGCCTCCCCAGTAGCTGGGACCACAGGCGCCCGCCACCACGCCCAGCTAATTTTTTGTATTTTTAGTAGAGACGGAGTTTCACTGTGTTAGCCAGGATGGTCTCGATCTCCTGACCTCGTGATCCACCCGCCTCAGCCTCCCAAAGTGCTGGGATTACAGGCGTGAGCCACCGCGCCCGGCCCCTTTCTTTTTTTTTTTTTTTTTTTGAGACAGAATCTCGCTCTGTCACCCAGGCTAGAGTATAGTGGCACGATCTTGGCTCACTGCAACCTCTGTCTCTTGGGTTCAAGCGATCTCCTGTCTCAGCCTCCTGAGTAGCTGGGACTACAGGCGTGCACCACCACGCCCAGCTAATTTTTTTGTATTTTTAGTAGAGACCAGGTTTCACTATGTTGGCCAGGCTGGTCTTGAACTCCTGACCTCAAGTGATCCACCCACCTTGGCCTCCCAAAGTGTTGAATATTTCTTTTACATTAGCCTCTATTTCCTCTGGAGGCATTTACCCAAGTGCAACAGGAGGTATTGGTGCCACACACAGCCCTCCCGTTCTGCTAGTAAATAGTCTAAGGCCAATCGCTTTTCCGACACTACATTGGCTAGTGAATTTAGAGAAATACATATATTTTAGAGAGCCTCTCCAGTTTTAGCTGCCAGAGCCTTGGGTATTCAGATTAAATTTCTTAGGGTGACTTCATAACAGGCAACCCCCCGGCAAGAAAGGGCAGCCAACCCCACAGCAAGTCCGGCAGCTTCCATGGTGTGTCCAATAGCCCCCCTCCTTTTTTTTTTTTTTGGTCTCTTATGATGGCTGGTTGCACTATGGGCTGTTACCCTGATAGGCCCCAGAAGCCCACAGCACACTGTCCTAGGCATATTACATTGCCGAAACAAGGGTGAGCCACTGCAAATACTCTTTTGTAGCATGTTTGCCTCTTTTCTCCTTTTCCTGAGCAATTTAAATAAACTTGGGCTATTCTCCTAGTGACATTGCCCTTAGCAGGTGAGTTCCACACAACCCTGTGAAGTTAATGACTCCTCTCAAAGGATTAGCAACAGGTCACCCCATCCAAGTGTGGGGATGCCTATGGCACATCCAACATTTGAACAGATTGCTCCCACCAGCTGTGATACAGGAGATCTTGACTATTATATTGGCCTCCCAGAGACCACTGGCCAAGGCAACTAAAAGGGCCAAAAAGCAGGCTGGGTGCGATGGCTCACGCCTGTAATCCTAGCACTTTGGGAGGCTGAGGTGGGCGGATCAAAAGGTCAGGAGTTCGAGACCAGCCTGGCCAGCACGGTGAAACCCCGTCTCTACTAAAAATAAAAAATTAGCTGGGCACGGTGGCGCACATCTGTAGACCCAGCTACTTGGGAGACTGAGGCAGGAGAATCACTTGAACCCGGGAGGCAGAGGTTGTAGTGAGCCGAGATTGCGCCACTGCACTCCAGCCTGGGCGACAAGAGTGAGACTCAATCTCAAAAAAAAAAAAAAAGGCCAAAATGCATAGGGGCCATTCTTAGGTGTTTTATGAAGGGATTTGCCACCACCTAAGCATCTCCACAGTGTAAAAGGGCAACAGCATGAGGGTTCCTGCAGGGATAAGGAAGATGCCTACTATGGCAAGAGAATGGCAAGGGGCACACGACTTATCTGAGCCTTTTCTTCTAAAAACCAATTTGAGGTCTGAGATGGGTTCACAAATGTATGCTGGGGAGGCATCTTCTGGGGGCTCCTGGGCTTTCACTCTTTTTTTTTTTTTTTTTTTTGAGACAGGGTCTTGCTATGTCACTCAGGCTGGAGTGCAGGGGTTCAATCATAGCTCACTGCAGCCTCAAACGCCTAAGCTCATGGGATCTTCCCACCCCAGCCTCCGTGCACCACCAATTAGCTGTGCCTGGCTAATTCTTTTACTTTTTGTAGAGACAAGGTCTCACCATGTTGCCCAGGCTGGTCTTAAATTCCTAGCCTCAAGTGATCCTCCCCCATCTGCCTCCCAAAGTGCCGGGATTACAGGCGTGAGCCACCACGCCTGGCCTCTTCACTCTTGAGTGATGGATCCAAGGGGTTACTTCTTGGAGTTTAAGAGAAGAATGAGTGGTTAAAAGTGTTAGGTTGGGCCCCATCCATACCGGGCCGAGCTGGTCCTGGGAGTACTCAGCCTTCTGGGTCCTGAGGTATACCCAGTCTCCTGGGTTGTACAGATGAAGTTTTACCCCAGAGGGGACCAGGAGGCTGGGGTTGCTGAGGTGGTTGAGAATAGCAACAAATGACTCCAGATGAATAACATTATATGCTTCATCACCCTTTCTATCTCCCCATCTGGGCAAGAGAAGGGGCTGGCCATGCCTGGATAAGGCCTTACATATAACATTTCTTTTTTTTTTGAGACTGGGTCTGTTGTCCAGGCTGGAGTGCAGTGGCGTCATCACAGCTCACTGCAGCCTTGACCTCCCTGAGTTCAAGCAGTGTTCCTCCTTCAGCCTCTCAAGTAGCTGAGATTACAGGTGCGCACCACCACGCCTGGTTTTTATTATTATTTTTTAAATAGGGAGGAAGTCTCACTATGTTGCTCAGGCTGGTCTTGAACTCCTGGGCTTAAGTGATCTTCTTCACGGGTGGGCCTCTCAAAGTGCTGGGAATACAGGTGTGAGTCACCACGCCCGGCCCCATATAATCTTACCTTCCCTCCCTTCCCCTCCCCTCCCCTTCCCTCCCCTCCCCTTCCCTTTCCTTTCTTTCTTTTTTCTTTTTTTGAGACAGAGTCTTGTTCTGTTGCCCAGGCTGGTCTCAAACTCCTGGGCTTAAGTGATCCTCTTCACCGGTGGGCCTCTCAAAGTGCTGGGAATACAGGTGTGAGCCACCATACCCGGCCCCATATAATATTTCTTTCTCTTTTTTTTTTTGAGACAGAGTCTTGTTCTGTCACCCAGGCTGGAGTGCAGTGGCGTGATCTCGGCTCATTGCAACCCCTGCCTCCCAGGTTCAAGCGATTCTCATGCCTTAGCCTGCTGAGTAGCTGGGATTACAGGCACATGCTGCCACACCCGGCTAATTTTTTGTATTTTTAGTAGAGATGATGTTTCACCATGTTGGCCAGGCTGGTCTCGAACTCCTGACCTCAAGTGATCCACCTGCCTCAGCCACCCAAAGTGCTGGGATTACAGGCATGAGCCACTGTGCCCAGCCCCATATAACATTTCAAAGGAGCTAAGTCCCATTCTTTCTCTGAGCGCTACCCATACTTGGACCAAGGCTATGGGTAACAGCTTTAACCAATTATCTTGGGCCTCCTGGCATAACTTGGCTAGGATACCTTTGAGAGTTCTATGGGACCTTTCAGTCTTTCCCAAGGAGTTTGGTCTCCAGGCTACATGCCACTTCCACTGTATGACCAAGGCCTGGGAAGTTTTTACCACTATGTTAGAAATGAATGCGGGTCCATTAGCACTCTGGACTGACTTAGGGAGACTGAATGGAGGGATAAATTTCTTTATTAAAGACTTCATGGCTTCTGCCTTTTCAGTCCAGCATGGAAAAGCCTCTATCCAACCAGCAAAGGCATCAAAAAAGCACCAGGAGATATTTAAATCCTCTAGAAGACATAGGCATAACACTGGAGTCAATTTGCTAGTCCTCCCCTCACATGGTTCCCCTGAATTGTACCACCTTGGCCAAGGGAGATATGGGAGGTCTGGTTTGAGCATTGTTTCTCTGACAATAGACACATTGGTCAGCCACTTTACCCATCATTTTCTTTGCTTTTGGGGTCCTTATTATCCTGAGGAGCTAGGTGTGCATAGTCTTCTTGCCATAGATTAAGAGATCATGGGCAGGCTTTATGATAGCCCAACTCAGATTTCTGGGCACCCAAATCCTGCCTCTCTTATTTAGGGCCCATCCCTCTGAGAGGGAACTCTGATGATCTCCCTCTCGCATGGCTTCCTGTAATTCCCCAGGGGAGTGTCTTGGTTTATTGGTTTATATTCATAAAGAGGTACTGAAGGAAGCAGGGACTTTCCCTCCCTGTGTGTGCCAGGTTGCTCCCCTTCATTAGTTCAAAGTCCCCCATTAGATGACCCCCACAATCTGTCTAGTCATTTCCACTGTGCAGTAGTGCCAATATTTATGTTTCATATTTGATTTGTTATTGGCATTCAGAAGTCCCCTTTCTTACCCGATTGCACCATGGGCATGGATCACAGTGAGCACATATCTCAAGTCTGTATAAACAGTCAAGGCCTTGTCCTTTCTTCATGCCAGGGCTCTGGTTAAGGCTATTATCTCAGTCTTTGGGGCTGAAGTTTGGGCAGGGAAGCTTTTGGCCTCTATGGTTTTCCATAGGGAGAGAACCACATATCCTGCCCTTCTTTCGCCTCTTCCGTGAAGCTATGGCCATCTACAAACCCTATGTCTTCCTTTCCTTTTTCAACCACATCTCTGCTACAGAGAACCTTGAAGGTCATTTCTACTAAATGCAAGGGGTTAATATTAGGAGCTGAGACTTGTGTTTTTCCCGGGCATGTCCTCAAACTTTGGCTAAATTAACCTTTATTGATTGAGACACCTGTCTCAGTCATTTTTTGGTTAACACAATACAGATAAAGTAGGATCCCTATCTCATATTACACATAAACATTAATACAGATGGACCAAAGACCTAAATATGGGGGATGGATCAGTAGAAAATACAGGAGAATATCTCTATGACCTTGGGACAAGGGCTGAGTTTTTAAGCAAAACACAAAATGCTCAAATTATAGAGGAAAACATTGATAGTCACCTGTGTTACAATTTTAGATTTGTGCTTCAAAAAGACACCCTAGGAATTAGGGGTGGAAAGGAAGCAAGCCACAGAGTGGGAGCAAATATTTGCAATTAATGCGCTGAACTAGTAAAAGACTGGTATCCATAAAATTATAAAGAACTACCAATCAATAAAAACCACAACCCAATAGAAAAATGGGCATAAAATACAAACAGGCAATTCTCAGAACATGAAAACAGAGTAGTCAATAATTACATAAGGAGAAGTTCAAACTTACTCAAAGTAGGGAAATGAAAATCAAAGTTATAATGAATATTACATTCCACACCCATCAGGTTGGCACGCTCAAACTGTATGTTTAAGATGCTATATTTAATGTTATTACAATCAAACTATGTTCAAGTTTTTTAATATGCTATTATAATCATTATAATAGCAAAAAAATTGGCAACACTCCAAACGCCCATTACAAGAGGATGGAACAGGATATAGAGTGGGTATTAGCTAATTAGGCCCATACATCTGCGTGGGAGCATCTCAGAGAACGGAGGGGCGAAACGCCGGAAGGGCATACAAACCGAGCCCCGCCCCCGGGAACCCGGCTCCCACACGGAGCATGCTGGAGGCTGATAGGTTGGTTTGACCACGCCAGTTCCGCCTTCGCCTGCACCCTTAGAGCCCCGCCCCCGCGCGGAGCATGCTGGGGACATACGGACTCACTTTCCTCGCCAACCCCGCCCTCCGGGGCTACCGGCAACCGCCAATGGGCAGCGAGCAACGGGGGGCGCGCTGCTCAGTTAGGAGGCGGTGACCATCTGCCAGTGTGCCCAGGGCCTCTGAGGGCGCTGGATGGCTCCGTTGTGTCCGGGTGGTCTCGGGAGCTGCAGGGAAGGGGCAGGAAAACTACACCGGACCCCATGGGGAGCGCAGAGGCGGAAAGGGAAGGGCCTGGGGACCTCAGATTGTTTTGAATCAAGGGCAGAAAGATCGGGTCGGAGGGAGGGAAGGAAATACTTCCGTGCCTTCAGAGGGAGTCTAGAGTCCCAGGCCGTGTCGGGTGGAAGGAACTGTGCAGCGTCCCAGAGGGAAGGAAGAAGAAGAGAAGAGAAGTGGACTCAGAAAAAGTGGAGGGGAAAAAAGGGAGATGGGAGAAATGGAGGGCAGAAGAGGCAACGTTCCCCAGCCCTATAAACCATAATGAGCCCATATGAGAAAGCAGAAAGGTGGGTGGGAAGTGGGGGGCTAGAAAGGAAAAGAAACAAAAGCTGTCTTGGTCTGAGTCAGGAGCCCAGCTGTTGTGACAGGAAGGGACCTCAGAGATGGCTTTCACAGGTGGCTGTGACTACAGCTCTTTCTGGTGCCTCAAGCTCCCTCTTAACCCCTGGGAGATTTTTACCTTTGGGAGAGATTTCCCTCTGGGTTAAGGAGGGGAAAGAGGGACAGAGGGACAGTGGCAAGGGATGCCAGGAGAAGGTGAGGGAGAGGACACATGAGTGTTAGGTTTTTGAAAAAAGACGAGGGTTAAAGACAAGAGAGGTGACCACTCTACAACACAGGTTTATTAACACAACCTACAGAGGTGGGGACCAACTTAATGCCAAAGCCCCACTAGCACTTACAGGCTGGAATCATTATAGGCCTGGATGAGGGGTCTGGAATGGTAGGACTTACTGCCCAAGAGGATGTTAATAAAAATATTTCTTAAACCTTTGTCCCAACAAGATGTGATAAAGAAGTCAGACAGTTGGGGAGGATGTTACTTACAGCCCAAACCCCTGCAGAATGTTTCACTGTGACCAGGGTCTATGAAATGGCAGGAAGATTTACAAAATAATGCAGCTTGGACTAAAAATGAGGGCCCAGCCTGGGGAGAGCTAGGCACTGATTTTTAGAGAAGTCTATGTCTTTGGCTATGCCGGAAGCACTGCAATCTTATTTCAAGGGCTTCTGGATGTGGTGGACTAAGTCTAAGACTAGGGGGTCCAGAGAAGACCCCATCCTTAGCAACCCTTGTCAATAGGGAGACTTCTCATGGAATCTGCTCTTTGGGTTTGACCCTCTGTTTTCATGTTCATGCCTCATTCATCTTTGTTAGGTTTTGAAGGGAAGGTGAGGGTTAAAGAGTTGGCAGCTTAACAGCAAGACAGGTTTATTGCCAGCACAAACCTGTGGAGGGGAGGACCAGCTTAGTCTCAGAGCACGAGTCCCACTTACAGACTGGGACATTTACTATAAGGAAGAGGAAAGCAACACGAAGGGTGGCCGGGCAGTCAACAAGGACAGGTTTATTTTAGAAAACAAACTTGAGAGGGGCTTCTGGCCGAGTTAGCTCAGACTAACTTCTGTTACAGACTAAGGATATTTAAGGGTTTTGGAAGGGGTCCTATCGTAGGTTCCGAATGTTTCTGTGTGAGGGAAAGTTTATTGCGGGGTTGGAATGTCTCTGGTCGGAAGGGAGGCTGTCTCGGGGTTGGCATGTTTCTGGTGAGAGAAGGGTTTATCTTAGGGTTGGAATATTTCTGGTTATGCTGACATTAGCCATTAGGCTGATGTTTTGGGGCTGGATTTAGGCGGCTTTTAATGAAGGAGGAACTTAGAATGGTGGTATTTGTTCAAGATGGCAGTGCTCCTGCTCTGTCAGTTATGGGTCTGGACGGGGGAGAAGGGGCAGTATAGGTTGCTCCCCTGCAGGATGTTGAAGATGTTCCTTGGGCCCTTCATCCAGCAGGATGTGATAGAGATGTTCCTGTAGTTAGGTGGTTAGGCGGTATTTTTTTACGACCTGAACCCCCATGGAATGTTTTATTCTGACCAGGTTCTGTGAAATGTTGGGAAACATCTGCGGCCATACTGTAAGGCTCTTGTGTTGGTTGGAACCCCGAGAGCTTGCCAACAAAGAACACAAGGCAGTGTGGAGCAACACGCTATTTTAATGAGCGCCTGGGTGCAGATGGGCTGAGGCCTAAAATGGCGTCAGCCCCAGGTGAGGACGGGGCAGGGGTTTTATAGTCTCCTGTAAACAGGAAGTGTCCCAGTCTGATGTAACTGCTACATGGTACCCAGATGGCCTCTCTCTTGATCTTCAGGGGTACGTGTCTCCTGGCCAGCTCTCTTCCTGCTTCTGCTATCTTGCGGACACACGCTGCTAGCACAAGTGGTCTTGTGCCTTGGGACTGGGCCTGAGAAGGGAGGAGTTATTCATCCCCCCAAACTTTCAGGCCCCAGGGAGAATCTTTCACATACCACCCTGAACACGCCCAATCTCGTCTGATCTCAGAAGCTAAGCAGGGTCTGGCCTGGTTAGTACTTGGATGGGAAATGATCACAGGGAGGCTTACAAAATGGTATAGGATATCTTGTGGTTTAAGCCCATTCCCTCAGGGAAGACCTTGTTGGTTTTCTCCCTACAGAACCTGCTATGACATTAACTGAACAGCTCCTGGGGGTGCATCGCAATAGGGAAGTTATTGAGCTCCCAATGTTTTCGTGAAGCTGCTTTGTCAACTGTGAAATAATTATTGCCCTGCCCACTCCTGGGGTTGTTAGAGACCCAATGAGATACTAAAAGTGTGTTTAAAGCATGTAGGGTCTGCAAATGTAATAAAGTGTGGTCAGAAAGCCCAACTCACGTGGCTTTGGGGGCCACTGGTGAGAGAAGAGACTGGAGGCAGCCTGTTGTGGTCACAGCCTCCTGCTATTGTCAATTGTTCCTCACTGTCCCCTTTACCAGGAAGGCTGTGTCAGTTTGATCAGCTGCCAGTCTGTTTGCCCTCATTCCCCCTGGCCCTGCCCTGAGTCCAGTGACCTGGATTTGAAACCTGCATCTGTCACTTACTAGCTGAGTGATCTTGGGCAAGACATTTCAGCCCTTTTCTGCTTAAATAGAGTTAAGACAGCCTATGAATGAAACCATATAAACCAAGGCATTTCTGACTCCAGTAGGAGGCAGCTGCTCTGAGGGAGAAGCCCTGGCCAGGAATCTGTTACAGTTATTTTGTCACCAAATGGAATGGCCTTGGGACAAAGCACAACAGCTGTCTTGACCTCATCAATAGCCTTGACCTCATCCCTCGTGTCATGCTGTGTCATCTTCAACATCTGTCACTTCCATCAGCCTTAGCATTGGCCTTGGCCTCAGTTTCCTCATGTGTGACTTGAGGATGATGATTCTTATAGGAATCAATAAGCTTGGGATAAAGAAGCTATTGGGTCACATTATACATACTTTAAATGCATTAAGTGGGGTCTGCAGGTCCTAGAGATTAGCAGATTGCATGGCATGAGAACAGAGCCATGGAGAATGTTTGAGGTCCCATTAATAGCTGATAGGAGGCTGATCAGTAAACACTGGGAGGGGAGGATTGAGTCTTGGGTGAAGAGTTGGAGGGTGGAGGATTGAGTCTTGGGTGAAGAGTTGATTGGAAAACAAAGCTGAACAGAAAACCAGGGCATCATCAACACTGATGAGTAATTTTTTTTCTCTATAAAATGATCATTTATATTAAGAAAAGGAATGACAAATTTTGAAAAGCCGACAAACACCACAAACTCCAGAAAAAAAAGAATCCTGACATTTTTACTAAGTGACAGACACACCTTCGCCTTTAAAATACTCTGTCCCCCCCATATTTCTTGGCTGCAGACTCTTTGATCACATTTTCGTGTGACAGTGATTTTGTAATATTTTCAATGGGGAGAATAGAAAGATAATTCCATCTCTCCTTTGGCAGTAGGCATGTCCCTGTGAGGGAGGAGATCAGCAGGATTTTTCAAGCACCTGTCAAAACCCTGCTGATCAAAACAGAACATAACAATAACAAAGAATGGCCAAAACCAGCTCGGAATAGGAATTAAAATGCATTTGCATAAGATACTTCCACCAGGGCCATGACAGTTTACAAATGATCCCATGGCAATAACCCAGGAATTACCTTATATGGTTCCAGGAACTTCCTGTTCCTAGTTTATGAATAACCTGCCTCTCTTTAGCATATAATTAGCAGTGGGTATAAATATAGCTAGCCAGCAATCCTGGAGTGCTACTCTACCTGTGGGGTAGCCCTGCTGTGTCTGTGGAACAGCCATTTTGCTGTACAATGTTGCTTTAATAAACTTACTTTGCTTTCAGTTTTGTCTGTTAGCTCACTCTTGAATTCTTTCCTGAGCAAAGCCAAAAACCCTCCCTGGCTGAGTCCCAATACGGGGATTCGCCTGCATCAGCCAGAAGTAATTTATGCACAAAGATAACTATAGCAATTTTTAGTAGATACAGAAGTGACTTCAAAGCCCAGAAATCTATCCCACTAAACTCATACAAAATGATCCCCAATTTTACCTTCTCCCTTAGCCATATCCAAAATAGCCACAGCCATTCCAACAGGACAGACACGTGACAGAGGGAGAATATGAACTGAAAAGAGACACTGGGCCTCAACCAACTTGTAAAAATGTCTTCTACATATTTTCCAAAAGCACATGACAAAAGCGTTGATAGGGCTCCTCCCAAGGCAAAGAGGGCCCCTGAGGGTTAAGCTTAATGTTGTCTCTGAAGCCACCTCTGCTCTGAATAATCGCAGCTGCACCAGTTGCAGCTCGCTCTTCCCCCAACATGTCCCACCTCACCCTCTCAACAATACAGTGAGGATGTTCTGAGATTTGTACCCACCGCCTAAAAGAACCCTCCTCTGGGTGGGATGAGATTCTGTGGCCCTTAGCAGGGCTCTAGCCTGCCCTGTCCTCTCCTACACATGCACCGGCAGTAAAAGCTGAACTTTGAACCACACGTGCACTTCTTGAAAGGGGGCAGAGTGGGAGGCACAAAAAACACGTTGGATCCTATACATGCCTTTGGGAACCCCCAGTGAACTCTCGGGGTTCCGTGTCTGGTCATCTTTACACTCCCTTCTAAGACTGCTGGGAGGAGCTATTGAACACTCTTGCATGAGACATCCGCAAGCATAAAAAACATGGCAGCGGGGGAGGGGAAATGAGAGAGAAAAAGAGGAGAATTTGAATAAAAGACTGTAGCTTGGAAGGGAAGGCAGTGGGGAGGGGCACCCAGATCTGGCCATCCTCACTGTCCCCCTGTTGCTGTGCCGGAGGCTGGCCCTGCCAGGAAAGCCTCATACCTTACCTCAGTTTCCCCTTTAAAACAGGGCTGCTAATTCCTACCTCACAGGGTGGTCCTCATGAGGATAACATGAGATAATGTCTGGGGAAATTGCTTGGGAAAGTGTAAAAGGCCACTCACACAGATACCCCTCATGACCCATGTGGCCAAAGTGGGGACGTGGACTCAGAGGCCCTGGACCCAGGCCTGGGCCCTGCCTTGCCTGTCTGGGGAAATGGTCCTGGCCTTTACTCAACACTGACCCTGCCTTAGGAGGAAGAGCCCTGCCCAAGCCAACCTCCGGCGCCCTGACCGAAGCAGGTGCCGTCAGACAGAGTCCTGGCTTGGGAGTCAGAGGGACTGAGCTCAACACGTGGGTACCCTAGAACCTGCACCTGGATAACTGAGTTGCTGATGCAGTCTGAAGGGGGGGTGGGTTGCCCCTGCACACCTGTGGGTGTTTCTCGTTAGGTGGAACGAGAGACTTGGAAAAGAAAAAGACACAGAGACAAAGTATAGAGAAAGAAATAAGGGGACCCAGGGGACCAGCGTTCAGCATATGGAGGATCCCGCCAGCCTCTGAGTTCCCTTAATATTTATTGATCATTTTTGGGTGTTTCTCAGAGAGGGGGATGTGGCAGGGTCATAGGATAATAGTGGAGAGAAGGTCAGCAGATAAACATGTGAACAAAGGTCTCTGCATCATAGACAAGGTAAAGAATTAAGTGCTGTGCTTTGATGTGCATATACATAAACATCTCAATGCCTTACAGAGCAGTATTGTTGCCCGCATGTCCCACCTCCAGCCTTAAGGCGGTTTTCCCTATCTCAGTAAATGGAATATACAATCGGGTTTTATACCGAGACATTCCATTGCCCAGGGATGGGCAGGAGACAGATGCCTTCCTCTTGTCTCAACTGCAAAGAGGCCTTCCTCTTTTACTAATCCTCCTCAGCACAGACCCTTTACGGGTGTCAGGCTGGGGGACGGTGAGGTCTTTCCCTTCCCATGAGGCCATATTTCAGACTATCACATGGGGAGAAACCTTGGACAATACCTGGCTTTCCTAGGCAGAGGTCCCTGCGGCCTTCAGCAGTGTTTGTGTCCCTGGGTACTTGAGATTAGGGAATGGTGATGACTCTTAACGAGCATGCTGCCTTCAAGCGTTTAACAAAGCACATCCTGCACAGCCCTCAATCCATTTAACCCTGAGTGGACACAGCACATGTTTCAGAGAGCACGGGGTTGGGGGTAAGGTCATAGATTAACAGCATCTCAAGGCAGAAGAATTTTTCTTAGTACAGAACAAAATGGAGTCTCCTATGTCTACTTCTTTCTACACAGACACAGTAACAATCTGATCTCTCTTGCTTTTCCCCACACAGCCAGGCCCCTGCTGCTGGGATAGCCCAGCCTACGCCTCCGGGGGCCTTCAGGGAAGAGAACCAGCTAAGGCTGGGGGGACCAGGAGAAGGGTCCCCCAAGGTTGGAAAGTACATGCAGGAGGATGCTCAGCAGGGGCTGCAACAGGGGGGCCTTGGGAGCCCACCAGGCAGGGATCAGCAAGGGGTCTGACTCAGCAAGGGACTGCAAAGCCTCACTTCAGTCTCTAGGCCCAGGGATCAGGCTCACCAACTCCCTGCAGAGGCCCCAGCAGCAGGGGACCGCAGGCTCACAGCATGGACAGTGGGTGATATCTGTTGTAAGCTCTCCTCTTCCCTCTCCCGCCATTCCTCTTCCCTCTCCCGCTCCCCATGGCCTCCGCTATCAGAACATATTCTGCCTCTTGCAATATGGACAGAGTGGGTCCTTAAAAAAAAATTACCTAAAATGATAGTTCAGGGTTCACTTCCAGAAGAGAAAACAGGTGCAAGGGGTTCTGGGACAGGCCTGCGGAAATCGGGAGTGATACCAAGGCTGACTGTAGCGTTGGGGATAAAAAGGAGAGAGGAGTCCCAGAGTGGGGTGGGGACCACATAGGACACCACTTCCTTCGGGCCCAGACAGAGGCAGGAGGTCTGATATCAGCAGTCAGTTGGGAGTTCCTAGGGGTCTGGGGTGGTGGAGAGAGACCTTCACAAGTTGGGCAGGCTGCTCTGCTTCACCCCAGATTAGAGGGCACTGCTGGACACCCACATGGCAAAGTGGCCAAATCCCAAGGGAAGACCCAAGGAGCTGAGTTGAAACTGCCCCCTGCTCCTGAACTCAGGGGTCAGCGATATTGCTGCTACTTGCTAAGCCCAGTTGCCCCTGTGTTATCCACTCCCCCTTGGAGACCTCGGGGCAGCATAGATTCCCCTGACCTAGGACTTGGAATGGGTCATCATTCAATGCTATTTAATTCCAAGGGTAGCCTGGACCCCAGACTACACATTCTTTTACTGCTCTTCCTACTTTCCCATCCTAAATTAGGTCCAACCTCAAAGTTCAAATTTGAGTCAGAGGTTCTGCAAATATATAAAATGCCAGATACCCAGATAAAAAGTCAACCTAGAAATGTCTTTCATAAATTTCCTAGGGTCAAATTCAAGTCAAAAAATTAAGTTCCCTTGTCCTTTTAGGTTAAAGTCCAAAGGGAAAAAAAAAGTCTTAAGGTCAAAGGATTCAAGCCCAAAGC
Source organism: Gorilla gorilla gorilla (assembly GCF_029281585.2). Classification (NCBI taxonomy): domain Eukaryota; kingdom Metazoa; phylum Chordata; class Mammalia; order Primates; family Hominidae; genus Gorilla; species Gorilla gorilla. The sequence goes on along the minus strand of NC_086018.1, from coordinate 21,393,112 downwards.
ATTCAAAGAGAGCCCAGGGATCCGTCAGAGCCCAGTGGTGTTAACCTCCTCCCCAAGGCTCTGTGCTCACCCAGTGAGCAAAGCGGCCCAGTAGGCACAGGAGGGCTGGGTGTCCTGGAAAGTGAGATCCTTCTCTCCACATCTCAGCATTTTCACTAGCCTGCCATGTGCTCCAGTTTTAAAAGACCCAGAGTTACTAGGAATGAGCAGATGGTGATAGCCTCAGCCTCCTGCCCGCCAACCACAGGGAAGTCCTTAGAGCAGCGTGCAGGCCATGAGATGTCTCCAGGATCCCGGACCCAGCCCCATGTAGCCCTCTCTTCCTGCTACCTCAGTACTCCAGCAGGAATGCCCTGGCAGCTGATGGAAAGAGAGTAGACAGGGAAGACAAACCCTAGACCCCACAGCATAGCTAACCAGGTGGAGGGTTAGCATTAGCCCTTGCGACCCCGCTGGGGTGGAGCAGGAAGCAATTTCTGCTGTCCTCCTCCCTGAGCGTATCTGTACAAGCAGTCATCACCTGCCTGGGTCTTATTTATAATACCTTCTCCTCTTCATATGTGTGAAATCTCATCATTTCCATTTCCCTCTGTATGCCCATTGCATGGATGTCTTCAGTCCTAAGAGATCCTGCCCCAGTCAGTGCAGCACAGCCCAGCAGGTTGCTGAGCTGAGCACCAGGGAGCAGCCGCTGTGTCCCACTGGCTCTCAGGACACTAGCTGTCCTCCACTGGGGATGTTCCCAGCCCTGAGCAGCACTGTTTCTGCAGCACAGTTGTCAGCAGTTGGGGACAGATGTCCACAGCTGTGCTTCCTCATGCGACTGCTGGCTTGCATCCCCAGCATGGCTCAGCTGGGGCCCTGGCAGTTGTGCTGGCTGCTGGCAGTCGTCACACACAGGGCTGGTCATTTGTGTTCAACCCCAGTGCCTTCCCTCCTTTTACTTTCTCTTTGCTTTCCGGCTCATATATTTACTTTTTCTGACATGTTCCTCTAGATTTTGTCACTTGGGGGTCTCCCCTGGCAACAGAAAGCAAAACCAGGCAATCCCAGGTTTGCCACAAGAATTGCTGTTGAAACAGTCCCACGGCTGCGCCCAAGAGATGGCGGCCATGGCCATCAGCCTCCCTGCCGTCAGCCCCTCTCTCCTGACTGGCTGTGCTCTCCTCAGGGAGGACTCCACTGAGCCCTCCTTGACACCTAATCCCTACATTTAAAAAATGCATTCCCTTAGGTCCTGAGCAACCCCAGACACCCACCCACAGTAACTATGCTGTCCCCAGGTATACCTAAAATATTTTCAATGTTTGATGCTGATCTTCTGTCCTTTAATTTGCCCAAATTCCCTACAGCCTCTGAGGGCTGCCCTGGCTCATGGAATGGCTTCTGATTCTTACGGAGTTGCTGTCTGCAGCATTGAATGGCCCCCCCTCAAGAGTGTTCTGGGTCACCTGGTTCCCTGGTGGTGACCTTGTCTGTTCCCAACGTCTGCCCTCCCCTCACATCAGGGAGCTTTCCTGTCCCCTAAGTTGGTCTGGCCCACTCCAGGGTCCCATGATCCCTCATCTCTGCCCAGCCTGCCTCCTGACACCACTGCTCCCATTCTAAGGGTAAGACTGTGGTGTGTTTTTCAAACCATTCCATTTCCTTCTGGATCTCCCAAGTAAACCCAATTCCCTGGGACAGACGGTTCTCAGCACAAGCCATTTGTATGGCCCTTGCTAGCTTTGGATGTGTATTGATTTCATTGTTTCTCTATCTCAACCCAAGAAAATAGCATATTCTCTGAAGGGCCCTGATTCCTTTTAATGCTGTTGTCCATTAACAAACTCTTACCTTTCTGTGGGCAAAGCCACGACTTTAGTCTCCCAATTCCTGGGTCAAAATGTACGTAATAGCCAGGCACGGTGGCTCATACCTGTGATCCCTGTAATATTCTGGGATGCCAAGGCGGGAAGATCACTTAAGGCCAGCCTGGGGAACCTAGTGAAATCCTGTCTCTACAAAAATAAAAATATAATTAGCTGGGCATGGTGGCACAAAACTGTAGTCTCAGCCACTCAAGAAACTGTGGCGGGAAGATGGCTTAATCCCAGGAGTTCAAGGTTACTGTGAGCTTGATTGCACCACTGCATTGCAGCATGGGCAACAGGGAGAGACCCTGTCTCTAAAAATAAAAAAAAAATTAAAACAAAATGTATGTAAGGCACAAATCGAGAGCCAAGCTGAGCCGCACAAGGGGACTAACTCAGCAGACTTAGGGATGTGTTTCGTGGGCTCAGGAGGGACCCTCCCCAGTCCCTGTTCTGGCAGGAGGCTTTGGGGACAGCTCATCTGGCACAACTCCACTGTGGGTGGTACACGACTCATACCAGGGTGCACCGGCCCCTTGCTGCCTTTGCAGTTGGAAGTGGTGATCTCAGACCTGGCTGAGAACACAGTAAAGGCAGCAAGCCTGGGCCTGCCCTCCTCCATTCATGCCTCAGAGGTTGGGACCCTTCTGTAGCCTCTTATGCACTGTCTCTCTTTGGATTAATAGGAGGCCCGTGCAGGAGTCAGAGAACATGGCTCTGAGCTGTGACCATCCCCAAAGCACTGCCCTGAGTTGCCTAAGGTCATATCCCCACATGGACCTTACTTTATACCAGCAAGATGGAACCTCCGGCCTGGGCCACTAGTTAAAAGCCAACCCTAAGACTGTAAGGATCAGCTCAGCTCGTGGCTCCAAAGCTCTGTGGGGAACTGCCAAGGCCAGAAGCCAGTGTGGTCCCCGTGAAGCCCACGTGCACACACCAGGCATCCCCAAAGCCTCAGACTTTATGTGGTTACTTGAGGACTCAAAGCTCAAAGCCTCTGCTGGATTGAAGGGGGCTTAAATAGAACACGCCTTTCTTCCCATTCCAATCCTGGGGCCTCCACCACAGTTGTGAGGGTCATAGCACATGCCAGAAGGCAGGGAGCACACAGCAAAGCAGGGCCCAGAAAGACTGAGCTAGACGGGGGGCGCTAAGGAGGTGCTTGTTTAGGGACATAAGCACCTCATGGGGAAACAAGGAGGTGAGGAAGAAAGGCCCCCACTCCCAGCAGAAACACTGTGGTGGGAAGCTCAGGGAGGCTGGGGGTGGGCTGGGGAAGAAGCCAACAAAGTGGGAACAGCCCTCCGTATGGGCCAGTGTCTGGCAAGGTCTTAGTGGGATGGGGCAGTTGGGCACTGCTTCTGTATGGCACGGTACCCAACGATCGGCCTGGTGGTGGTGCTCTTCACTTCCTCTTCACTCCCTTCTACTGTGCATGTTAACTTTTGTATCAGGGAGTATGAGATATGGAAAAATGCATACATGCATAAGGTTTAATAAATATACATAGGCACTTGTAAGAACAGAGAGAAAAATACTGCAGCACCCCATCACCTCCCAAATGCCCCTGGCCAGTGGGACCGCTGTCCTGACAGTGATAGAAATCATTTCTTGGCTTTCATCACAATTTTCCCACCTACACATGGTCCTCTGAACAGTACAGTTTGGGGGTCCTTGTTTTCAAACTTTATATAAATGGAACTGCATTATATATATATATATATCTTGTGGCTTTTGCTCAATATGTTTATGAGATTTGACCATGGTGATATTTGTACCTATAGCTTGTTCATTTCACTGCTGTTGAATATTCCATGAATGAACAAGCATAATTTGTCCAATTCTTGATGGACATTGGGTTGCTTCGAGATACAAGTTTCTCCAGGATAAATATACCGAGGAGTGGGATTGTGGGCATGTTACAGCTGAGGAGGTTAGTAGTGGTGTGTCATGGTGGTTCTTATTTCCCTGATTTCTACTGAGGATGAACAACTTTTCCATTGGATATTCTGTTTTGTGAAGTGGCTTCTAAAGTCCTTTGCTCATTTTTTTTAATAGAGTTTCCTAATAATGTAATGTTGAGGTAGGAGATCAGCAGAACTTGTTTTCCAAGCAGTGGTCAAGACCTTGGTCATGATCCCTCTGATCAAAACAGAATCTGGTCGGAACAGGATGCAGTGAAGAAATCAGCTGAAACCAGCTGAAACCAATATGGCAACAAAAGTGACCTCACTTTTGTCCCTCACTGCTCATTATATGCTAGTGATAATGCATGCTAAAAGACATTCCCACCAGCACCATGACAGTTTACACATGCCACGGCAATACCCAAAAGTTATCTTATGTGATTTAAAAGGGGGAGGAACCTTCAGTTCCAGGAACTCCGGATCCCTTTGCTAGAAAATTCATGAATAACCTGCCCCTTATTTAGCATATAATAAGAAGTAGCTATACATATAGATAGCTGGTAGTCCAGGAGTGCTGCTCTGCCTATGGGGTAGCCCTGTAAACCCCATCCACCTGTATGGATGCTCTATGAAACCCACTTTTCTGTACTCTGTTGCTGTAATAAACTTGCTTTGCTTTCACTTTTTTCTGTTGGGTCACTCTCAAATTATTTCCTGTGCAAAGCCAAGAACGCTCTCAGGCTGAGCCCCAGTTTTGGGGCTCACTTGCATTAAGATAAGTTGCAGAAATTGTAGCATGTCTTTCATTCTTACAGTGTCTCACTAATAGTGTGTCAATCTTTCCTTATTTTATGTACTCATTTTATCTTACTTAAATCATAAAGATGATATTCTTCTACACCATCTTTTAAGATCTTTGTGGCCTTTTCTTTATGGCTGTAATCTATGTAGAACTGACTTTTGTGTGGGAGTTAAATAGGAGCCCAGTTTGATGTTTCTCCTTACATGGTAGCCAGCTGCCCAGCACCCCTAGTTGAATGAGTTCTTCTTTTCACATGGATTTCAATGCTCCCCCAGTCTGATATTGTGTCCATGTGTGTGGAGAGGTCTGTTTCTGGATTACTCTTTTTTCCATTGGTCTGTTGTCTGCCATGTTCTGATTCCACTTTGCCTTAATTGTGTAGCTTGATCATGTGTCTTAACATTGAAAAAGCAAATCCTCACACCTTGCCTTCTTCAAGAAAATGTTTTGACTCTTCTTGGTCATTTAGAGTCTCATATAAATGTTAGAATTAGGTTGTCAATTCCCATAGAAAAATCTGTTGGAATTTCGATTGGGACTGTGCTGAATCATCAACCAGACAGAACTGTTACGAGCACAATATTGCCTCCAGTACAGAGATGCTGAGACCAACTCGATCGGGGAGACCCTAACCCAGAGGCGCTAGAGGAATTAAAGACACACACACAGAAATATAGACGTGTGAAGTGGGAAATCAGGGGTCTCACAGCCTTCAGAGCTGAGAGCCCCAAACAGAGATTTACCCACGTATTTATTAACAGCAAGCCAGTCATTAGCATTGATAGATATTAGATTAACTAAAAGTATACCTTGTGGGAAACAAAGGGATGGGCCAAAATAAAGGGATGGGTTGGGCTAGTTATCTGCAGCAGGAACATGTCCTTAAGGCACAGATTGCTCATGCTATTGTTTGTAGTTTAAGAACGCCTTTAAGCAGTTTTCCGCCCTGGGTGGGCCAGGTGTTCCTTGCCCTCATTCTGGTAAACCGACAACCTTCCAGCATGGGTGTTATGGCCATCATGAACATGTCACAGTGCTGCAGAGATATTGTTTATGGCCGGTTTTGGGACCAGTTTATGGCCAGATTTTGGGGGGCCTGTTCCCAACACAGAGACATGGTCAGTCTCTTCATTTATTTAGTTCTCCAATAACCTTCAGAGTGTTAGTTTTCTCTGTAGAGGTTCTCTGTAGAGTACATCTTGGATTTGTTTCTAGGTACAGGAAACTTTTTAAAAAAGTATTTTATATAGACCAGGGTCTCACTATGTTGCTCAGGCTGGTCTTGAACTCCTGGCCTTGGCATCCCAAAGTGCTGGGATTACAGACGTGAGCTACTGCACCCAGCCAGGAAATGTATTTTCTATTGCTCTCCCACAACCCCCACCACATCTTCTCCATCTGCATGAAATCATATTCTCTGTATGGTATCTGTAAAGTCATACCTTATTCTGAGAAATGTCCATTTCTGCATCAATACTCATCGCATGTATTCTAAATATACTTTGTCTTGTTTGTCTTGTATATAGGTTATTGTAGTTACTTGACCTGTACCGAAATGTTAAATGTGTGTAAGTTCATGTCCTTCATTCTGGCTTTTTATTCACTAATAGTCATCAGCATCCTTACTGTCAATACAAGAGATGCTCCTTCTCAATATTTTGATATGGTAGTACAAGGATTCCAAAGGAGGAACCTTCTTTTTTAGCAGCTGTGTTTTTTGTTTTGGTTGACAATTCACTAAGGACTCATCCCATCATGTTACGAGGGAGACATTCTTGGAAGCATGGCTCCTTTTCTGACACTTCTCAGCACACAGCTGTCACCCATGCTTTGCTGTGAGATGGGGTGCCCTACAGATGGATGGGGTTTACAGGCTTAAGGTTACTGATGTCTTTTTATAAGACATTATTGCCTTGTTTGTTTGTTCTTCAGAAAACAAATTCTAGGGAGCCAGGGTTAATCTGTTCCACAGTCTGAATGTGTTACTGAAACACCAGGGGTTTCATCTGGGTCCCATTGCATGCTGCACAGCCAATCACTGCCGGGAGGAAGGGCTTTATTCAGGTGCTGCAGCCAAGGAGAATGGGAGATAAGTCTTCAATCCATCTCCCTGACCGGCCAAAATTGGAGGGTTGTATGACAGTGGAAGGGATGTAGCTACGTTTGGGAAGGAATTAGGGAGGGGTAAGAACGCAACCATGATGAACGAGGGATCCAGTGTCTTCTTGTCTGGATGCAGTGATCTAGTGAATTTGAGAAAGGATTACCCTGTGGAGGGAGGCAACAGGAGGGAGCCTTCTCTCTGGAGCCCCAGGCATGCTTTGAATTTGAGCCATATAAATCTATTACCTATTAAACTGAGAAGAGAGCTAGGTACGCAAGAAGCCAAGTCACTGGGGCGGTGGGGACGATACTTCTCATTTGTAGCCTTTCAATTTGGTGCTCTGTCTGGCTGTTTTGAGAGCTAAACTGTGAGATGAGACCCCATAGTCACCAGATGAGGCCTGAGGTTCCAGGACTGAAGGGACAGAGTCGGTTTCTGAAACTGACAATCACTGTTTCTTACACAGAAATGAAGTGGCTTGGCCTCACTCGCCAGGAGGGGAAATCTGGGCAGTTGGCTGGTGGGTTGACATTGTCCCTCACACCAGTCCTGTAAATTACTCAGGAAGGCCCAGGCCTGGAGAGCTAAGACTTGGCTTTTACTGCTCAGCCTGGAAAGGAACTGAGATGGCCAAAGAGGGCTTTATAGAAACAGTGTCGGTGGCCCAGAAATCCTGGAAATCTCCCAAGCTCCAAGGATCAGTTGATCTCTGTGTGTGTCTCCTGCACATAGAGAGCTCCATTCAGTTCTGTGGTCTTTGGGCTGGTGGCCCCAGGGGCCCCTCCCTTGGCACTTGTCCAGGTAACTGAAAAACTCTGATATGAGGGTTGGCCCTGCATTAATTTTATCTACTGCATTAGAGGCAGTAGGGTTGTCTCATTGCCTGCCCTGCCAGCTCCTGTGAGTGGTAGAGCCAGCCCTTCAGTGTGGGGCTGGTGGGGGAGCAGTTCCCAGTGAAGGCATTTCAGTTGCATCCCAGCAGGATACCACTCATTTGCCCTGCTGCACAGACTTGCCTCACTGGCCTCCTAGCACTTCCCGGCTCCATCTGGAGACTTCTAAGTAGATACCTGACCACACTTCCTCATTGTCTCTGTCCCTGCCTCCCTATCCATTGCCATCAAGGCTGGCACATCAGGAACAATAGTGCCCTCCGAGGAAGGGGTGAGGGAGAGATTTCACAATTTATCAAGACCTGAGTGCAGGCACAGGCCACCTGCTCTCTCCTCCCTTCCCATGGCATTCCTTGGATTAATCGTGCCTCTGAGGATGTGAGATGTCCCTGTCATGCCTCCGTGATTATGTGGGAAGGACTTCAGATGAATCCCTTCATTTCACAGATGGGGAAAACTGAGGCCGGGAGAAGGAGCAGAGTGGGGGCCTGATCCTGATCTTGCTGGAATATGGCTCCCAGAAGGGAGTGGGGTCTGAATGGAGGCTGGCGGTGGGGGGTGGTGGGGAGGGAGTCTCTGCAACAAAGCAAAGTTCCTGGAGGGGATGAGGTGGGAGACGTGCAGGGTGGGAAGTCTTGGGAAAAGCCTACATTGCTGGGCTGTCCAGAATGGACAAGTACCGAGGGGCCCCTGGTGCCACCAGCCCAACGGATCACAGAACTGGGTGGAGCTATGTCCAGAAACGGAAACCTCAGCTAACAGGACCTGGGCTGAAGCAAAGGGGCCTGTGGGTGTTGACCAGGTGGCCTCAGGGAAGGTATCCCAGAAGAATGGTGTGTGTGAGGCTTATAGTGGACAGATGGGGGACAGGCCTTGAACCTACAAAATGAGGTTCAAGGCCTGCCAGGCTGTCTGTCCGTTGCAAACAGTGGCCCTGAGGAGAGTGAGGGTCACCCTGTAGGCCGGGGGTCTTTCTCAGCAGATGACATGGTACCACCAGTGATGGAGAACAGGCAGATGGGCCCCACGCCTGTCTGTCCTGTACCTCAGAGTTTGTGGCTTTACTTGGAAATGCATTTCCAAGGCTGACCCTGCAGGTCCTGGGGCAGTCAAACGGGGGTTTGAGGAAGAGACCCACCACCTGGTGGGCAGTGGAGCCTGTGCTTTGGAGGAAATGGAGCTGGCCATGGGATGGGGGTCAATGGGGGCAGGTGTGGCTTGAAGGTGGGATGTAGCAGCTGCCCTCCCCAGCAGGCAGGCCGGTTATTAGTCCCAGGGGACTTAGGAACACTTTGGGCAGGGCAAGCAGATAGGTCCCTGACCCACAGACACCCCCTTTGTTCCTGGAGTCCAAGGACCCATGACCTTGTGGATGCCCCCAGGGGGCCACAGAACCTCAGACACTTCACCTGCTTTTGGAGGGCAGCTCTTCCACCAACCCTCCTGCCCTCACACAGCAGGTGCCCAGCCTGCCCTGCCCATCTCCTCAGCCCTCAGAGTCTAACTTGCTCATGTGAGGCCACAGGGCCCTTGCAGGGGGCATGGCATTGAGTGTATGACCATGCCCTGGATCCTGGGGTCAGTGTCCTCATCTGTGAAATGAGGGAGTTGCGTTAGATGCTCATGGGGCCCTGCGCCCCTGCTCTCCCTATCTGTGGCACAGCTGAGAGCAAAGACTGCTGAGGCGGGGTGGGAGCCAGGGGGCCAGCCAGGGCTTGGTGGGGTGTGGGGCCCGAGGCAGAAAAAGTTTGTTGTGGGGGGAACTGGGGGTCCTGGGCAAAGCTCAGCCTCAGGCCTTGGGAGGCTGGGGCTGGGGGCACCCAGGAGCTGAGGGGATGTGATAAAGGCCAGGGCCGAGGAGGGTGCCTGTTACACCACAGGTACTCAGATCCAAGAAGGAAACCTCAAGCCTGAAAGCCAGGCTGAGAGGAGTGGGACCTTCCCGCTCCAGCTGGAGCCATCCCACGCCCCCCATGTCTCCCCTAGCTGGGAGGCAGACAAGGGGCTCCACCGCCCTCTCACTGAGTTAACAATGAGACTGAGGCCCTCGGCTGGCAGGGAGTAAGCTGAGGAGGGCCTTGCTTTAGAGACGGGTGCCACCCTTCCAGACTCCCTGGAGCTTCTATTCTCCTTCCTCTTCCTAATCTTCACCCCACCCAGCCCCACTGCTCTTCTGGAAGGAGAGCTCGCTGTCCAGTACTGGGCAGGATGACCGAGTGAACAGGGGACTGGAGGCGAGATGTGGCTGGAGACTGAGAGAAGCAGACGAGTCACACTCCACTCACCTCCACCTCCCAAAGTGCCGGGCTCACAGGCTTGCGCCACTGCGCCCAAACATAACTGAAGGCTTTACAGACATGTCTGTGGCACCACAGAACACGAATGGTCCCAATGGAAACCCCACGCCCAATTTCCTCAGGGAACTGCTGTGGGGGAGGCTTGGGTATCTGAGGGGAGCAGAACCCAGGCGTGGGGTTCGGGGGTGGATGGGGCGGTATAACCAAGAACTCTGCACCTCCCCCACCCACCCGCCTGAAAACTCTCCTGAAGTCACCTAACAAAGTGGGTGGCAGTGAGTGGCTCTGGGTGGGATCTTTCTGTCCTCTGGCTACCCTCTGCCCAACAAGAAGGCTGGGGAAGGTGGGGCTGAGAGAAAGGTCTAGGCCTAGAAGACCTCGGACTCCTCCCAACTCCAACTCCTCCTCCCCCTCTTCCGTGGTCGGCTCACCTCCAGCACCCCACGTGGTGGCCCTAGGTACAACGGATTCCGGCGGGCAAAGCGCCTTAGATCCCGAGTCTGCAGCCCAGGGCAGAGTGCCAACTTCTCCTCATCCCTTCATACGCCATAGAATGGAAAGACACTGGGGCTCCTCTGTTAGGAGCGTAGGAGGGACAGGCTGGACAAAAGGGCTCCCGAACAGCAGCTTCGGAGGAGAGCAACCCGGCCCTGACCCCAGCCCTGACCCCCGCCCCCAACACCGTTCCCGACCTCGCTCCCCAATGTCCCGGCTCTGCACCAATTCCTCCCGCAAGCCAAGGAACCCCGAGGCACTCCTAGTCTCTAAACCGTTTATTTCTCCCCACCAGAAGGTTGGGGTGGGCGGGCCTAGAACACAGCGTGCGGCGGGTTCCCGGGTGGAGCCAGCGCAGGCAGCGTGGGTCCCTGCGGCTCTTAGGCGAAGGTGGAGTTGTTCCAGCCCACATTGGCCGCGTTCATGTCGTAATAGTTGATGTAGACCCTGCGGGGGGAGGAGGCCGGACTCAGCGGGTGGCTCAGTCCCGGGCCTGGCCGCGCGCCGCCGCCCCTCCCCCGCCCCTCCCCCGCCCCTCCCCCGCCCCTCCGCGACTCCGCGTACCTGTCCGGGCTGATGCGCAGGCGCTCGGCCAGCAGGCCGCACAGCAGCTTGCTGTAGGAGCGGTTCTGCGCGCCGCCGATCTTGCCGATGCTGTGCAGGCTGCAGAGCGCGCACGGCTCGCTGGAGCCGCCGAAGGCCATGAGCTGGTCCGGGACCACGTGCACCGCGATGTACTGCGAGGAAAGGGCGCGGTCAGCCCGCCCCAGCGACCTCGTCGGGCCCCGAGCGTCCACTTCGGGCCCGAGCCACCGTCCTCCCCCCGCCCCGCCCCCCCAGCTCCGTTCAGGAGTCGCCTCCCCAGCTCCCAGCGCGGGACCCCTCGTCCGGTGAGCACCCCCCTCTTCCTGTCCCCTTCCGGCAAACCTGGGGGGGCTTGCCGGTGGCCTGCGCCAGCTGCTGGGTGAGCTCGGAGAGGAACCCGTCCGGCACGGAGGCGCGGGGCACGTTGGTGTTTACGATGAACATCGGCATGATGGCAGAAGGACTAGGAGACCCGCGCAGAGGCACAGACGCACGCGCCGCGGCCGCCGCTGAGCTACGTGCCTGAGTTCTCGGACGCCACTGCGGTCCCGCCTTTTGTGACGCCACCGCCGGCGCCAGGCCCCGCCCCCGCGAGGCTGCGGCTCCGCCCCGAGTGGGGAAGTCACCGCCTGCCTCGGCTAGAGCCCCGCAGGGCAGGACCCTGGGCGACTCCGCCCGTTCCTCCAGCAACCGCCGCTAAGCCCGGCGCACCGCTCCAAGCTGTTCTCCACTTGGCGGCTAGAAATCGGCCTGTCCTGGCCTCGCCTCGGGTCTTTCTTAGTCCTTTCACTAAGTCACCGATGTTAGTCGCCAGGAGGCGCTGTGCCGGGGGTGGGGATGCGGCGGTGAACCCGGAAGATGGCCCCTTACCCTTCCAGAGATGAAGCCCAGTTCATTCCACTGCACGCACTGAGCCCCTGTACCTCCTGAGTCTTTGGGCCACATGTCCCCAAGGGCTCCAGTCCCGCATGCGTGAGCTTGTGTGTTTGAGATGGGGCGGGGTAGTCATCGCGGCAGGTGAGAGGGGAGTTGCCCCTGCGAATCACCATCCAGGGAACTTCCCTGAACCCCTGCTCTTTAAAGAGGATAGGATGCTGGGAGGCACCGAAGGGAAGGAGGTGAGGTCCAGAGCAGGTTCAGTGGTTCAAACGTGCTCAGCTCCCCTTCTCTGGGCCTCTGGGCAACTTCAGCTCCTCAGGGAAGCCACACCCTAGTCAGGTCCACCGTGTATGGCCTCTCATAGAGCCCTTGGTGAATTTCTTAAGTGTCTTTTCCACTAATGGTAAACTCGGGGACCATCTAGCAGGTGCCAGGCATACAAGAGACATTGACTAATACTGCTGAATGAATGAATGAATGAATGAATGGGTGAAAGAAGATAAGCCATGACATAGCAGGAAGAGGACAAGGCAGCAACTGGATCACAGGCCAGGTCCTCAGAGATTTCCAGGGAGGTCCTGTCCTTGGTCTCTGATAGGTGCAATCCATATACCAGTCTCAGTGAAGGCCATGTGATATAGGAAGGACACCCATGCCTGTGGGACCCTCGTGGCACCAGCCAGCCTCCAGCTGGGAGGCCCCATGGCCCATTTATACAAATAGCCTATGGGTGTTGGTTCCTGCAGCTGGGCCCCAGACTCTTTCCCTCCTGCTGTCACACCTTCTCTTACCTGTGCCCAGGGCTCCCTAACTGATGGCACTCCATGCCATGTCTCCAGCCAGGGGCACTCCCCTAAGCCCCAGGTGCTGACAGCAGCCGACTGAGTGTCCACTGCTCTGTAAAGTCCAAATGTACCAAATGTATGACTTGTCCTCCTACACCTGATCACCTGCCAGTAAAATATGCCTCCCTTCGCTATCCCTTTATTCCCACTTCTCTCCATTCCCTGAACTACCACCTAGTCTACACTAGCTGCATCCCCTTTGGCCTGGACCACTGTGACTTCCCTATGGTGGACTGCTGCTCCTCAAGGGAGGAGTCTGTTTCCAGCCCCAGGCAGCAGAGTTAGCCCCTGACTCCCTGTGCCCTATGAAAGCTGAGCAGAATTACGTAAGTCACTCCAGGCAGAAGACTGAAGAGCCAGGGCCTGGTTGACCTGTGCCCTGTGAACCTGAATGACAAGGTGCAGCCTCGCCAGCAAGCACATGAGCTGCCCCTGGAGGTGAGCCCCTGCCAATCTCAGGTTGTTACGGTAACAAAGGGTTGCCTTACCTGGCCAGTGACGGAACAGGAGCATTGCCATCTTGAACAAACACCACCATTCTAAGTTCCCCCTTAATTAAAAGCCGCCTAAATCCAGCCCCAAAACATCAGCCTAATGGCTAATGTCAGCATAACCCGAAACATTCCAACCCTAAGATAAACCCTTCTCTGACCAGAAACATGCCAACCCTGAGACAGCCTCCCTTCCGACCAGAGACATTCCATCCCCGTAATAAACTTTCCCTCACACGGAAACATTCGGAACCTATGATAAGAACCCCCTCCAAAACCCTTAAATATCCTTAGTTTGTAAGAGAGTGTGGCTCTGACCTAACTTGGCCAGAAGCCCCTCTCAAGTTTGTTTTCTAAAATAAACCTGTCCTTGTTGACTGTCGAGCCACCCTTGGTGTTTCTTTCCTCTTTAATTCTTATAGCCAGGACAGCCTCTGAGCCACTTGTCATCTCCTTGTACCCTCCCCAGCTGTTTCCAGTGGCAGTCAGCCTCATCCTTCTAGAAGGGTACCCAAAGAAGTGATATGATTTGCCTCTTACTAGCATGGACATTTGACTCACTTTCCCCATCTGTAATTTGGGATGACAATAGTGTTCACCTGACATAGAGGTGTTATGAGCACCAAGTGGCCTAAATGCCAATGACAGTCTCCTCTGATACTAGGGGTAGTACTGTCACAAGGTCCTGGGGTAACCTGGTCCCTGTGAGCCTCCGCCAACCCTCCCTGGTTCTCTGAGTCATGGCGCACTGTCCTTCAGTACCATGGCTCCTGGCTCCAGGGTTGGGGGTTGGTTCTGAAATCCAGTTTGCCCACATTTTCCCTCATCTGACTCCAACTCATCCTCCAGTTCTTGGCTCAGCCTTAGTTCCTTGGGAAAGCCCCCGGAGCACCTGGCTTGGTCCATTCCCACATGTGCCCAGTACCTGTCCTGTCCTTCGAGGCTATCTCCATATTTCTGAGTTAAGACTGCATGTCTAGGCGGTAAACTCCATCCCAGCGGGAACAGTCTCTTTTTGGGCATTGCTGTATGCCTACCTCCTGACCCCTTACCTCCATGGTAGGCAGATGACCCCCTGCCCACTAAAGAATAGCAAGGGGAGGACAAGCGCTAATCCCTGGAACCTACAAGTATGCCATGTTACCTGGCAAAAAGCACTTCACAGATGCAATTAGGATTATGGACCTAATAGGGAGATTAGCATGGAGCATCTGGGTACACCCAATCTAACCACATGAACTCTTAAAAGCAGATAATTTTCCCCAGCTAGAGTGCCAGATTCCAAGCAAGAGAAACACTCGATGTCCATTACTGGCTTTGAAGATGAAGGGGACCAGAGACCTCATGGTACAACCGCAAGGAACTGAATTCTGCTCACAACCAGATTGAACTTGGAAGTGGATTTTTCCCTTGTCCCTTCAGATACCTTGACTTTGGCCATGCGAGTCCTTACACAGAAGACCTAGTCATGTCACGCCGGACTACTGACCCACAGAAACTGTGAGATAATAAATGTGTGTTGTTTGAAGCTGCTAAAAATTTGTGTTGATTTATTATAAGAGCAAAAAAAATAATACACCTGGGACCCATAGGGACACAATAATTATCTGCTAACCATGGACAAATGCGCTAGGAGGCATTGGCAGGCATGGCTGCTGACTCCCTCTTCCTCCTCATGGCAGCATCCCAGATCTGTTTGTTAGAAGGTTCACTGCCCCAGAGTTCCTGCCACCCAGGTGTGGCCACCTCATCTCCCACCCCATCCCAGCACATCCAGCTGGAGGCACAACTCACCTCAGCTTCCTCACCCCTAGGCCTCTGAGGAAGCATTTTCATGGTCTGATTCCAAAGACAGCGGTGTGTGTGTGTGTCCATGTGTGTGCGCGTGCACGTGTGTCCACATGAGTGCTCACATGCACTATGAGCCTATGAAGCTAGAGTAGCTGAGAAGTCACCATCTAGCCCTGGAGTGTGCACCCAGACAGGAGCCTGGGCTCCCCGGGCATAGTCGTCTCTCTCTAGGTGTTTGATTCTCTCTAATCTTCAATGATTCCCTGCTACCTGCAGAATGAACCAGAGAATGGGGGCAGAACACGACCCCTGAAGAGCACTGGCTCAAGCTGAGCTCCACTGCTAATCCACAGGGTCACTCTGGACCCCTCGGGTGGCCTAAAGGCCTCCTCAATAAAATGGAGATCAAGGAGATCAGGAAGCACACAGACTCTAGACTACACTTCCCATGAGCACTCTGAATGATCAGCACCAGCGCGCCACGGACCTCAGGTACCAGGCGAGGTCCCAGACGCAGCGTGTGCAGTGATCAAGGTCTGGGGTCCATGGTCACCAGGTCTACTCCTGGCCATTCCAGTTAGCTGTGTGACCCTGGACAAGCCACCGGCTTTTACTCAGTCTCTCATAGGTACAACAGGGGTAATAAAAGTACTAATTTCATGGGGTCCTTTCCAGGATTAAAGGAGCTAACACTTGGAAGATACTCAGAATGGTCCTGATACATAGAAAGCCCTCCATAGATGTTATCCCTGAACATTGTTGTCATTGGGAGACTGTTTTGCAAGGTAAGGACCACCGCCATCCTCACAACCCCTGGGCACAGCCTGAGGACAAGGACTGAGGCGGAAGCCTCTGGATGTAGTGGACCCTAGGTGGATATGTGTAAACTGAAGGGAAAAATGATTCGGCTGAGGCACAGAGTGATCTGGGTCCCAACAAGAGGGAACCAGAGACTCAGAGGGTCCAAGAAAGGAGAGGATGAGAACAAATACAAGAGAATGGACAACAGCCCTTTGGAGGCTGTGCAAGCCCAGATCCTTGTGAGCGCCACCTGGATCCCGGCAGCCAGGCAGCCAACTTGAGCCTGCCAGATGGGCGGGGCCCTGTCTCCTGGCCCTGGGAAGCTGGGACATGTAGGTCCTGGTAATTAGCAAATGAGGGAGGGATTCGGGCTAGGAGAGGGGCTTGACCACATGCTCTGGGAGGTAGGGAGAGGCCACACTGGGTCTGGGGTCTGGGGAGGTGGGCTGGAGCTGGGGAGCATGGCTGTGACTCCTCTCCAGCTACATGGGCTAGACATCAATGCTCACACCTGGAACGCAGTCTCAGCAGAGGCAGGTCAGCTCCCACCCTGGACCACCCCTTAGAAACCCAGTCTGGCTCTCTCACCCCTCTCTGCACTGCCTTTCCTTGTCTTCAAGGTCCTGTCCTGAGACCCTGTCTCCATTCCCTAACTGAGGGGCTTCCTGGGTAACAAGGGACTTGCAACCCCCACCCCGCCCTCCCAGAGTGGCCAGAGCCAATTCCGGCTGCGTGGGTGGTGAGTGAGAGGGCAGGGCTCAGGCTGGGGACCGGGGCACCATGTGTGTCCGAGGCAGGCCGGGACCTGGGTGTCACCTGATGCCTGCTCTGCTCGTGGCATGTACCCCAGGATCTCAGGGGTGCTTGTCAACGGATTCTTACTCATGACTCTACGTTGGAGGTCTGCAGCCAGGGCGGCCAGGGAAGCCATTTGGAGCACAAAGGTAAGCTGGGGAGCAGGTCAACAGAGGCAGGATCAGGGTGGATGGACACAGAGGGGCAGAGTGACCACACACAGGGCTCCTGGGAGGGCTCCTGGACTCCTGGACTCCTGCCTCCTGGACTCCACAGTGACTGGACACGGTAGCTTCATTCCCATCCTGCAACGCTGCTGCCTCCCAGTGGCTCCAGCTTTTTTCTTTTTTTTTTCCTTTTTTCGGTAGAAACAAGGCCTCGCTCTGTGGCCCAGGCTGGAGTGCACTGGTGCAATCATAGCTCACTGTAATCTCCAACTCTCGGGCTCCAGAGATCCTCCCACCTCAGCCTCCCAAGTAGCTGGGACTACAGGCACATGCCACCAAGGCTCTAGCTTTTAAAAGGCCCCCAGCTGAGCCTATCCTTGGGAAGCCAGCTCAGAGTCACCTTCTCCCTGAGACCTCTACTGACGCCCTGACCCAGAGATTTCTCTCTCCCCAGGGAACCCACAGCCCCACCACTTCTCTTTAACAGTCACTGTTTCCTGACAAAAGCCAAATTCTTTCTTATACAACAATAGTCCACTGATTTTCTTTATTTAGGCACCAAAGTAAAATAATGAAGAAAAGATGGCTTTTTTTTTAAGCAAATGGTGCTGGTACGACCAGATAGCCATTTCAAAAAAAAAGAAAGAAAAGAAAAAAGGGCCAGGCGTGGTGACTCATTCCTGTAATCCCAGCACTTTGGCAAACGAACGGCTTGAGTCCATGAGTTCAGGACCAGTCTGAACAACATGGCAAAAGCCTGTCTCTACAAAAAAACCAAGAAAAACAATAAAACAAAACAAAACAAAATAAAAATTAGCCAGGCTAGCCGGGTGTGGTGGCGGGCACCTGTAGTCCCAGCTACTCGGGAGGCTGAGGCAAGAGAATGGCGTGAACCTGGGAGGCAGAGGTTGCAGTGAGCCGAGATAGTGCCACTGCAGTCCTGCCTGGGCGAAAGAGCAAGACTCCATCTCAAAAAAAAAAAAAAAAATTAGCCAGGCATGGTGGCACGCATCCGTAGTCCCAGCTACTCAGGAGGCTGAGGTGGGAGGATTGCTTGAGTCTGGAAGGTAGAGGTTGCAGTGAGCTGAGATCACGTCACTTGCACTCCAGTCTAGGCAACACACAGTGAGACCCTGTTCCCCCCCCACCCAAAAAAAGGAACTTCAGCCCCTCACACCATACCCAAAAATTAACTTGAAATTCATCATCAGCAACATAAGTGTAAAAGCTAAAACTATCCAACATTTGGAAGAAAATCTTTGCAACATTGGGATAGGCAAAGATATCTTATGGCACAAAAAGCATGAATCACAAAAACCAAAAACTGATAAATCAGACTTTACCAAAATAAAAATTTCTGTTCGGCCAGGCCAGGTGGCTCACGCCTATAATCCCAGCATTTTGGGAGGCCGAGGCAAGCAGATCACGAGGTCAGGAGATCAAGACCATCCTGGCCAACATGGTGAAACCCCGTCTCTACTAAAACTACAAAAAAATGAGCAGAGCATGGCAGCACGTGCCTGTAGTCCCAGCTACTCAGGAGGCTGAGGCAGGAGAATTGCTTAAACCCAGGAGGCAGGGCTGCAGTGAGCCGAGATCGCGCCACTGCACTCCAGCCTGGGTGACAGAGCGAGATTCCATCCCAAAAAAAAAAAAAAATTCTGCTCTTAGGTAGCATTAAGAAAATAAAAAAGGCAAGCTACGGACTGCAGGAAAATATTTACAATACTATATATTTAACAAAGTACTAGCTTCCAGAATGTATAAAAAATGCCCACATTTAAAAAATAATGACAACCAACCTGATAAAAATAGCAGATAAGGGCTGGGTGCGGTGGCTCATGCCTGTAATCCCAGCACTTTGAGAAGCCAAGGTGGGTGGATCACTTGATGTCAGGAGTTTGAAACTTGCCTGGCCAACATGGCAAAATCCCATCTCTACCAAAAATACAAAAAGTAGCAGGGCATGGTGGCTCACGCCTGTGGTCCCACCTACTTGAGGGGCTGAGGTGGGAGGATCGGTTGAGTCCAGGAGTCAGAGGTTGCAATGAGCTGAGTTCATTCCACTGCCCTCCAGCCTGGGCGACAGAGAGAGAACCCTGTCTCAACAACAACAACAACAAAAAAGTAGACAAAATATTTGAACAAATTATTCATAAAAGAAAACCCATGAATGGCCATACTGAGCACATGAAAAGATGTCAAACATTATTAGTCATTAGGGAAATACCACAATTAAATGACAAGATACCATTACACACTCACTAGAATGGCTAAATTGAAAAGACTGACAATACCAAGTGCTGATGAGGATCTGGAGTATCCAGAACTCATACATTATTAATGAGAATGTGAAACAGTATAATCAACCACTTTGGAAAACAATTTTTATACAGTTAAATATACATTTATTATTAAGCCCAGCAATTCATTTACCCAAAAAGCTAGACTGACTGTTTATGTCCTCCCCAGGTTCATACCTTGAAACCTAATCCCTCATATGATGGTACTTGGAGGTAGGGCCTTTGGGCCTCTTGGGAGGTGATTAGGTCATGAGGGCAGAGCCTGCATGAATGGGATTGGTGCCCTTATAAAAGAGACCCCAGAGAGCTCCCTTGCCCCTTCTGCCATGTCTAGGAGGACACAGCAAGAAGACTGCCATCTATGAATCAAGACATGGGCCCTCAGCAGACACTGAATCCACTGGCACCTTGATCTTGGACTTCCCAGCCTCCAGAACCATGAAAAATAAATTTCTGTTGTTTATAAGCCACCCAGGCTGTGGTTCTTAGTTATAGCAGCCCGACGGACTAAGACACAAAAGAAATAAAAACATATGTTTAGACAATGATTATTGTAGGAACATTCACAGCAGTTTTATTCATGATGGCCAAGAATTAGAAACAGCCAAAATATTCACCAACAGGTAGATGGATAAATAAATCATGGTCTAACCACAGAGGGGAATACTACTCAGCAATACAAAGGAGTCTCTCCTAATACGTGCAACAACATGCATGAATCCCAAAAACTTTATCTGGAGCCAAGCCAGACATAAATGTGTACATACAGTACGGAATGACTTCAGATTCTGAAAAAAGGCAAATCTGACTAATTGAGGCAGAAGGCAGGTCAGTGGTTCCCTGGGTCTGGGGCTGGGGTAGGTTACTGATAGCAAACGGGCATGTGGGTGCCTTGGGGTAGGGTAAAGGTTCCATCTTGATTGCAGTGGTGTTTCCCAAGTGTATACACTCGCCAAAACTATACTTAGAACTCAAAACTCGCCAAATATATACTTAAAAATGGATGCAGTTGGTTATGTATAAATTATACCTCAGTAAAGTTGATTAAAAACATCAATTCCTCAGAAAATTCTTTTCTGACCACTCCCCTCTCAGACGAGGTCGGGCCTCCTGGTATGCATACCCATCCCCACTACAACCTGTATTTATTTTTTCTGAAACATGGTCTCTTTCTGTTGTCCAGGCTGGAGTGCAGTGGCTCAATTAGGACTCACTGCAGCCTCGACCTCCTGGGCTCAAGTGATCCTCCCATTTCAGCCTCCTGAGTAGCTGGGACCACAGGCATGTACCACCACACCCAGCTAATTTTTTTTTTTTTTTTGGTAGAAACAGGATCTTACTATGTGGCCCAGGCTGGTCTCAAACTTCTGTACTCAAAGCAATCTTCCCATCTTGGCCTCCCAAAGTGCTGGGATTACAGGCATCAGCCACCTCACCTGGCCAACCTGTATTTTTCTTTCACTGCATTTCCTGAGTCTGTAATTATTATTATTATGTTTTAAAGAGATGAAGTCTCCCTCTGTCACCCAGTCTGGCATGCAGTGGTGTGATCGTAGCTTACTGCTACCTTGAACTCTTGGACTCAAGTGATCCTGCTGCCTCAGCCTCCTGAGTAGCTAGAGCTGTTAGCACATACCACCACACCCAGCTAATTTTTAAAATTTTTTGTAGAGATAGGGGGTCTTACTATGTTACCTAGGCTGGTTTCAAACTCTGGCCTCAATTGATCCTCCCATCTTGGCCTCCCAAAGTGCTGGGATTACAGTCATGAGCTGCCACAACCAGCCTGTAATTATGTTGTTACTGATTTTCTGTCAGTTAATTACCTTTAGCCTGGAACACCACGCTCACCATTGATTGCTAAGCACCTGGAGCCATGTCTGCACACAAAGGGTGCTCAATAAACACTCCTTAAATGAGGAATGCAGGAGGGAGTAAGGACCAGGGCCCTGGCAGGAAGCAGACGACAGGACAGTAGCTGGCTTTGGCTCTGGCCACCCCTTTGGGACTAGAGTTCTGTCGACTGGATAACCTCCAGGCTCCTCCACGTGGGGCCCTGGGCCCGCCTGGGGAAGTTGAGTCTGTGTAATTCCTCGGAGATCTCTTGGAAGGTCTTGCCTTTGGTCTCAGGAAGGAACAGGCCAGTGTAGATGGCCCCACAGACACAGACACCAAGGAAAGGGACATAGAGGAAGTAGGACAAGGCCTCCTGCGGATTAAAAAAGACCCCAAGACCTGGTGTGGCTCCATCAACCCCTAAACAGAAGGCCCATGACAGGTCGTGAGGAGGGATTTGCCCCCCTCTTTGCTCCCCTAAGACCCCTCCCTTTCAGTCTCAGTCTCCCTGGATGGAAGCCTCCCGCTGGGGTTCTCGGGATGACAGGGACACAGCCTAAGGCAGGGCCCCCAGCGGGAGGGGCGGGCCTACCATGATGAAGGGAAATCCCAGGCCGACCAGGAAGAGCATGATCCACATGAGCGCCCCGCAGACCATGCAGGCAGCAGGCCTGGCCATCTGGTCAAACAGCTCTGTGGCCAGGATCCCCGTCACTCCAGCTAGAAGGAGGGGCAGGGACAGGGGGCTGCTGGCCAGGGCTCCCTGCCTGCCTCTCCCCGACCCCAGCCCAGACATGGGAGTGGGAGCCCAGGCCCAGTCTGTATAGGGGGCCCCTCAGTGCTCTCCTCCTGCCATTCCCTCCCAGAAGCCCCGGCATGATGTGGTCTCTGAGGGCCTGCAGGGGACATTGCATTCACACCCACCCACTGTGCACCCAGGCACCCATCACTCCTTCTGTGTGATGACGGATGCCCAGAGCCCCTTGGGCCCACTCACCAGGGCCAATGCCAAAGCTGAGGATGAAGGCAAAGATGCAGGCCATGGCCAGGTAGAGTGTCCAGGGGAAGGAGCTCTGCCGTGGACGGGGCGGGGGTGAGGTGGAAGTCAGCCCGGCCTGGACCCCCCAGCCCTCATCCACCCCAGCTACCTGCAGGCACAGGGCCACAGTGAAGATGCTCCCCCAGCAGGTCATCAGGCTGTACCCACCGATGAGCAGCATGCGCCGACCCACCCTCTCGATTACCACACACTGCAAAGGCAGAAAGCACAGACCCACACACCCAGCCATGGTCCCTGAGGTCGGGGGCAGGCAATGGGAAGGGGTCTCCTGAGAAAGCTGGTGGTGGAGGTGAGGGTAGTTTATTGCTTCAGTGTGACTTTATTAATTTCCCAAAGGAACTTGGTCAATCAATCACCCAACTTCAGCCAGTTTCCGCATCTCAAAATGGTGCTGGAAGTGACCCGCAAACCGTAGATGCTCAATAGATGCTCTCTAACTCACTGCATTGATTGATTGATTGAGACAGGGTCTCACCGGTCCAGCCCACGCTGGAGTGCAGTGGCACAATCTCGGTTTACTGCAGTCTCAACCTCCTAGGCTCAAGTGATCCTCCCACCTCAGCCTCGCCAGTAGCTAGCACTACAGGCGAAGACCACCACGCCTGGCTAATTTTTGTATTTTTTGTAGAGACGGGGTTTCACCATGTTGCCCAGGCTGGTCTCCAACTCCTGATCCCACCTCAGCACTATTGCCTGGGCTGGAGTGCAATGGCACCATCTCGGCTCACTGCAACCTCCACCTACTGGGTTCATGCGATTCTCCTGCCTCAGCCTCCCGAGTACCTGGGATTACAGGCGCCCGCCACCATGCCCGGATAATTTTTTGTATTTTTTAGTAGAGACGGGGGTTTCACTATGTTGGCCAGGCTGGTCTCGAACTCCTGACCTCGTGATCCACCCACCTCGGCCTCCCAAAGTGCTGGGCTTACAGGCGTGAGCCACCGCACCTGGCCCCTCACTGCATTTTAACACCATAAGCTGGAGTGTAAACTGGTTTAATGCAGAGGACCTGGGGGTCCCTCCCCACAGGGCTGGTGGAGGAAGGGCACCCTCCAGACTCACACTAACAACCGCCGTGAGCAGCTCGCAGCTCCCAGTCCCGATGATCGCATACTGGATCTTCGCTTCTGGCACTCCTGCCTTCCGGAACACGGAGGAGGCGTAGGCGTACACCTGGGAGAGGGTGGCTTTCAGGCCTGGGCTCCCTTCCACCTCCCATGGCTCCCAGCGGCCTGCAACACCAAGCACCCGGGCCCAGGGTGTGCGGCGGGGCAGGGGTCTCACCGAGTCATTCCCGCAGAGCTCCATGGCACTGCCCAGCACCACGAGGCTTGTCACCTGTCTCCTCAGGGCCCGATGCTGGAACAGCTCCCATGGGCGCCGGGCACGGCAGCCCTGGCAGGCAGCGCGCTCCTCCTCCAGCTCCTCCAGCTCCCCTGCCAAGTCCCCGGAGCCCCGTAGCCGCCGTAGTGCTGAGCCAGGGAGGAGGGTACTGAGCTCCCCGTCCCCAAGCCCCTCTTTGGTCCCCCTACAGGGACGCCCCCCTCCATCCCACCACCTTCTTGGCTCACTATCTCTGAGTCTGTGTGTGTGTGTGTGTGTGTCTCTCTCTCTCTCTGCCTCTGCCTCTCTCAATCTCTCTGTCTCTGTGTCTGTCTGTGTGTGTGTGTGTTTCTCTCTCTCTCTGCCTCTGCCTCTCTCAATCTCTCTGTCTCTGTGTCTGTCTGTGTGTGTGTGTGTTTCTCTCTCTCTGCCTCTGTCGCTCTCAATCTGTCTCTCTCTGTTTGCCTCCCTGGTCAGATGGAGATGATCTTCCTGGCCCTGACATTTCTCAGGGCTGTTGCGGTGTTGCCACCATGGATGAAAAAAGGCTTTAGAAAGAAACGCAGGGTTCTGCGGACATATCAGACAGGACATGACTATTGCAGCACATTATCAAACCCAATTCTTCACCCCTTCCTGCACCCACACTGCTTGCTGTGTGATTTTGCAGTTCCTCCCACTAAAGGGGCAAGTACTGCCTACATCCCTGCTCCTGGCTCTGGGCTCGGCCAATAGGATGAGGCTGCAGTGAGGGCGTGCCATGTTCCAGCCTAAGCCTTAAGAGGCCTTGCTCACTTCTACTTGCTCTTCTGCCTTCATGAGAACTTTCCAGGCTAGCCAGGAGGATGACAAGAGACATGGACAGCCAAAGGGGCCCAGCTGAGCCACCCTCACTGGGACTATTCTAGATCAGCCAATGCCCAGCTGAGCTGCAGTTGCAGGAATGACCAAGATCAGCAGAGCTATCAGCCAGAACCATCCTAGATCAGCCCAGCCCAGAGGACTTAGAGGCTTAGGCTAAATAATTGCTTTTTTTGTTTGTTTCTTTACCACCGAGATGTTATGATCATCTATTAGTCAGCAATAGAAAGCTGATCAATAAATTGGCACCAGGAGTTGGTGCTACCGTAACAAAGACCTGTGAAATATGGTATCAGTTCCAAGACGAGGCAGAGGACGGCAATGAGGTTGGAGAAATGAAAAGCTATGTTATATAGTGCAGTAACATGGAAGAAAGAAAATGGGCTCAGTGAACTTATGGACTTGAGCAAAGAAAACTCCAAATGTTGAAAGCATGAACTGGTTGCTGTTAGATGCATATTCTAAGCTTGCTGTAAGACATGAAGAATTAGCTCAGAAAATAACTGGCCAGTTTGCAAGCAGAATTCAGAGGCAACAAAATTTAATTAAACGTAGCATATTTCAGAAACACTGGGTTAGTTGAAAACAACAACAAAAAATGTTTTCTCGCCTCTATCCTCTCCCGCTAGCAAAAGAATCCCAAATTAAGTAACAGCCTGTGAGCAAAGATCAAATCCAGAGCACTGCCAGGAAGCCATGGACTCATAGTAAAGATCAAATCAAGAGTGTGGCTTAAAGCAGTGCCTCACAGACCCTCACAGCTAGAAAAGGGGGCATTTAGGAGGCTTGAGGGTGTTGGTTCACGGTAGCCTGACATACCCTAAATACCAGCAATTAGGCCTTGGGAGAGAAGGCTGTCTCAAAAATAATTGTGAGCGTGGTTTGTTGACACATGAAAAAACCTCGAATACATAGAAAACTCACATCATTTTTGAGAAAGTTGTATTGGCAAAAGCTCTGCCAGTTTGGACAAAAAAAAGACCAGGACAATTTGAAATATAAAGACTTCTGTGCCCCAACTTTCTTTTCTTTTTTTTTTTTATTTGAGATGGAGTCTCACTCTGTCACCAGGCTGGAGTGCAGTGTGCACTGGCACAATCTTGGCCCACTGCAACCTCCGCCTCTCGGGTTCAAGCAATTCTCCTGCCTCAGCCTCCCTAGTAGCTGGGACTACAGGTACGTGCCACCATACCCAGATAATTTTTGTATTGTTATTAGAGATGGGGTTTCACCATGTTGGCCAGGCTGGTCTCGATCTCTTGACCTCGTGATCTGCCCGCCTCAGCCTCCCTGGGATTACAGGTGTGAGCTGGCGCCCAGCCTGCCCCAACTCTCTATAGGCAGGAAGCAGGCTGAGAAATTTGCTCAACCATCAAAAGCAGCACATTGTGCAACGCCCTCTTCAGAAGGAATCAAGGAAGGTGATAGAAAAGGAAAAACATCTCA
Source organism: Gorilla gorilla gorilla (assembly GCF_029281585.2). NCBI lineage: Eukaryota > Metazoa > Chordata > Mammalia > Primates > Hominidae > Gorilla > Gorilla gorilla. Next base: position 21,367,575 of record NC_086018.1, on the reverse strand, counting down.
GAGGGTAGACCCAAGAAGCATGGAGAGCCACGCATAGTGGTGTGTGCCTAGAGTCCCAGCTACTCAGGAGGCTGAGACAGGAGGATCGCCTGGGCCCAGGAACTCTGGGTTGTAGTACGCTAGGCAGATCAGGTGTCTGCACTAAGTTCAGCATCAATATAGTGACGTCCCAGGAGCAGGGACCATCAGGCTGCCTAAGGAGGAATGCACTGGCCCAGGTTGGAAATGGGACAGTTCAAAACTCTCATGCTAGCCAGATACAATGGCTCATGCCTATAATCCACGCACTTTGGGAGGCCAAGCGGGGTGGATCATTTGAGCTCAGGAGTTTGAGACCTGCCCAGGCAAAAAGGTGAAACTCCATCTTTACAAAAAATACAATAATAAAAAAAAATTAGCCAAGCGTGGTGGCACGGGCCAGTAGTCCCAGCTACTCAGAAGGCTGAGGTGGGAGAATTAATTGGGCCTGGGAGGCGGAGGTTGCAGTGAGCTGAGATCACACCACTCCAGCCTGGGCGACAGAGTGAGACCCTGTCCCAAACAAAACCAAAAAAAACAACAACAAAAAAGAAGAAAACTTCCATGCTGATCAACAATGGGGTCATGCCTATGAACAGCCACAGCACTCCAGCCTGGAAAAGCGAGAACCTGTCTCTAAAAGATAAAAAAAATAAAAAAAATAAAAGAACCATGGCCTGGGGTGCCCTTCCTAGGGGGTAGGGGACAGAGCTGGAACTTGAACAAAGAATACTCCCTACCCCCAAGGCAGGGGACATGGCCATATTTTCCTAGGGGCGCTTCAGAATTGTTATAGATTAGTGACTGCTCTGTGCCTGCCTTGCTTCCTCGTTTTTGAAATGAGAGCATTAATTTTGGTTACCTCATCTTACTTTTCACCATTGCATGCTGAGTGTGGGAAGGGAAGAAGACTTATCTTTCTAGATCCTAGGTTTCTGGGTCAAGAAAAGGCCCATATAGACTTAATGTGGCCTAAGATCTGGGACTTCAAGCCCGATGCCATGATTGGATGAGACTTTGGGGGATCCTGGGATGGGACTGAACACATTTTGCACAGAGAGACATAAGTAATAATTGCGGCCATGGTGACAGAGAAGAGTACACTAATGGGCCCCGGTCTTCACCCCTCCTTAAATCCACACCCGTTGCGATGGGAGAGGATACGCCATCAATTTTCCCATCCCTTGACTTGGGATTCGGCAGCATGACTGACTCACTTTGGCCAATGGAATGTTAATGGCACGAGGGAACCAAAGGTTTGGAAAGCGCTTATGCAACTGGATTTGCTTTCTTGTTTCTCTGCCATCACCATGCTATTCCTAGGCTAACTCGTTGGTACCAAAAGTGAGAGGACAGAAAGTGCAGCAAAGCTGAATGGCTCCAGTCCAGACCAGCCTAGACCGGCCAATGTGGGGAAAAGCAAGAGAGATCAGATTGTTGCTGTGTCTGTATAGAAAGAAGTAGACATAGGAGACTCCATTTTGTTCTGTACTAAGAAAAATTCCTCTGCCTTGAGATTCTGTTAATCTATAACCTTACCCCCAACCCCCTGCTCTCTGAAACATGTGCTGTGTCAACTCAGAGTTAAATGGATTAAGGGCGGTGCAAGATGTGCTTTGTTAAACAGATGCTTGAAGGCAGCATGCTCCTTAAGAGTCATCACCACTCCCTAATCTCAAGTACCCAGGGACACAAAAACTGCGGAAGGCCGCAGGGACCTCTGCCTAGGAAAGCCAGGTATTGTCCAAGGTTTCTCCCCATGTGATAGTCTGAAATATGGCCTCGTGGGAAGGGAAAGACTTGACCGTCCCCCAGCCCGACACCCGTAAAGGGTCTGTGCTGAGGAGGATTAGTATAAGAGGAAGGCATGCCTCTTGCAGTTGAGACAAGAGGAAGGCATCTGTCTCCTGCCTGTCCCTGGGCAATGGAATGTCTCGGTATAAAACCCGATTGTATGCTCCATCTACTGAGATAGGGAAAAACCGCCTTAGGGCTGGAGGTGGGACCTGCGGGCAGCAATACTGCTTTGTAAAGCATTGAGATGTTTATGTGTATGCATATCTAAAAGCACAGCACTTAATCCTTTACATTGTCTATGATGCAAAGACCTTTGTTCACGTGTTTGTCTGCTGACCCTCTCCCCACTATTGTCTTGTGACCCTGACACAACCCCCTTTTCTTTAAGCACCCACGAATGATCAATAAATACTAAGGGAACTCAGAGGCTGGCGGGATCCTCCATATGCTGAACGCTGGTCCCCCGGGTCCCCTTATTTCTTTCTCTATACTTTGTCTCTGTGTCTTTTTCTTTCCTAAGTCTCTCGTTCCACCTTACGAGAAAGACCCACAGGTGTGTAGGGGCAACCCACCCCTACAGGCCAACCCGCAGCTGAACCTCACCACTGCCCCCCTCCCCCACCCCACACTGTGAACTAGCCCAGCTGAGATCAGCAGAGCTGTGCAGCCAGCCAGGCAAGTACATGAATAAAAGATGCAGTAAATAATTGTTGCTTTAAAGCAGAAATGTTGCGATTGTTCCTTAGGCATTCTTACTGTAGCCAAAGTTAACTGATAAGATGACCATCACCCAGTTGGCACTGGGTAGGTGAGGTCTTGCACAGGTGTTTCACCGTGTGTGTGTGTGTGTGTGCGTGTGCGTGTGTTTCTCCGCACCACTCTGGAGTTCTTGAATAACAGTGGCTAGGTCTGATCCATTCTGCTGCCTGGCAATTAGGACAGCCACTTGATAGAGTTCTGATTGAAGGCAGGTATAGGCAGATCATGAAATTGAGGCACAAAGACAGGGATAGCTTTTCCTTGATAAATGAAACCTACGAAATGGGGACCCGTATACTCTGGGGAGATGCACCCCTTGGTCAAGGGCAGTCTGGGAGCCCAAGGACAGAGACTCACCTGCCAGGCAGGCCTCGGTGTCACCACAGTCAATGAGGAGGTAGCGCGGGCTTTCAGGGAGCAGAGGCAGGGAGGCGAGCTGGAGCGCCCCGGGCACCAGGCAGCTGGCCAGCAGCAGGGGCCAGGCCTGAGGGCCACCTAGGAGCTCCCTAAGGAGGCAGAGGAGAGGCCAGGCCAGATGCCTCTTTGCCAGAGTCCTACCACCCTGCTCTCCTGCCCACCTACACACCTCCCTGCAGAGAGTCTGCAATTGCCCCGTGCCTCTTCCTATCCAAGTCTGGGTCTGAACATCTAGATCCCTCCCACCCAGGTTGGGACCAAGAGAGGACAGGGCCACTGCCCCACCTCATCCCTAGCAACTCCTTTTCCCAAGGGTCCAGGCTCTGCCTTCTCCTCTTTTTTCTGGAATGACTGGAACACGTTTCTCTTTGAAAGCCCAAATCTTCACCCTCTCCTCTGTGAAGACCTGTTCTTTGCTCCCTGACCTGGAGAGGATGGGAAAAGGGATTCACATTGCAGTGTGTTGACTGATACCCATTTTGTGAATTGGCAGCAGAGATGTGGATAGAGGATTCGATGCCTTCATGCAAAGCAACAATGCTTTAATCTACTAGTGGGTAGGGGAGACATTTAGGTGAAGAAACGCTTTTACTGGTATCTCCGAAATACTCAATGCATGTGGGGGAGGGGTGCTTACCTGAGTCCAACCACCTGTCCCATCACGATCCCCAGAGCCGTAAAGATGGCTGAGCTCATGGCCACAGCTCCTCGGAGCTCCTTAGGGGCGCTCTCCCCCAGGTACATGGGCTGGATGTTCATGCTCACGCCTGGACATGTGCACAGCAGAGGCACGTCAGCCACCAGCTGGGACCCCCTCTCCACGACACCCAGCCTGTCTCCCCTGCCCCACTCAGCACTGTCCAGCCACTCAACTGGATCCTGGCACTGAGGGCTGATCCCTCACCCCCCACACTCAGGGGTTCTGCTTCACCTGCTAAAAGGCCAACAGGATCCCAACTCTACTCTTCAGAACTTCTGAGGGAGGGCTTTCTCAGATCCGCTCCCATCCTGGTCCCTGGCCACAGTACCACATGTTCATGGGCTCTTCCTAGGTCCCATCACTGGGATCCGAGTGTGAAGGACTCTGACGGGGCTGTGCGGGGGGTGGGAGGAGGAAGGTAGGACCACATCCTGGATGCCTACCAGCTGTCCCAGCACTCATGTCAATTCCTTCATTGATCACTACAGCTGCTCTCACCTCACCCTGGCTCCCCCAGGGAAGACCCCGGCACCTACACTGCCCTCAGGAAAACAGAGAGCTGGAGAGCACCCCAGCGCCCTCCCAGAGGGTGACAAATGGCAAAAGCTAAGAGGCCACTGTGTTGTGGTGTCACGCCCCTGGGAATGCAGTATGCCCTCCCTGACCTAGGGGTTCTCCCATCAAGGTCCTGCCCCTCTATCTACGAGTTGGGCAAAGATAACTGGAAGGAAGGCAGCTATGCTGATTGCCAAGGAGTCTCGGAGGTGCCCCTGCTCTTCCCACAAACATTTAGCTGGGGATTCCTTCTCTGATGGGTACTTGGGACATGAAGACAAAGTCTGACCTGGTTCCTTTCCCCTGGATCGTGGGCTACTCTTAGTAACTCACTTCTAATGAGCAGAATAATGGTGTATGACCTCTGGAATTAGGACATAAAAAGCACCTGGACTTCTCCTTGCACATGCCCTCTCTCTGTCTCCGTGTCTCCCTCTCTCTCCCTCCCCTCCTCACCCCCTCAGATCACTCTGGAGGAAGCCAGCTGCCATGTTGTGAAGATCCTCAAGCAGCTCTGTGGAGAGCCCCCCAAAGTGGGCAGCTGAGACCTCCTGCCAGTGGCACGTGAGGGAGCATCTTGGAAGTGGATCCTCCAGCCCCAGCCAACCCTTCTGACGTGTGCAGCCCTGACAGCTTGAGCACAGCCCCGTCAGAGACCCCAAGCCAGAGCCACCTACCTAAGACATTCCTGGGTTCCTGGCCCACAGAAACTGTGAGATTATAAAAGTTGATTATTTTCAGTCACTTAATTTTGGGGTTATTTGTTTCAAACATATAGATAACTAATATAGATAGCATCATATAGATAACATCACCACTGGGCTGTATAAACAGTAGGGCGTCAAGAGATGACTTATTGGTTGGAGCCCCTAAAAACCCAGGTGGATGTACTCAAAATTCTGCTCTCTCACGTGAAAAGCCCCAGAAATCGAGGAGTACCTAACAGGCCATTCTGCTTCTGAGAGAAGATCAGAAAACTCATCCTATATCCCTTTACACTTTGGCTACCAGGAAGCTCATGGCTTAGAGTGTTACTCAAACATGGGACCTCTGTTAGTGTTAAGTTTGGAGATGCTTATTCCCCCACCCCTACACAACTTTTCCATTGTTCTGTACCTACTTTAAATATCTAGTTATATGAGCCCTTTAAGATAAGCTATACTACATCCTTTTGTGACAAAGGTAGGCATAAATAAAAAATAAATGAATGAATAAAGGGAGGAAATGAAGGAAGAAATGAAATAAAAGGAATTAATGAATTTATTAATAAATAGGCATAGAGAGGCAGGACGAGAAGCCCCCACCCCATACCTGCATTGACTCCCACGAGCAGTCTTCCCAGCATGATCATCTCAAAGGAGCCTGCTTTGCGGCTGAATCCAAACAGGATCGCTGCTGACACCACAAAGATGTTATTCACCAGGAGGGACTTCTTCCTTGGGGGAAGTGAAACACACAGAAAGAGAGGCTGTGCTTCAATCCAGAGGGACCATCCCTGGGGACCACTCTTTGCAACTGTAACAAGCCTTAATTAGACACACACACAAATGTATGTAGTATGCCATTAACTACTTTGAGTCCTGGTATCCTTGCTGTCAAATGAGATGAGAGTTCCTACACTTACAGGTCTGTTGTAACACATAATTTTAAAAATATCTGTAAAAATTGGGCTGGGCATGGTGGCTCATGCCTTTAATCCCAACACTCTGGGAGGTTGAAGAGGGCAGATTACCTGATCCCAGGAGACCAGGCAGGGCAACATGATGAAACCCCATCTCTACAAAAAATACAAAAAAAATTAGGCTGGGCGCGGTGGCTCACGCCTGTAATCCCAGCACTTTGGGAGGCTGAGGTGGGTGGATCACCTAAGGTCAGGAGTTTGAGACCAGCTTGACCAACATGGAGAAACCCTGTCTCTACTAAAAAAAAATACAAAATTAGCCAGGCATGGTGGCACATGCCTGTAATCCCAGCTACTCAAGACTGAGGCAGGAGAATCGCTTGAACCCGAGAGGTAGAGGTTGTAGTGAGCCGAGATTGCGCCATTGCACTCCAGCCTGGGCAACAAGAGCAAAATTCCGTCTCAAAAAAAAAAAAAAAAAAATTAGCTGTGCATGATGGCGCACGCCTGTAATTTCAGCTACTCAGGAGGCTGAGGTGGGAGGATTGCTGGAGCCCAAGAGTACGAGGCTGCAGTGAGCCATGATCACGCCAGTGCACTCCAGCCTCGGTGACAGAGTGAGACCCTGTCTCAACAGCAACAATGAAGGTACTAATATGTAATTTCTCAGATTCAGTAAAACTCCAGGGAGGAAGAACAGGGACTTTAAGAGTGAAGGAAGAGACGCATAGATAGTCAAGTAGAGTTTCCTTATATTTTCCTCCATGTATTACAGAGTCACTTCTCACAACTCAGAATGGCTGTATATCTCAATGCCTTGGTCAATGGGACAGACACCAACCCAAGGAGGGGACATTGGAAATGTCACCTGCTCCATCATGATGAAGCATTAGCTTTGGCTCCTCATATTGAGCTCAGAAGTGCTGCCATACAGATCACCCAGGAGAGCTCACTATGATCATATAGCTCACTGTACTGAGAGCGAAACTGAAGACCAGAAGTGGCCAGTGTTCTGCTCAAAGTCACCAGCACATTGGTGATAAAATATGAGCCAAAGCTTAGGTCTCTTGTGTCTAGAGAATGAAAAATGACAGTAGATTATAACAAACTTGATCCAGTGGTAACTCCAATTGTAACTAATAATTATAATTACAATAATATACATTTTCATCACTGGAATTAATAAATCCATTAATAATAATTAAGTACTTCAATCTAGTGAGTGCATTTTGCTCCATTTCAATACAAAGACATTGCCAAAAACACTTAGCATTCACCTTGCTGGAACAGTCATATACCTCCACTGATCTGCCTTAAGTATATAGCAGCAGCTGGGTGCAGCAGCTCATGCCTATAATCCCAGCATTTTTGGAGGCTGAGGTGGGGGGATCACGAGGTCAGAAGTTCGAGACCAGCCTGGCCAACATGGTGAAACCCCTTCTCTACTAAAAATACAAAAATTAGCCAGGCATGGTGGCAGGCACCTGTAATCCCAGGTAGTGGGGAGGCTGAGGCAGGAGAATCGCTTGAACCCATCTAATAAATAAATAATAAATAAATTCAAGGTCTTGCACTGTGCTCCCCCCACCATGCTACACACACGCACACACACACACACGTGTCTGTAATCAGCAGCTTGGCGGGGGGCGAGGCGGGTGGATCACCTGAGGTCAGGGGTTCGGGACCAGCCTGACCAACATAGTGAAACCCCGTCTCTACTAAAAATACAAAATTTAGCAGGGTGTGGTGGCACGTGCCTGTAATCCCAGCTACTCAGGAGGCTGAGGCAGGAGAATCTCTTGAACCCGGGAGGCAGAGGTTGCAGTGAGCCGAGTCGCGCCACTGCACTCTAGCCTGGGTGATAGAGCGAGACTCCGTCTCAAAAAAAAAAAAAGGATATAGCAGCTGCCCAGCTGTAGGCCACAGTCCATTCCACAGGGAGCTGTGCATCGCACAGGACATGCTGCTGTCCCACTATTTTGATGAGTTCACACAGAAAGCACCTGGAGAAGAGGAAGCAGCAAGTGCACTAGAAGTCTTGGTAAGGTACAGTGTGACAAAGAGTAGATTAATAACGAGATAGGGGGCTGCCACTCCAAAGAAGTTCCTGAGGTCTAGAGGACTAAGAGGTGGCAGCGTATTTTCTCCAACGTGCATGACAAATTGCTGCACCTTGGTCCCCTTCCTCTAAGAAGGAGGGACAAACCTCTGAGAGCTTCTTTCCATTTTGGAGGCAGCAGAATACCACATCAGGTGTCGTGACCTGGCACATTTATCAGGTGACTTGAAAACCTGGTAGCTTTGAGTGGTGCTAAGCAAGAGAAGTATATTCTTTAGCAGGTCGAAGCCAAATTCACATCACAGAGTACTAGCAACTATACATGATCGTGGCCCCAAGCCAAGTTCAAAGAGCTCTGCCACTCAACCCTTTAGCTTTAGGAGAGCCTGTGGTGCTCAAAGTGGCAGTTAAAATACCCTAAAAAGGGATCACAATGCAAAACCAAAGCTTTTTAAGTTGAGCTACTCTCCTTCAGCAAATTACTATCCATATACATATATATATATATTCAGAGATAGGGTCTCACTATGTCACCTAGGCTTGAGTGCAGTGGTGCTATAACAGCTCACTGCAGCCTCGACCTCCCAGGCTCAAGTGATCCTCCCACCTCAGACTCTTCAGTAGCTGGGACCACAGGTGTGTGCCACGATGCCCGGCTAATTTTTTCTATTTTTTTTTTTTTTTTGTAGAGATGGGGTTCTGCTATGTTGCCCAGGCTAGTCTCAAACTCCTGGGCTCAAGAGATCCTCTTGCCTTGGCCTCCCAAAGTGCTGGAATTATAGGCATGAGCCACCATGCCCAGCCTGCTAACCTCTTAAGGAGAAAGAGCTCCTGGCCTTGTCACTAGGCCCTAGTGGGGAATAAACACCAGACTGCGGGATGCCACAGGGCCATGTACTCATCATAACTGGGTGCTGTATGACACCCTCCTACTAAGGTTGAGTGTCCCCTGCAGCACTCCATCACTGAATAGAAGTGGTATAAACCAAACTTGCCCAATGTGGACCCCAAAGTTTCCCATGAATAGGTCACTCATATCAGCTTGGACCTAAAAGGTAATGAAGGACTTAAACTTATCCTATAGACAGATTTTTTAGCATGGGCTTTTTTTTTTTTTTTTGAGACAGAGTCTTGCTCTGTCACCCAGGCTGGAGTGCAGTGGCACGATCTCGGCTCACTGCAAGCTCCGCCTCCCAGGTTCACGCCATTCTCCTGCCTCAGTCTCCCAAATAGCTGGGACTACAGGCACCTGCCACCATGCCCGGCTAATTATTTTGTATTTTTTTAGTAGAGATGGGGTTTCACCATGTTAGCCAGGATGGTCTCAATCTCCTGACCTCCTGATCCGCCCGCCTCGGTCTCCCAAAGTGCTGGGATTACAGGCGTGAGCCACCGTTCCTAGTCTAGCATGGACTTCTTTTCCTTTTTTTTTTTTTTTTTTTTTTGAGATGGAGTCTCACTCTTGTCTACCAGGCTGGAGCGCAGTGGCACAATCTTGGCTCACTGCAACCTCTGCCTCCTGGGTTCAGGTGATTCTCCTGCCTCAGCCTGCTGAGTAGCTGGGATTACAGGCGTCCGCCACCATGCCCGTCTAATTTTTGTAGTTTTAGTAGAGATGGGGTTTCACCATGTTGGCCAGGCTGGTCTTGAACTCCTGACCTCAGGTGATCCCCCCGCCTCAGTCTCCCAAAGTGCTAGGATTACAGGCAGGAGCCACCGCACCCGGCCTGTCCCTTTTTCAAAAGATTTGGTTGGACAAAAAGTCTTAGATGAAGCAGAATTTGAAGAATGGTTTCAAGGAGGTACAGGGAAACACTAAGTGGGTGAATCTTTTAAAATTAGCCCAGAACCTGAAAATATAGCTGGGTGCCATGGCTCACGCCTGTAATCCCAGCACTTTGGGAGGCCGAGGTGGGTGAATCACCTGAGGTCAGGAGCTCGAGACCAGCCTGACCAACATGGAGAAACCCCATCTCTACTAAAAATACAAAATTAGCCAGGCGTGCTGGTGGGCGCCTGTAATTCCAACTACTTGGGAGGCTGAGGCAGGAAAATCACTGGAACCCAGGAGGTAGAGGTTGCGGTGAGCCGAGATCACGCCATTGCACTCCAGCCTGGGCAATAAGAGCGAAACTCCGTCTCAAAAAAAATAAAAAATAAAAAATAAAATAAAATTAGCCCAGAACCTGAAAATATACATAAATATGTTTCTGCTTATCAGAAGCCCCCTCCCACTGCAAAGAGGCTCTTCATAAGCAGATGGACAATATGACCCTCTATCCGTAGATGGCATTCAACTGCCTCCCTTGACCATCCCGGTGCTTACTCAGTTGGGTGATAAACAAAGCAAATAGGGTAGCAAGGACAGAAAATGCACATGGGCTGAACAATAGGGGCTTCCTGTCACCAAGATGGTTGTGTTCCCCTACACAACCAACCCTGAGCACCCAACAATGGGCAACACATTTCAGAGCTCCAGTCAGCTGCTGAATGGAAGAACTACATCCCCCTGTCCTGGGGAGGGGAACAGACATTTGCTGTAATTAGAATAGGCATACATGCTAAATTTGAATTTTTAATTTCTTCCTTTCATGCTTATGCCAACTGTACCAGGTATCATGAGATAGCCGCGCAATAGTTATTACCTCCGTCTTCTTCGTGGGAAGAGCCCCACTTTTGTTTGTGACTGTTCCCCTACTCCCCACGGTGCAGATATGAGCCCAGTGGTCTAATCCAGTCTTGCTGATCCGGTGCTGGTGCTATGGTTTGAAGGTTTGTGTCTCTTCCAAAATTCAGGTTGAAATTTAATTTGCAATGCAACAGTATTTAGAGGTAGGCCTTTGGGAGATTGATTAGGCCATGAGAACTCCACCTTCATTGATGGGACTAGTGCTTTATAAAAGGGCTGGAGGGAACTAGGCAGGCTCTTTGTGCCTTTTGCCCTTTTGTCTTTCACCATATGAGGACACAGCATTCGCCCTTTCTGCCATGTGAGGACACAGGGACAAGGCACCATCTTGGAAGCAGAAAGAGTAGCCCTCACAGTACACTGAATCTGCTGGTGCCTTGATCTTGGACTTCACAGCCTCCAGAACTGTGAGAAAGTAAATTTCTGTTCTTTATACATTACCCAGTCTCAGTTATTTTGTTATGGCAAGAAAAATAGACTAAGATCGCTAGTAAGCCAGCTGTTTTGAGACAGGGGCTCACTGTGTCATCCAGGCTGGAGTACAGTGGCACAATCAAGGCTCACTGCAGCCTCGATCTCCTGGGCTCAGGTGATCTTCCTGCCGCAGCCTCCCGAGTAGCTGAGTCTACAGGCATGCGCCACCATAATTGGTTTTTTTTTTTTTTTTTTTTTTTTTTGAGATGGAGTTTTGTTCTGTTGCCCAGGCTGGAGTGCAGTGGTATGATCTTGGCTCACTGCAACCTCTGCCTTGCGGGGTCAAGCGATTCTCCTGCCTCAGCCTCCCGAGTAGCCAGGACTACAGGAGTGTGCCACCACGCCCTGCTAATTTTTGTATGTTTAGTAGAGATGGGTTTTCACCACGTTGGTCAGGCTGGTCTCAAGCTCCTGACCTCAGGTGATCCACCCGCCTCAGCCTCTCAAAGTGCTGGGATTACGGGCATGAGCCACTGCGCCCAGCCCATTCCTAGCTAATTTTTTGTAGAGATGGGGTCTCACCATATTGCCCAGACTGTTCTCAAACTCCTGGACCCATGCAATCGGCCCCGCTCAGCCTCCCAAAATGCTGGGATTACGTGGGTGAGCCACCATGCCTCACCAGGCCTGGCTTCTAAGAACTTCTTTCATGCTATGAGCTGCCCCCCTTCCTTCCAGCTATTACATTTTTGATTCTGTTAATCAGAGTCAGTTTGTATTCTTTGAAATCCAAGAATTGCATTAGATACGCAGGAGGAGAGTGAGGCCCAGGAAGAAAATAACTTGTTTAAATTAAGGTCAGTTAGCACTTGTTGGCAGACATGAAATTAGAAACCAGGAGTCCTCCCTCTCTTGTAGCACAGGACTGTTTGCTCTACCAAATCCTTGAAGATGTGTCTTGCAAGGTGAAACTCCAGGCAGAGTAAGAGGCTGGATGAGGAGCTGATCTGGGCCTGGAGCTTGCCGGGCCTCTTCCTTCTTCCACATTCCACAGCCTGCAGGCTGCAGCGCTCCTCATTAAAGGGCATTCAGGGGGTACACAGGAAGCACTTACCTTCCCAGTGTGATGGCCAAGGGACCTGCAAGCAGTGCTCCAAAGAGGCCTCCCAGGGGATACAGAGACACGATGAGGGACCACATAAGTAGGACTAGGTGATCGGGCAGTGGCTCTCCAGTACGCGCCTGCCACGTCTCATTGGTGAATTCCTGAATGTGCTGTGGACAGAAATGCCAGTCAGCCTTCTGGGGATGGTGGCGTGGGGGTGCTAGACAAAACAAGCCTTCTCCCCAACAGGGCTCCATGCCTCTGCAGAACAGGCAATGAGAACAGGCACCGTGTCTTCTGAGCTCCCCCTGGAGCAGGAACCAACTCGCCTGAGCACCTCCCTTGTGCAGGGCACCATGCTGGTTCTTTCATGGGCAATATCTCTCAGAGCCTAGCACTGGACTTGCTCCATTTGCCCCTCTCTGCGAAAACACTATTTCTCTCTACTCACACAACACTCCTGACAGCACATGTGTGGATATTTTCCCACATCAAGCAATTCTCTAACTCTCCGGACACAAGCTGGGTGTACTACAATGTAATCCCATTCTGACACTATCCACCTGGAGTTAGCATCAAATCCCACAAGTCAAAGGGCTCCATTCCACAAGACTGTCCCCTCTTCAGATGCCAAGTGCAACTCCTGCACTTCTGACCAACTGGCCATCAGTTGGGGATTCCTAGGATCCTTTCTGTGGGTTTGATAATTTGCAACAATGGCTCACGAAACTCAGGAAGGCCCTTTACTTCCATTTACTGGTTTGTTATGAAGGATACAACTCATGAATAGCCAGATGGGAAAGATGCACTGGGCATGATCCTGGGAGAGTAGGTTGCTAGAGGCTTCCATGTCCCCTCCAGGAGCACCACCTTCCCAGCACCTCAATGTGTTCACGAACCTGGAAGCTCATCAAATCTTGTCATTCAAGAGTTTTTATAGACCTTAATCTTCAGCTCCTCTCCCTTTCCTAGAGCTCCGTGAGTGGGGCTGAACATTCTGACCCTCTAATCTCTTGGTCTTTTTGGTGACCAGCTCCATCCTGAGGCAATCTATTGGCCCTACCCTATCATCCCATTAGCATAAGTGCAGGTATGATGAAATGGGGCTCATTGCAAATAACAAAAGATGCTCCTATCACTCAAGAAATTCCGTGGCCAGGCACGGTGGCTCACACCTGTAATCACAGCACTTTGGGAGGCCGAGATGGGCATATCACCTCAGGTCAGGAATTCAAGACCAGCCTGGCCAACATGGTGAAACCTCATCTCTACTAAAAATGCAAAAAAAAAAAAAAAAAATTAGCCAGGTGTGATGGCAGGCACCTGTAATCCCAGCTACTTGGGAGGCTGAGGCAGAAGAATTGCTTGAACCCGGGAGGTGGAGGTTGCAGTGAGCCAAGATTGCACCATTGCACTCCAGTGACAAGAGCAAAACTACGTCTGAAAAAAAAAAAAAATTCCAAGTTTTAGGAGCTCTGTGCCTGGAACCAAGGACAAAGATCTATTATATTTCTTATTATACACACCCGAGGAATCCACTGCAGTCCCCTCCCACCCTGCTTTTGCCCCAGGGAGCCACCTGTGCAGCCCACATCAGTAGGCTCCCTTACTGACCAACTTGGCCAATGGTGAGCACCAGCAGGACATCAGGAGGCAGGAGAGAGAAGTAGGAGTGTCTGTTCCCTGGCTCCCTCCCTGGGAGGTTGCCTCAGCCTGGCTGCGATCCTCTCAAGGGGACCTATGTCTCTTTCCTTCCAATTTCAGTAATCTCTCCATCCACTGGTCATAGCTCAGAGCAGCCTCCAGCTCCTGGGCTCAAGCGACCCTCCTGCCTCAGCCTCCTGAGTAGCTGAAACTAACAGGCACATACCAGCATGCCAGGCTAATTTTTAAATTTTTTTGTAGAGACAGGGTCTCACTATGTTGCCCAGGCTGTTCTCCAATTCCTGGCCTCAAGCAATCCTCCTGCTTCAGCCTCCCAAAGCACCGGGATTACAGACATGAGCAACCATGCCCAGCCTTGGTCACTGTCAAGACTGGGGATTAGGCTCAGGGAGAGGTGAAATGACTTGCTCACAGCGTTAGCCACAGGTCAGAGTTGTACCAGGTAGTTTGAACTCCCCAGACTCCAAACCTCAGGTGAGTGAAGGGAAGCCACATGGTTAGGAAAGACATGAGGAAGACATGGACACCCTTCTCTTGGTTAGAGATGAAATGTCATTTGCAGGTCTCCTGACAGAACAGAACACAAGGGAGAGCAGCGGGTTCAGGTGCTGGGCCAGCTCTCCCCTGCCCAGCTCAGGGCAATGACTGTCAGCCTAGTGCCCACCAGCTGCCTCTCGGGGGAGGAACTGTCCACAGGAACTGGGACCAGGGCCAGCCTCCCCTGACATTGGGTGGAACTCCTCAAGAGTGACCATTGACAAAGATTCTCCTCAGAGTTTTCTAAGTTCTTTTTTTCTTTTTTCTTTCTTTCTTTTTTTTTTTTTTAAAGATAGTGTCTCCCTCTGTTGTCCAGGCTAGAGTGCAGTGGCATGATCATAGCTCACTGTAGCCTCGAACTCCTGGGCTCGAGCCATCCTCCAACCTCAGCCTCACAGGTCCCTACAACTACAGGCCCATGCCATTGTGCCCTGTTGAATTTTTTTTACTTTTTTGTAGATACTGGGTCTCACTGTGTTGCTTAGGCTGGTCTCAAACTCCGGGGCTCAAGCAATCCTCCCACCTCGGCCTCTCAAAGTGTTCGGATTAGAAGCATGGACCACTGCACCCGGCCTTCTGAGCTCTTTTTCAACTAGGTCTCAACTTTTGGACTTCTGTGTTCATCTCTGCCTTGTTCAATTTTAGCAAGTATCCTGCTAAGTTGGTTTAGCTAGAATCCTCATCCTCCACATCTGATCACTCTCAAAATGTAATCAGCCTCCTTATCCTCTGCCATCCTCCATGATGTCTGGTTACCCTGGCCTGCCCTCAACAAGAATCCTGTTAGGACAATTTAACCAGAATCCCCCACAAATGCCTGATGATCCTCTTAGTCATTGTGCACCCGCTGACCCCACTCTGCTCCTTGGCTATCAGTTCTCACTTGCCCATTGCTGTATTTGAAGTTGAGTCCAATCTTTCTGCCTCAGGGCAGGACCCCATTCCCACGGTCCCTACAACTAGTGCTTGCCACCTCTTGTATAAAGTCTTCATTACTGTGCTTTGACAAGTGTCATTGAATAGTTTTTTGTTTTTGTTTTTGTTTGAGATGGAGTTTTGCTCTTGTTGCCCAGGCTGGAGTGCAATGATGCAATCTTGGCTCACTGCAACCTCTGCTTCCCAGGTTCAAGCAATTCTCCTGCCTCAGCCTCCCAAGTAGCTGCGATTATAGGCATGCGCCACCATGCTTGGCTAATTTTGTATTTTTAGTAGACACAGGGTTTCTCCATGTTGGTCACGCTGGTCTTGAACTCCCAACCTCAGGGGATCCAACTGCCTCAGACTCCCAAAGTGCTGGGATTACAGGCGTGAGCCACTGCGCCCAGTTTTGTTTTTTGGGTTTTTTTTTGGTTTTTTTTTTTTTTTTTGAGAGGGAGTCTCCCTGTCGCCCAGGCTGGAGCACAGTGGCGAGATCTCAGCTCACTGCAACCTCCGCTTCCTGGGTTCAAGCAATTTTCCTGCCTCAGCCTCTGGAGGAGCTGGGATCACAGGCACACGCCACCATGCCCAGCTAATATTTCTATTTTTAGTGGAGACAGGGTTTAATCATGTTGGCCAGGCTGGTCTCGAACTCCTGACCTCAAATGATCCGCCTGCCTCAGCCTCTCAAAGTGCTGGGATTACAGGCATGAGCCACCACGCCCAGCCTGAATAACTTTTTCTTTAACAATTAGAACTTAACACCATTCAGCAGGGTAGGGGAAGCCTCTGAGCCTAGGAAAGTCTCCTTCGTAGGGGCTGGTGATGGCTGTGGGAGGTAAGGTCTGAGAGTGCCCTGCCTGGCCTGGGATGGACCCCTCTCTAGTCTGAGTGTGCACTGAAGTGGGTGCTCAAATGCTTGATGAATTAATGAATAAATAAACCAATGCATCACCCCTGTAATCCCAGCACCTTGGGAGTCCAAGGCAGGTGGATCACCTGAGGTCAGGAGTTTGAGACCAGCCTGGCTAACATGGTGAAACCCCATTTCTACTACAAATACAAAAAATTAGCCGGGCGTGGTGGTGGGCGCCTGTAATCCCAGCTACTCGGGAGGCTGAGACAGGAGAATCGCTTGAACCCAGGAGGTGGAGGTTGCAGTGAGCCGAGATCGCGCCACCGCACTCCAGCTTGGGCAACAAGAGCAAAACTCTGTCTCAGAAAATAAATAAATAAAAAATAAACCAACGCAGCCAGCTCAGATCTCCCTTTCTAAACTCTCATCCTTTCTTTAAGAGGCTGGGCTGCTATCATTCTTTCTATCCCCACCTCTATCTTCTGCTAGCAAATATTACTTTGGAGGAAGTTCTCTCAATGGTCAATTACAGCTCTTGGTTCCCCATAAAGGTGATCACCTGGCCCATATCTGGCCAATCTGAGCATCCCAGCCTCCTGACCACATTACTGGTCTGGGAGTGGACATGTAATCCAAACCAGCCCCTCAGGCTCTTCCCTGCCTTTCTACATGAGCTAACCTGGAAGACTTTTGTTGGTGGGGTGAGTTCTCAGCTGGCAGGAAGTGAATCTGGTGACAGCAGCTCCCCAACTGGGTATGAAAACAAGGCCAAGCTGGGCACGGTGGCTCATGCCTGTAATCCTAGAACTTCAAGAGGCTGAGGTGGGCGGACCACTTCAGCTCAGGAGTTTGAGACCAGCCTGGGCAATATGATGAGACCCCATCTCTACTAAAAAATACAAATAAAATAGCTGGGCTTTGTTGTACATGCCTGTGGTCCCAATTACTTGGGAGGCTGAGGTAGGAGGATTGCTTGAGCGCCTCAGCTCGGGACGGGGCGGAGGTTGCAGTGAGCCAAAATTGCACCACTGCACTCCAGCCTGGGTGACAGAGCAAGACTCTGTCCCAAAAAAAAAAAAAAAAAAAACCAGAGAGAGAGGAAAAACAGGGGCAGGACAGCCACAGTTCTGTCCTGGGGCCTGGTTCCTGCAGCTCTCCCCCAGTGCTGTGTGAAGCCCCACATCCCATCATTCCCAGTTACATGATTAGGTACTTGCCCTTCTTACTTAAGCAAGTTAGAGGTGGGCTTCCATCACTGGGGCTGAAAGACCTATCCTTTCCACAGACACTCACAGAACATTGGCTCGGGCCAGGCTACCATCAAGGGCCAGAGATTCAAAGATGACTCAGATGCTGAGAGCAAACCAGCAGGAGAGAGGAGATGGACACAAAACAGCCCTCACACAGCCTAAGAGAGGACAGCCTGCACCAAGGGCTGGAGAGGGAAAAAGGTTTCAAGAAGGTGGTGGTATCTGGGGTGGGCTTCTACAGGTGGAAGAGAGAGGGCCCCTCCGTGGAACGAGGCTTAGAGGAAGGGCTGTGTCATAGGTATTTGAGGAACTATACTTAACTTGCTTTGGTATCAGGGTTGGGGGAGCGAAGGTGTGAGACAGCGAAACCGAGGGGTTCATTTGGTCAGGTCTGCCTGCCCTGCTTGCTTTTTAAAATTTCTTCTTCCTTTTTCCATGAAGCTGAGGCCGTGGTAGCTCAAGGCCTCACCGCTGAACACGGAAACTTAATCTCCACTGGCTACTTTATAAATAACATTGATGAGACCGGGCACGGTGGCTCATGCCTATAATCCCAGTACTTTGGGAGGCTGAGGCAGGCTGATCACCTGAGGTTGGGAGTTTGAGACCAGCCTGACCAACAGGGAGAAACCCTATCTCTACTAAAAATACAAAATTAGCTGGGCATGGTGGCGCATGCCTGCAATCCCAGCTACTCGGGAGGCTGAGGCAGGAGAATCGCTTGAACCTGGGAGGTGGAGGTTGTGGTGAGCCTAGATCGTGCCATTGCACTCCAGCCTGGGCAACAAGAGCGAAACTCCATCTCGGAAAAAAAAAAAAAAATTCTGAGCAGGGGAGTGACTTGAAGAGATGAAGATGGGGAGAGGCTGAAGGCAAGGAGGCCAGTGAGGAGGCTGGGCCAGAACTGGGAATGTGGTGGAAACATGGGGAGAAGTGGCTGGATTCCAGAGGTAGTTAGGAAGGACTTAGTGTCCAAGAGACGAAGAGAAGAGTCAAGGCTGACCCCCCATCACTAGGTGGAAGATGGAGTCATCTGCTGAGATTAGGGACTCAGGAGGACATGCAGGTTTGGGGAAGATGTATGCTCAGTTTGAGCCTGCAGGAACCTGTGGGCCAACCCATTGGAGACAAACTTGTGGCAGAAAGCGCCACCTAGTGGATGCCTGGCTGAAGCCCCTCAGTGGGCAGCTGTTAGCCAGTACCCACTCAGACAGGGACAGTCTCCACCCAGAGAGGATACATACCGAGGTCGGGGCATTGATGATAGAGAGGTTATAGCCAAACTGAAAAGTCCCACCAATGCCGGCAGCGCAGATGGTCAGGAGCAGGATCCTGCCCTGAATCTGAGGAGAGAGGAGAGAACACAGAGTGACCAACAACAGCCTCCACCCCCTCCCTGGACCAGAGCTGCCAATCACAGCATTGCAATTTATTTGAATCAGGCAGTGATGTCTCCACTTTGCAGAACAGGAAAGCGAGGCACAGAGAGGAGCTACCTGGGTCACATGGCTGGCAGGTAGCAGAGGAACCCAAGCCTCCTGTTCTGAGTCCAGGACCCCACTTTACCCTCACCCCACCCATAGCCCCAACATTTCCCTGAGCTGGAGAGCGGTTCCCATCCCTCCTTGTTGGGCTGCCCCTGAGCACGTCTGCTGTGTTTGGGGAAGACAGTCCCCTGAGCTGGGGCCCCAGTAGAGTAAGGCTCTGCCTCCAGCAGGACAGGAGCCTCTGACTTGCCCCAGGAAAACCTTCTCCGACAGAGTGGCCAGGCTCCAGGAATCTGGGCTGAGCCACCTCTCTTACCTCCCACCAGCATGTTCTGCAATGAGGATAAGAGGAGATGCCACATGGACCTGCAGGTGCAAGGACTTGGGGACATATGAGTAGCAGAGAGGCAGCATAAATGGCCCAGGTGCCTGGTCCCTATCCCAGCTCTCCCCTTCCTTCCTCATCCTAAGTGACTTCCTTACCTGGACCTGCAGATAATGAAGCCTACTTCTAGGCTGAGTACCCGTGAGTCATGCACACTTGGTACACAAAAGGACAGTGAAACACCCTTAGAGATGGAGGGAGAATTCCCCAAGGCATCCCTGATGCCTCATCCTTTGTAGTTGGGATTTTCTTTTTTTTTTTTTTTTTTTTTTTTGAGACTGAGTCTTGGCCTGGTGCAGTGGCTCACGCCTGTAATCCCAGCACTTTGGGAGGTGGAGGCGGGTGGATCACAATGTCAGAAGTTTAAGACCAGCCTGGCCAAGATGGTGAAACCCCATCTCTACTAAAAATACAAAAATTGGCCGGGCGCGGTGGCTCATGCCTGTAATCCCAGCACTTTGGGAGGCCGAGGCGGGCGGATCACGAGGTCAGGAGATTGAGACCATCCTGGCTAACACGGTGAAATCCCGTCTCTACTAAAAATACAAAAAATTAGCTGGGCGTGGTGGCGGGCGCCTGTAGACCCAGCTACTGGGGAGGCTGAGGCAGGAGAATGGTGTGAACCCGGGAGGCGGAGCTTGCAGTGAGCCGAGATAGCGCCACTGCACTCCAGCCTGGGCGACAGAGCGAGACTCCGTCTCAAAAAAAAAAAAAATTAGCTGGGCGTGTTGGCAGGCGTCTGTAATCCCAGCTACTCGGGAGGCTGAGGCAGAGAACTGCTTGAACCCGGAAGGTGGAGGTTGAGTGAGACTCCGTCTCAAAAAAAAAAAAAAAAAGAGAGAGAGAGAGACGGAGTTTTGCTCTGCCGCCCAGGCTGGAGTGCAATGGTGCAATCTTGGCTCACTGCAATCTCCGCCTCCCAGTTCTAGCGATTCTCCTGCCTCAGCTTCCCGAGTAGCTGGGATTGCAGGCATGCACCACCACACCCAGCGAATTTTTGTATTTTTAGTAGAGACTCCTGACCTCAAGTGATCTGCCCACCTCAGCCTCCAAATTGCTGAGATTACAGACGTGAGCCACCGCACCCAACCTGTAGTTGAGGTCTTCTTAGGGATTCACAGAAGCATTTATCTTTCTCGTTTTGTGATTTTTTGTTTTGTTTTTTGAGACAGGGTCTCATTTTGTCACCCAGGCTGGAGTGCAGTGTCGCAATCTTGATTCACTGCAGCCTCAACCTCCTGGGCTCAAGCGATCCTCCCACCTCAGCCCCCCACCTCAGTGCCTGTGTGGGACTACAGGCACACACCATCATGCTGGGCTAATTTTTTTGTAGAGATGGGATTTCACCATATTGCCCAGGCTGGTTTCAAACTCCTGAGCTCAAGCGATCCACTCGCCTTGGCCTCCCAAAGTGCTAGGATTACAGGCGTGAGCCACCATACCCAGCCCACTCTTTTGTGATTTTTAATTACAAAATGACACGTTTGTTAAGATTTTTGAAAATTCAGTATATACTGAAAGTTCTCCACTCCTCCAAAGGCACAACAATGAACTCCTTCCCTCAGGTATTTTCCTAGGTATTTGCAAAGTAGTTGACTTTACAAAAATTGAATCGTTGATATCTTCCCCCAAAAAATACTGCCTTTCTTGTTCTGGCAAATTGTTCTATAGAATTAAGTGTATTATTTTTGAAAACTTTGATACAATTTTCATGACAGAAGGATGTTTGGCTAAGGTTTTCTGAAGTTTCCAGAACCTACGGACTATTTATTCATTCATTAGTCAAATACTGAGTGTTGGCTGGATGTCGTGGCCCACACCTGCAATCCCTGCACTTTGGGAGGCCGAGGTGGGCAGATCACTTGAGGTCAGGAGTTCCAAACCAGCCTGGCCAACATGGTAAAACCCTGTCTCTACTAAAAATACAAAAATTACCCGGGCTTGGTGGTGGGCACCTGTAATCCCAGCTACTCAGAAGGCTGAGGCAGAATTGCTTGAATCCGGGAGGGAGGCGGAGGTTGCAGTAAGCCCAGATCACGCCACTGCCCTCCTGCCTGGGCAACAGAGTGAGACTCCATCTCAAAAAAAAAAAAAAAAAAATACTGAATGTTTATCTCAGCCAGGAAGTGTGCTGGGGGGCAAGATACAGCTGGGAAAGAGACAGCTGTGCTTTCACCATTCAGAGAGATACTGCACTGGAGGGTGGGGGAGCAGAGGAAGAGGCTCTGGAGGGCAGAATCCTGCTGAAGGCCTTGCCATAGGTCTGGAGACAGGTTGGTGACAGGGGCCCTGGCTGCCCATAGTTCCAATAAGGCCTAAGTAACTTTCTCTAAGGCTGGAAGCCTTAGGAAGAAGCCAGGTGAGAAACCTGGCATCTGGTCCCATTGAGGCCAAATTACAGCTCCACGGGGGCTGCATGGAAGTGAGAGCTCCCTTAAGACAGCAGATGTGAAGGAAGCAGCGAACACAGTGCTTGATGGCAGCTGAGCTCATGTAGCAGGAGATATTGACAGGTCTCTAAGACTACAGGAAATTGTTGAATTCAATGAGATCATGCATGGAGATTGCCTATACCGTGCCTGGTCATGGTAAGCATTCAGACATTAGCTATGATAGGGACCATTAATTCAGCAAACAAAGATTTATTGCCTCCCTATTATGGTCAATAATCCTGCTTTTCTAGGTGTTGGGATACAGCAGTGAACAACAGACAAAATCCATGAGCTGTCAGAGCTTTCCCTTCCAGCAGAGAAAGACAAGCAATCGCAAAAAGAACAAGCAAAATATATAGTACATCAGCTGGTGCTACAGAGACTTAAAGCAGTGAAGGGGCGTAGGAAGTGTTTGGACCAGGTGGTGCTATTTTATTTTATTTTATTTTTATTTTTTAGAGACAAGGTCTCGCTACGTCGCCCACGCTGGAGTGCAGTGGTGAGATCCTATTAGATCCCTGCAGCTTCGAACTCCTGGGCGATCCTCCCACCTTAGTTGGTGCTATTTTAAATAAGGCTGTCAAGGAATACAAGTGCAAATCAAGACAAAGGAGGTGAGGGAATGTGCCATGCAAATACCTAAAGAAATCAGTCCAGATTGGGAAGGAACCCATAGAAGCGGTGGGCAGTGCGGGCGCTCTCCTCTGGCTGCGCCCTTTCCCTCTGTGAGGCAGGACGCCAGGTCAGAGCTGAGGGAGCATGAGGAGGAAAGAGGCGGGGGTGGGAAACAGTCTCGGGAGGGGGCGAGCAGTCAGGATTGCAGCGCTCGGAGGGCTTACTGCCTCTGAGGTCAGGGCTGATCGGCAGAGGATTTAGCATCTCTGGGGGCTGGGATGCCAGGGTCCAGCAACCTTGCTCTGGCCCACAGGCCGACCCTGGGCGTAAACACCTGCCTATGCACATCTGAGCCTAGCACCTAACGCCACTGTACATACAAGCACGATATTTTTGAACATTTGACGACTTAGTTAAGCCCCCAAGGTGGCTGCACTTGCGCAGTTCACTCAGGTCCGCAATCCCTCATCCGAAACGCCTGGTCTGGGCAAGTATGAGAATTCATACCATTCTAGATCGCAGGAGGGCATGGAGCATTCGAAAGAGGGGCCTGAGCGGAGGTCTTGCTGTCCCAGGGAGACCCTGGCTGCCATTAGCAAGCGGTGAGCCGGCAGCCTGTGCGCGGAGGGAAGGGCAGCGCGCAGCGCCCAGTGGTGAGAGAGGCGCTAGCGCACGCGCAGTGAGCGTTTGAGAGGAGCAAACCCGTCGAGACGAAGCTGTAGCGCAAGCGCAGTGGGTATTGAGAGCGGCCGCACCAGCTGAGGGTTCGCGCAACGCTAACCGATGGCCGAGACTAAGGCCTGAGACTCAAGCTCAGGCCCAGTGAAGCGCAGAGCCGCTGGAGTGTCGCGGAGGGCGCCTGAGGCGCATGCGCGGACTCACAGCGTTTTTAAGAAGGGCTGGGGGTGCTGGGGAGTTCGCCCCAGCGTGTTGAGGGGGGAGTCGCCGCCGCGGGGGGGGGTTGGGGTCACCGCCGCGGGGTTTGTCGCCGCCGCTGGGAGCTCACCTGCGTCCGAGGCCGTAAGGACGGCTCCAGTTCATCCTCCATCCGCCTCTACCGCAGCACTGAGGCTGAAAAGCCGCTCACTCCTTACGCGGCTAAGCCCCAAGCTCATCTCTGCAGGCCGGAAGGGAGCTCTGGTCCAAGGTCATCTCGGCCAAGCCCCTGCATTCGCCCCCGCAAGTGCCAGCAAGCGACTCTGGTCGCCGCGCTCCCAAGTCCTCCCCCGAAATTCCGGCTCTGGCCCCTCGTCCCCCTCCTTTGCTACAGTCTCTGGACTAAATGTCTGCGGATCTCTGTCTGTCGCTGGTCTGACCTCAGCCGCAACCCTGCGCGATTCCCTGCGCCGGTCGCCACTGCCGGCCGCCAGAACCTCGGAGGCCACTGCCCCTGGGCGTTCTCCGGAGGGCCAAGCCCTTGGTTGTGCACAGATGCACGCCCCACCTACACCACCCCCCCCCCCCCCCACACACACACACACACTTTGGTTCAGGTATCCCTGACCTTTCCCCAGAGGACGGGAAAATTAGGAAAGACCGAAAGATAGACCCACCAGTCTTCGGAGCGCTCTCATCTGTGCTTCCTGGGCAGAGCGAGAGACTTGGCGGAATGCGGGTAGGAGAACCGGTCTCGGGTTGCCGCCAGGGGATCCATTGCGTGAGAGGCAGGTCCGACCTATGGTGGGGGCACTTGGAGTTGAGGAGCCACAGAGTCCACTGGACCGGATTATCCCTCAGGGCTTCTCAGGCCCTGCATGGAGGAATCCAGGAGCTGGACAAAGACCAACTGAAACTAGACTTGCCAAAGATGCTATTTGTGGTCACAGAAACGTAGAGCTGGACATGACCTTAAGAAGTCATCTGAGCAGAGACTGTGATGGGCACTGTAGTACCTCTATTGCTCAGACTTGGTTTTTGTTTGACTTTTGCTGCTCTGAACTTTAATTCCTAAAAACTGCATTTTAAAGGAAAAACACAAAATATTAGCAGTTATCATAAATAGGTATTTTATTGCAAGCTTTTCTTACATCTATTAAGATGATCATATGGGTATTCTTTAATCTGTTAATGAGATCAGTTACATCAATAAACTTTCTAATGGTAAACCATTCTTGAATTCTTGGGGTAGACGCAACTTGGTCATAATATTATTGTTATTAATACATTGTTAGTTTCAACTGCTATTTTATTTTGATAGGTTAATTTTTTTGAAAACAACCATTGCCTTTTCCCCCTTAAGAAATAAGTGGGAAGTGGCCGGGCGCGGTGGCCTGTAATCCCAGCACTTTGGGAGGCCGAGGCGGGCGGATCACGAGGTCAGGAGATCGAGACCATCCTGGCTAACACGGTGAAACCCTGTCTCTATTAAAAATACAAAAAATTAGCCGGGCGTGGCGGCACGCTCCTGTAGTCCCAGCTACTCGGGAGGCTGAGGCGAGAGAATGGCGTGAACCCGGGAGGCGGAGCTTGCAGTGAGCCAAGATCGTGCCACTGCACTCCCGTCTGGGCGACAGAGAGATTCCGTCTCAAAAAAAAATAATAATAATAAATAAGTGGGAAGTGACGGGCTAATAAATGGCGCTAGGACAATTGATGATATGGGGAAAAATGAAACTGGACCTCTGTCTCACTTCATATACAAAAGTCATTCCAGGTACACACAAACCTAATGGAAAAACCTAACTTTAAACATTTTAGGCTGGACGCAGTAGCTCCCACCTGTAATCACAGCACTTTGGGAGACTGAGGCAGGAGGATCACTTGAGCGCATAAGTTCAAGACCAGCCTGGGCAACATGGGCAGACCCCCATCTCTATAAAAAAAAAATGTAAAGGCCGGGCGAGGTGGCTAATGCCTGTAATCCGAGCGCTTTGGGAGGCCAAGGCAGGTGGATCACCTGAGGTCAGGAGTTCCAGACCAGCCTGGCCAACATGATGAAACCCCGTCTCTACTAAAAATACAAAAATTAGCTGGGTGTGGTGGCGGGCGCCTGTAATCCCAGCTACTCAGGAGGCTGAGGCAGGAGAGTCACCTGAACCCAGGAGACAGAGGTTACAGTGAGCCAAGATCGCGCCACTGCACTCCAGCCTAGATGACAGAGTGAAACTCCATCTCAAAAAAATAAAAATAAAAAGGAAATATATAATACTTTTATAACCTCGGGTTAAACAACGATAAACCACGCAGATTTCTTATGAGGATTTAACCTTATTAAAATTAAAAATCTGTGTGTTAAGAGACACCATTAATGGGCCAGGCACAGTGGTTTACGCCTGTAATCCAAGTACCTTGGGAGGCCACGGTGGGTGGATTGCTTGAGCTCAGGAGTTTGAGAACAGCCTGGGCAACATGGCAAAACCCCATCTCTACAAAAGTTACAAAAAATTAGCCGGGCATGATGGCTTGAGCCTGTGGTCCCAGCTACCCAGGAGACTGAGGCTCAGGGAGGATTACTTGAGCCAGGGAAGTTGAGGCTGCAGTAATCAGTGATCACAGCACTGCACTCCAACTGGGGCAACAGAGTAAGACCCTGTCTCAAATAAACAAACAAAAGACGCCATGAAAAGGTGAAACCTGGCCAGGTGTGGTGGCTCCAGCCTGTGATCCTAGCACTTTGGGAGGCCGAAGTGGGAGGATCACTTGAGTTCAAGAGTTCGAGACCAGCCCTGACAACATAGTGAGATCACATCTCAATTTTTTAAATAAAAAAATACGCATTTTTTAAAAAGTTGAAACCTAAAGCTACCAAGTAGAAGAAGGTAACTACAACATATGGCCAACACAGTATTAGTATTCAGAATGTATATAGAATACCCACATACCAATAAGGAAAAGAAAATGGGCAAACATGCTTGACACGGTGGCTCATGCCTATAATCCCAGCACTTTGGGAGGCCAAGGCGGGGCAGATCGCTTGATCTCAGGAGTTCGAGACCAGCCTGGGAAACATGGTAAAACCCCGTCTCTACCAAAAATACAAAAAATTAAACCCCATCTCTACCAAAAAATACAAAAAATTAGCTTGGCATGGTGGTTTGGCCTGTAGTCCCAGCTACTCAGGAGGCTGAGGCATGAGGATCACTTGAGCCCAGGAGGCAGAGCTTGCAGTGAGCCGAGATTGTGCCACTACACTCCAACCTGGGCGATAGAGTGAGACTCTGTCTCAAAAAAAAAAAAAGATATGAACAAGGAATTTACAGAAGAGGAAACTGAAATGACCAAAAAACCTAATTAAAAGATAGCTACATTAGTAATCAGGAAATGCAAATTAAATCCACATCAGCATATTGGTTCCCACTCAACAGACTAACAGCTTAATTCTGGCAATACCAAGTGGTGGTGTTGATCAGCTGGAACACCCACGTACTATTGATGAAAATATCAGTTGGAACTAGGTGTGGTGGCTCATACCTGTAATCCCACCACTTTAGGAGGCCAAAATAAGAGGATCATTTGAGGCTGAAGTTTCAAACCAGCCTAGGCAATGTGGTGAGACCCTGTCTCTATAATTTATTTTTTTTAATTAGCTGGGCACAGTGGCACACCACACAGCTGTGGTCTCAGTTACTTAGGAGGTTGAGGTGGGAAAAAAAGCTTGAGCCCAGGAGGTCAAGGCTGCAGTGAGCCATGTTCACACCACTGCACTCCAGCCTGAGTGACAGACTAAGACCCTATCTCAAAAAAAGGAAGGAAGGAATGAAGGAAGGAAGGAAGGAAAAATGTAAATCAGTGCAATGACTCTGGAGAGCAATTTGGGCAGATGAAGGAAGTTGAAGTTCACATACCTCTCCCACCCAGCAATTCCACTCCTGGGTTTACCTTGGAGAAACTCTTAATCCCATGCTCAGGAACTGTTCACAAATGCAGCATCTTTTGTATCATAGGAAAATTGGAAACGATCCAAATGTCAATCATGCAAAAAAAGGAGATATAAGCTGTGGAATACCATAGAATACCATGCATCAGTGAAAATCAGTGGACTAGACTAGAGGAACGGTATCAACATGTGTGAATCACAACGCTGCATGAACAAAGTTGCAGAAAGATGCATACACTATTATGCCTGTATATTGTTTGGAAATATACAAAACCGTACCTAATGTGTGTAGGAATACATGTCTACATAGTAAAAGCCTGGGGGCGAGCCTGGGGATAAGTCCCAAATTTAGAACTGGGTTTAACCTTGAATCCAAGACCCTGCCAGACTGGACCCTGACCTGGCCACCATTAACAATACCTGGCTGCCCCTTGATTCTCCTTGAAATGCTTCTTGGATGCCCTAAAGCCACCCCCATCTCGTTGGAGACAGGTCCCCATGTGTGGGCTCCCAGACATTAATTATTATCCTTTGGCCAGGAAGCTCTAGGTTTCGCCTCAGCAAACATTGACTGGGAGTTTAACCTTGGGCATGTGAAAGTCATATCTGTATTTGTAGCAGCCTGGTGCTCACATCCGTCCTGTGCAGTGCTAGGTGCAACTACCCATATGTGGATGTCAGCCTCATTTACGAGGGGAGTCCCTGAGGCTCTGTGAGGCCAAGCCGGTGCCCGCACCAGCCCTACAGCCCGGCTGGCAGAGCTGGTCTTCCTCACATTGCCAAGGGAGGAGCGCAGCTCAAACTAAAAATAATCAATACAAGCCGGGCGCGGTGGCTCCTGCCTGTTATCGCAGCACTGTGGAAGCCTGAGGCAGGCGGATCAACTGAGGTCCGCTTGGTGAAACCTCATCTCTACTAAAAATACAAAGATTAGCTGGGTGTGTGGTGGG